>NC_088909.1:4226923-4528846 GCF_037157495.1 Lathamus discolor | reverse complement strand
TTTTTTTTTTTTGACCCTTTTATTGCAGTCCTGGCTATCAGCTGTACCCAGGCCAAACACGGATCTGGAATCCCAGATTCTTACCCCATTTTTCCCTCTATATTTGCATAAAGCTTTCTTGTTTCAGTCTGACAAACCACCAAGAAGTTTGAGTCTGAATATTATTTTTTTGCGGTACATCTTATCAGCCAATTAGGGTTTTAATTTAAATGTACAAGTGCCTATCTCTCCATTTGCAGTTATTCTGCCTGATATAAAACAATTGTTTGGTTACAGACTTCATGAATCAATGTTATCATGACTTGTGAAGTATCTTATTTGCTTTGCGATACGAATGTTTAGCGTATTTTTGAATTCTATTTTCTTGGTCCTTACTTTTATGTGCCATGAAAACCAGAGTGATCTCAGCAGGCTATTTTCCTGTTGTTAAGCCCTGAACCCTAATCTGAAGGAAACAAACCCAGCTCCTCTTATTTTCAAACAGATAAGATTTGCGAGGTTATTAATCACAGGTTCAAATGGCTACATTGGGAATTGAAAATGATATACAGTTTTATATAAAACTTGTCAACATTTATTACAGAGACGGACCATCCGTCCAGTGGGAGCCTTAGAAAGTCATTATGTGTCTGGTGTATGATAAAGAGCCATTTAACTGCATAAACAGCCATGACATCATGCTGAACTTACATGTTCTTTCATCTGCCCCTAAATGATACCGTTTCTTTTTGGCTATTGCCCTGAACTTTGATTTTGGATGGGGGAGTTCTTTCTCCTCCCATGTATCATTTAATCTATTTATCCTTTTTTAAAAATAGAGCAAATCACTGTTGTTGGTTTTATTTTTCTTAAAGATCTAAGAGAGCTTTCTGGCTGGATTCAGAGGATTAGCTCTTGGGCAGGTGTAAATCAGCATTATCCCACAGAAGTTGGCTTCCATCAGACAAGGTTTTAGCTCATGGTGTTTAATCTTGGTGAGTTTGTATGCTGGAAAATATGAAATTATGTCCTCCCTCACATAAACAGATCCTGGTGGGTGCTGAACATATTGGAAGAAGATAAGTTTCAGATCGCTTCATTTCCTTTCTCAGCCTTACTCTTCAGACATTAAACCTCTCTCATGGGTGACTGATACAGTAGGGCTACCCAATCCACTGTCTATACCACCAATTAATGAGATATACCAACAACAAATAATAAGATAACTTAAAAAGGAGATTAATTCCTTTTTGCTGTAGTGCCCAATAGCCTTTCACTGGAAAGGCTTTCAGCATGCAGTGTAACATCACCATTACTATGACAAAATTGGTTAAAGCTCTCATAAATATCCCACCAAAATCTCCCAGTGACCATTTGGTGCTGAAATAAACTGCCAACATTGCTTGAAGAGGATGCTGTGCATGTATATGTCCATATATATTTTCAGAGGTACTTTGCAGAAGCTCATGATGGGAATGGATCCTTTGCAGGGACGCCACGGTGCAGTCACAGCCACCGTGGGACACGCCGGGCTTCATTTACTGCCAAGGACTGTGCTGGAGTAGTTGGTGATAAGATCACAGTATGCAATAAACCTCTCAAGTCCCTTCCAAGGGATAAAAAAAGGGAAGTGAAGTGTTTTAAGTGCAGCCAGATTGCTGTCCTCGGCTGGGGAGAAGAAAGAAAAAGCAATGAAACTGGTATTTGGAGAAGTGGTCTCTGAACTATGCAAAATTGTGTTTGGCATTGAGAAATTAAGTTACGTGGGGACTAATAAATGTAGCTTTTTTCAGCTGGTGGTGTTGCAGCCTTGAACTGGCATCCCTGGGGCTGCGGATACCGAAGGGCAAGGATGTGTCAGAAGTGAAATGGGGAAACTGAGATAAGAGTCATGCAGAATGACAAAGATTTCCCTTTTTCCTTTCTGTGATTTCTCACTCCAAGAGGACAAAGTGCAGGAAAGCTGCTAGAAAATTGATGGATTTTCCTTCTTGCACACAAAAAGAGTGTTGTTAGAGCAGAGAGAAAGAGTGATGTGTCGCGATGTAAAGGAAAGTAATAACAGAATTAAGGGCCCTAATAGACTTGTGTCTCTTCTCAGAGCAAACTTCTACAGAAATCATCCTCTATCATTCTTCGCAGCAAAGGAGAGTCTTCAATTTTCATTTTTTTTTTCCTGGAATAAACAGTGTTTTACATTGCTCTCTAAACCTGATGAGCAGCTAGTCCTTCTTCTCTGCACACATGCTGCAGTGACAGAAGGCTCTTATAAGTTTGACTATTATCTGGTAGAAAATATCTGCAGTCTTTAAAAATCCTAAAATAGCAGAAAAATCGATGTAAGGAGAGGGAAGGTCTTGTTAAAAATGGGACTTCCATGAGATTTTCCAAGAGGTGGATCATAGAACCATAGAATCATAGGATAGTCAGGGTTGGAAAGGACCTTGAGATCATCCGGTTCCAATCCCCTACCATGGGTAGGGACACCTCACACTAAACCAGGGCACCCAAGGCTCTGTCCAGCCTGGCCTTGAACACTGCCAAGGATGGAGAATTTATCGCTTCTTTGGGCAACCTGTGCCAGTGCCTCAGCACCCTCACAGGGAAGAATTTTTTCCTTGTATCTAACCTGAACTTCCCCTGTTTCAGTTTGAACCCATCACCCCTTGTCCATCGCTAGAGTCCCTGATGAAGAGTCCATCCCCAGCAGATATTGGAAGGCTGTTATGAGTCCTCTAAGATCACAGACACAGAAGTCCTTCGGATGTGACCGGCGTATAGTCAGCCATGACTGTGTTGGCTTTGACCTGGTCACTACCTCCAAAATATGCACCCCACACCTCAGAGGTGTTTTAAAGTCTGCCCTGAGCTTCCTATAGCCAGAACATAGTGACCTCCAAGTGCAAAGCACTAGTGCAAAACACTGATAGTAGAGTAGCTCTTCCCTGCAGCATGGATATTCAGTGCAAATAACCCTCCTTACAGCCATCATCTGAGGTTTTCCTGTTGCTATTGTTGTTAAAGTATTATACTTGCTGTTGGAAGAAGATATTTCCATGAGCTGGCTGCTCATGAAGTCCATGGTGGTCATAAGCAGCTGAAATGGCTGCATCTGAGGATAATATTTCTTGGAAATAAGAATGATTTGCATCTATAAATGTGTTCTATCAAAATCCAGACACTGAGTTTAAAGGGAAAAACATGTATGTGGGAATAGATGTAATATTGAGGCTTTCTGTTCGTGTTTGTAGGTATTTTTCTCTGAAATGCATATATAGTTCTGAATTCAAAGATTCATATGAAATACGAAAGACAACTTGATTATTGACTAAAACTGATGCTGTAAAATGTTCCACTCTTTGGTAGAAAGAGGTTCACTGTTTATGCAATTCTAAATTCTTCTTTTTAAAATAAAATTTACAGCCTCCCGAAATGGTTTGCACAGACCTCCCAGGATTTGATTTCTCACGGAGTTTTTGAAATGCATATCAACCCCAGGACTGGTAACAGACTGAAATAATTATACTCAATGGTAGGTGTTAATGCCTTTGACATTGCCTTCCAGTTGTCTTCATGCTTGTGAGAAATTTATATACCAAATGCCTGGCATTTTACTGCCAAACTGTATTCTTTCCAGTCCTCTTAGTGATTAACGTCCATGCCATGAATCTACTAGTACATTTTTCATAGCAATTCTTCAAGTCAGATTTATTTCAAAGAAGAAAACAAGGCGTGGGCTACAAATTGCTCCAATTGTGGTGAGGTTTCAGGGGAAGGTTAATGCCTCACGTATTCACTGCGCACTGATTGCACAACAGAAGCAAAGCTGGTGGAGATATTTGGGGTGTGCTGTAACTCCAGACAATGGGCCGAAAAGCAGCCTCCGCATCTGCTGAGACGTGGATTTGGGAGGACATCTAACGACAACAGCTTGATAAAACCTCCACCTCTCAGTCCTTGTCTTGGGAAGATGCTGTTGTTGGTTTTCCCAGGGTTAAATATCAGCACTGTCACTGCAAAACCATAGTGGAGATGAGAAAATTCAGTGTTTCCATGGAGTAAACTCAGCTATGGTGGCACTTGGTCCATCTCCCAGGTGGAACTCGCAAGTCAGCACATCTGGAACCTCACCTCTTCTTGCTTGGTCTCATGAAATCAGTTCCTTCTCTCCAGAAACCCTAGCCCCTCTATCTCCATTTCAGGCTTTACAGCATGATAATGTGCTATCTCAGTGCTTAAAACCAAAACACACCAATAAGAGGCTTAAGTCCCTGTGCCAGCGCACAATGGTTTAAATGTGTCTGCATGGTGGGAAGTGATGTGTTCACTTTGAGGGGGGTGACTTTGAAGGAAGGGCTGTTCATGCAGGTGACACCTGCAACATAGACAAGTCACTTCACCTGGAGAAGTCAGATCTTGATGAGGTTTTGCATTAGATCTTGATTCCAGAAGATCTGAAAAAGTTGCTTTTTGGTCCATGGAAACTAGCACTGAGGTGTGGCAGCATCTGGCATCCCATGAGCCAGATGCACAGACTGCATTATGAGGCACTAACTACCTCTGCAGGAAACACTGATCTCTGCTGGGCAGATTGGATTTGGGCTTTATTTTTCCATGCAGTTGTGGATGGGGCTGGTTCTATACATCGTGGCAGCGAACACGTCAATTTTCTTATCAGGTTCTGACGTGTTAAACATTTCTGATGGTGTTGGGGAGACTATGAGAGGATTTAAACACCTATATAGGTACACTTAATCTTCAGCCAACACACTGATCTGTCAATACTGATGCTCCAAGCAAAAGCGCTGAGTGAAAACTACGTGACAAGTAGTAAAATGAGGCATGGAGGAGGAGTAACATCTCCACACCTTCTGTACTTATCAGAAGGGACTTGTTGAGCATATGTCTCAGAAAACACGTCTGCAGCCCACATTTATGGCTCTGGTGTGTTTGTGGACGTGCTCTGCAGAAGCCTGCTTGGCTTCAGGATAGCTGCATGCAGCGTACACAAACTAGCTGCAGGGCTGGAAAATAAATACAGCACCATGGAGCATTTGTCACCTTCCACAAGTGTTTCACCAACTACCTTACTCCTCGGTGACACCTCATTTTGACTGTTAGCTTAAAGAAACCTGATGCCTCGATGGGCATGTTCGGCTCTCCAAGGGTAGGCTGGTTCTCTTTCCTCTTCTTCTTTCCTGTATGAGGACTTTTCTAGTCACCCCAGGATTTGATTATTTCAGTGTCTACTGTCCATGTGCCATAGGTAACTCAAACAATCTTTTTGTACATCAATTCCAGAACTTTAGACTAATTTTGAAGTAAAAAAATCATAACAAGTATTTCATAGCTCTTGCTTTTAAGTTTGTCAGAAGTGAGGAAAGGGGAGGTTGGTGGGAAGCTGTTTTCCTCTTAGTCCAGGGAACTTTGAAGAGTTTTGCTGAAACAGTAGAGTCCTTAAACAATGTTTTCGGCCACACTCCATCAAATAGCATGGCTAAACAGGGAAACGGCCAGACCTCTGAACTACTTTTGTGGCTCCTCATCACTCACTTCTGTGCAGGACTCCCTCATAACAATGATCTCAAATAGAAAGGCAGGAGGCATACTTAATACATGAGCAGCGTTTCCTGCCAGACCTCAGCTAATCTCAAAGAAACTGTAAATGATCCTGCATCCAGGCAGAGCCATGGGTTGCACTGCAGTCGTTTTGTTTTCACTAATACCTTAGCTGGGTGTAAATGCTGAGGAGGTCCTTTGGCTTAGACCTCTGAGGAGGATGTGATACAGATGAAACCTCCCTATGGGTTGAAAGAGACCCTGTGAACCAAAAGCAATGGGGTTTAAGTTAAAAAATGAGAACTATTCTCGGACTCATTTATCTCCCCCTGCAGTGAAAGTGCTGCTGGGGTTTGGTTACTTTGAAGTCTGAATTGACAGAGGAGGAGGGAGGTTGATATCTGGGGAAAGACGTTGATCCAAACGGTGGTCTCTCCAGGGTTAAGAACAAAAGAGCAATGGGTGAGGTGGTAAGAAGAAGCTTTTTAGGACACAGGACCCTCATGGTGGTAATGAAGATATGTCTTCAGACCTCCCATCTTACTGTGCAGGAAGATAGTTTAGAAAAGCAGAGTATCCCAGTGTCCACCTTCCACCTCCTCCACCAACTTTACGCCAAACTATCTATAAGCCTTCCTGGATGAAGAAGATGCCAAATTTTTACCAAATTCTCCAGCTTTTAGCTGAGTTTACAATCCTTGTCTTGAGGTTGGGGGATGCAAAGTCACTTTTTGGCATGTGGGAGCTGGAGGGTGGCCACGGCCATGTTGATGGCAGACTCGGCTGGGTGTTTCAGGTCCAGTTGTTGGCCAGAGGTGGGAGACTGCATCCCTCTGTTTAATACAAGATAATCAGCTCCTGTGGGATACAGACTAGCAGGGCTGAGCCGAGAGCAGCAGTCGGCACCACTGTGGCATATTTCCTCTTGCAGATTAAAAGCCCTTTCTATAACCTCAGCAACACCCGTGGCCAAAAGCATTGTTTTAGAGACTGCTGTAGATGCTGCCCATTAAAGAGCAATTAGTCTGTGTTGGATGCATAGCCTGCTCCCTCTCCCAGATGGCTAGTTATTAAGATATTTATGGTTAATATGGATTTCCCCTGCCATAAATCACCGGCCTTTATACCTGCAGGGAAGTCATGGCAATCAGCGACCCTGCTCAGTTGGCCTGGGCAATGAGCGCTGTCTTGTAAAGTAAAGATTGTAACAACTTATCGTCATCGTAAAAACAACAGGAGAGGGAAAAATCCCAGTGCTGGTATCTGATAACGTGCTGTAATCAAGCACTTGCATATCCTCTTTGAGGAGGCTGGTAAATGGAAAGTTACACAGATTCATTTGTCACTTGGGGAACTTCTGGACAAGGAGCCAAAGCCTGTTGCAATTAGATGGGTGGGAGGACGGAGGAACAGCAATGTGGATGCCAGCAGGCATGGGGTGCACCTCACCCAGCACAGGGAGACGCAGGAAGCAAGTTTGAAGTAATCCTGCTGGACTCTGGGACACCAGCCTCCAGGACATGCTGCCAGAGGTGATGAAGGCTATAAATTATTCCCAAATCAAGGCTGTCTTGACATGTGTACATGGTTTTCATGCAGTTTATATGCCTTGAAAACCTGGGTTATATGCGTGTCTCAAAACAAACCCTCTTTAGCAGTATTAGGTATGCCCATGGCACACTGTTTAGCTCTTGTGTTTGGCATTTGGGTGTAGAGCGTCTATAAGCAATGTGAAAGTATGAGGAGTATTTCTATTTTTGGGGCCGATCTCATTTGTACCATATGATTTTGGTGTTATCAGAAATTGATATTCATATCAACACTGACCAGCTCTAACCACAGATCTCCAAAACAGGGAAATCATATTCTCTTTCCCTTCTTTTTTAAGCTATCTGGGAAATGTTAACTTGGTGAAGTAGCCTAGAGAATGTGGCTTAGCGGACAGCAGGAGATGACACATCCTCCCTGCAGATGTACAGCTCTCAAGCAGGCTTCCCCCCCCCCCCCCCATATAAGATACCAATGGTCCTGCTCATGTTACTGCTGCAAGCTACATCACTGTGTCTCTGGTCCTTCCTTTCAGGTGTTTCCTCTTGTCTTAAATGACATGACAAGGGATTTCATGTGCAAATCCCTTTAAACCACGACAGCCTCATACAACAACATGCTTTTTCGGCATTGCTGAGGATAGCTAACCATCCTTGCATTCCCCATTATACCTTCCTGTGTCTTTCAGAGGGAAGTCCAGACCTGCACAATTGCTTTGCCTTTTCATTAGGGGCTCTAGATTGACACCAGTAGGTTTAATCCTTTGCAAGAGGCCTGCTAGCACTAGTATATTTTCTTCCAGTGTCAGTTTACAACTACTTTAGTAACATCTGAGGAACATGCCCCGGTTACAGACTTAATACAGCAATGAAGGGATAGAAAATCATCCTTCAAGGTTTTACTGAGTACACAGAAGTTGTTAAAATGTAGTGTCAGTAGATGGCACTATTTTATACTTTATGAAGACATAGTGCAGGTAGGGACAGGGTGATAAAGCTCAGGAGATACAACCACAGATTCCCTCTTTCTCACTCAGTGTAAAAATGCACCACCGAGATGGGGGCAGAAGAGGTGAGGGGTTTGCTCTGTTTTCCCTTAGCAAACCTTTTGCAAAGGTTAAGGCTTAAGGATGATCTCTGTGATTTATGGTTCTCGGGATGATAAGCACCCAGTACCATCTGAAGGCAGAGATGCATTCATCTGCTTATCAAAGATCTCTAGCTAACCCTGACAGAGAAATACTTAAATCACTGCAAATGGCTGTGGATGGTCTTATTTGCTCCCTAAAACTTGCTACAAGTGGGCTAAAAAGGGTGGCACTTTTATTCCTCTGTGGTCCAGAGTTGCTTATACAGCAATTGAGAACAGCCTTTTTTATTTCCAGCTGGGAAGGATTTAAAGGTCTCTAATGTAAAATGGCTCTGGCTGTTTTATACCTTGGCGTAAATTATTCCATGATTAATACTGTGTTGTAACCTCACTTGAGCTAACTAAAGGAAGGAGGAAAGGTGCAAACTGGGCAAAATGTGACTTTTTCTGGTACCGTAGAACCATAGACTCATAGAATAGTTGGCATCCATTATAAAGCAGAGGTAATAACGGTCTGTGTCCCCAGCCTAATTCCTTTACCAGCTGCAGCAATGCCAGGACAATGCTGTCCCGGATAGGGCATTGCCAGGACAGTCAACAGGTGACTCCGGTTGGAGGCTGGGTCGCGGGAGCTGTTTGGCCACTATCCATCCGTCTGTCTGTCTGCAGGAGCTGCTGCCACCCCGGTGGTGCTGGATGCAGCCAAGCGATGCCGCGGGTGTGCAGCTGAAGCCACCCGAGGGACAGACTCTGCTGTTTGTTGCCATTTCTTCAGAGCTGGCTGGGTTTTATTTTGGAGGCTTTAAAGGTCAGAGAGTTCAAAGTTCAGAAATGCTCACCAGGGTTAACATATATTGTGCCTTTAAGTAGAAAGAGGGAAAAAAGGGATCTGTCCTTCACTGCTAAATCCCTTTCATTAGGAATTCCTATCATCCTCTGACAGCGAGCTTTTCATTCCCTTTTGTAATTGTGGGGGTTTTTTATTATTTTTTATTTTATTTTTATTTTTCCTTTCCCCAGAGCCTTTCTTGTTTTGATTCTTGCCATTTATTACTTTCTTTTTCACTTGACATCTTGGAGAGCTGCTGTCATTCCACTAGTGTGCTACTCTGCCTCTTCATACATATATTGTCTCTTTTTCTGTACTAAAAGCAAATAAAAGAAAGCCTGTAGAGCACTAAACCCTCCTGGTCTGTGCTAATACTGGTCAGCAGAAAGACTAAACCGTGCCCATTTACACCCAAGTCATTTCCCCTTCTCCGCCCTCCCACCCGCTCCCTTTCCGTTGCTGATGCAATGGTAGATTTGTAAAAAATCCTGACTACTATACTGTTTTTATCTTGAGGAACATCTAAATCACTTAGAAGTCTGTTGGCTGAACTCAATAAATAAATAGCAGAAAGCTCACTAGTAGCAGTGAGTTATGGCTTTTCTGTCACTGCTACGCAGGGTTGTATACAGCAGCTGCACTAACAGCAACCCCTCTATTAGCATATGTTTCTTTTAATCCAGTTCAGAAGAATTAAAGCAGTGTTCCCTGCATTGGGGAGCGTGGTGTTTTATAAACTATCCAGATTAAGGTCTGCTCAGGCAGCGGTTTGCTGCCAGTGAGTAGCCACAAGGGTTTGTCAGCGGTCCCCTCTCACTGCATGCAGAGATGCTCAGACCGAATCACACACGCAGCTCCACTTACGTTTGATGGAGAATATCATCTGTATTGGGAAAATCTCCAAGGAGCTGGCAGAGCCCAAAGTGAACCAGAAATTAGGCAGTGTCTTCCCCTGTCGTGGAAGCAAATGCAGCTTCATGAGGAAAGGAAAGTAGAGTCATGCCTGATGCTCCGAATTTCTTTCCATGTCTCTGTATGTGTGTGTGTACAGCCAGTCAGCACAGATGTCTTTAAGTCTGTAGCATAAAGACATCTTATGCCTTTATAAATATGTATTTATTTCCACTGTGACTGTATACACATCAGTTTATGCGAAAATAGGTAGGATCTCTATGCTGGCACATCCACTACATGTATTAACTATATCGTGTCTTTGCAGGTCATTCTGTACATGTTGATATATGACAGAGATGTAGTGTAACATAAGTTTGTATCATATATTGTGTTAAAATTACATGACATATATGATTTAAAGAAGCAAATAACTCATTATTCACTTGTCTTCTCTATACTGGTTTACCGGTTAAAAGCACCCCTAGGTTTTAGTTATCTACATTTTAAATATGTTTTCTGTGCCACTGAACTGTAACAGCTTGGTTTGTTTAAATATTCTAGTTTTTTGTCCTGGAGAAAGCATAATAAGATACAAAATAGTCTTTTTTTTTTTTTTTTTTTTTTTTTTTTTTATTCCAAGATAGTAACATGACTTGGTCCTGTTATCAACTTTTGACAAAGCTTACAGTTTTAGGTTCATTTACAGGGTAGTTTTATTACAACCTCATAAAAGATTTTACAATATTTCATTATCTTTTCAACCAAAAGCATTGAGGGAAAATGCTTTAAATAAAAATGGCCATAATTTTCCTGTTCCCTTGTCACTGCCTGAAAACCTTATCAGAGTTCCTCGTTACTTTAATGGTATAGGATTAAGGGTAATGAAGAAACATTTAGGGTTCTGCAAATCACTTTGATTTCATTGTATAATGTAACAGCACTCCTTTTTGATTTACTGCTCCGTTGTTTGAAATAGCCTATGGCATTTATCAGCCTTGGAGGAAATTCTGTTTCTTTGAACAATTAACTATTCAGACTAAAGTTGTGTAACTACTTTCTTTTATTCTTTTTATTTTTAGAGGATTTCTGGATGAGGAATAACGGGCACTCCACTGGATCCTACCTTGATGTTTCGTGGAGTAGAGATGAGTATTTTTATTGCACATTTTCTTGCAAACTCTTTGATTCTTTAGATATTTTTTTCCTTTTGAGGGTTGAAGAAAAGGTCACTGACCATTATTAAATTGGGTTTGCTTCTATATTTTTTGGTAATTTTCATTTTCTCATTTTGATTCTCATTTTTCATTTGGTTTTCAGTTCAGATCTGTTTTCCTCACTGCCTGCATGGACTTCTCAGTTTTCTCACTGAGGGGGATGTTTCTCAAGTTAAAAGAAATGTTTTGAAATAAAACACATTGAAACAGAACAATAACATTTCTGACTATTACAATATCCACAAAATTAAAAAAATCCAAAGAACTCCAAAATCACCCATATGCAAAAACTTTTAAAAATGTCACAGTTTTCAAGGCAATGAATTCTGATATTTCAGCTTTTCCTATTCACTGCCTACTGAAGTCCTTTCTCCATCGAGTTTACTGACTTCTGCAGGAAGGTGCTCTGCCTTGAGGTGAGTGTGGTTGTATGAAACCAAAATGAGATGGCTTCTTGCCTTATATTCCTGTCAGCTCAACCCCTGGCACACGGTTTCAGAGCTGTGCCTGCTCCTCCACTCTCTAGAAAGCAATTTCTTCCACTTGGGATTCAACTCCTCTGTGGTCTGAGCTGATGCTGCTGCATGACCTGGGTATTAGGAATGCTGAAGCCACCCTGAGTTCACGGGTAGTTCAGTGCGTGCGGCAGCACGCAGGGCTTTAGACAAATTGCTGGCATTGTGTCTAAAATGTTTCAGAGTTCCCCAGAACAGTAAACCCCTTCAAGCAATTTAATAATTGAGGATTAAAATAATTTATCTGTGGTTTTGTTTTTTACTAGAATGAGATGAATGTGTAGTTAGACCAGTTCTTTAATTCCCTTTGATGAATTTTTCCCATGGAATGCACTAACCAGGTAAATTTCACTGTCAGTTTGGAAAGCCTTTAAAGTCAGCACAGACTCACTTGAGGTTCACCTGCTCAGGAATTGGCCAGGACATCACTGTGGTTGCAGAAAATGAGTAATATGGGATATTCCCCACCCTTAAAGGGTTGCTCAATGCAACACCTCTGGAGCTGGAGATAACCAAGTGCCGTAGCTGGGGAAAGAATACCAGTAGATCCAGGTATGCCTCTGGAGCCTGAAAAGTGGTGAATATTGTTAATAAGGCAGGTGAGTCCTAGCAGACACAAGAAATCTTTTATGGAGAAGAAGGTGCTGGACATGACCCTTTGCAGTCCATTTGCTTAAGGCACAAGCTCACATTGTAATTCCTCCACTTCAAATCTGTGTGGGGAAGGCATCCATTAAGTAATTGTGCTTTTAGACCTGTAAACTACAGGATAGATGTGCACCGTGAAACAACTTGAAATGACAGTGTGATTAACACACAACTGATAATATCACTTTGATAGTCTGTCACTTGGCAAAGATATCATAGGAAACAGCCATCCAAAGCTCTTGAAGCAGCTATCTACAAAAAGCATTGTAGGCAGCTCATGATATGTCCAGTGAAAAATAAGGAATATAGAACATACTCTTATATCCAGCAAGAACATGGTCAAAATCATATAAGCAATGTGAGAGCTTAGATCCTATACCAACTCTAGCTTTGTAAGACTTGGAAAAATTTAATCCCATGTCTGTTGCTTGGAAGTCTCTCCACTGAATTTACTGAGCTCAGATTAGTGTCTGTTGGTTTCTAGCTACTTGCTTTGTAAATCTTCCATGGTTTCTTTTTAATATCCCTTGTCTTGAGAGCAGAGAAGTAGCATAGGAACCTTAGTATATCGGCATTATTACACCTGTATTATACCAGCAGTATAATCCTATATTGCTGTTGGGAGATAGATAGCGATATACTTAGGAACTTAAGGAATCAGGAAACAATTCTGCAGTGTAATCAGTGCTACCAAAACCTCTCTCCCAGCATTTTGCAGGGAGAGGAGCAGGAGGAGGGAGAGATTTCAAGCTAATTCTTTCCATCTGGGCTTCATTTACGGATTATGTGGGAAAAGGCGAGATTAATACATCGGAGGAATGAGCACGCATTAGTTCGCCATCTGCGGATGTAAACAGGAAGCCCAACACGTTGTGCCTTAATGTGTGCTTATTGGTTTAGTGAGGAAAGATGAGTTGACGCCATGGGTCTTATGTTGAAAATATTTTAGTAAATTCTAATAGGATATTATAAACAAATGTCAGTCCAAAGCTTTTTCAAAAAGGGGAAAAGAACATTGACGTTGGATGCAAAAGCAGCTGATAGGAGGGAAAAAATCTTTTCAATGAATTTGGCAAGAAAATCTCGCTTGTTTGAGCTTATTTTTCTTGAAATATCTTTTTTTTTTCTTTTAAATTTTCTTTGAATTAAGCATGTAAATGAATCCCCCAATCAACTTCTGAGCATCTGCTGCTGCTCTTTTAAGACTTTGGCCTCAAGGACTGACAATGCCTTTAAAACATACGTTTAAGAATAATCCTTTTGTACTGCGATGGCTGAGTGAAGGAGGGATGATTTTCTCTCCTGGCCTTTTCTTTTAGTTTCTCATATATTCATTAAGACTGGCCCAGACCACCTATGTGAGGTGTAACCCAGAAGTCTCCCTGCTTTACTCCCAGGCGATGGGATCCCATCTCTTTCCATGGTTTCCTGTGGGCTGGAAATGTTTCATTTCCTTTAGGCTAAAAAAGCCTGCACCAGGCTGTGTTTGCTCCCAGATTATCCAAAGTGTAATGATGATTTTTGCCTGTCCAGGCAGCAGCTAGCACACTGGTGTTCACAAACACTTCCAGGAAGAAATACTCAGGTCTCTTCACACAAATGATTCTTCCAAGAAAGGGGGTGTTTACTTGCTGCCCCTGACTTGAGACAGTGATGGAGAGTGCAAACAATGAATGCAAGCTCTGCCATTCATAGTTTAATGCAAAATTCATTTGAGAAATTAGGGCAGGTTGCTTTTATGATTGCTACAGAAATTGCACTCTCTTTCTTCATTTTAACCTGCCTATGCAGCAATCAGGATCCACTCTGGATGTGGGTGTTCCCATCCAGCAAGCTTTGCAGGGTGGGATGCTTATTGCACTTGAATGGGGTGCCCTCCTTTCATGCCACATTGTTCTTTGTCCGGGAATCTGCTGCAGGGGTGTGTTTGGTGGTTGTACAGGATGAATTTCATTTGTAAGGAATATATGAGGCTACTAGAATCCCACAAACCTAGAAGATAACTCATTTAAACTTCAGAACAGTCTCCTCTCCATATCCTATAATTATCCTCTTATTAATATTTTTTCGGGTACATATGTGCGTGTGTGTGTATACTCGTCTACCGTTAACTGTAGGGTTTTATACATTTCCATTCCTGTCTAATGACTTTTTACAGGCAATGTAATTACGAGTTCTTTTTATTGCTATTATAATGATTCAAACATGCATACCAAAAAAAGCATAGTCCAGCTAAAGAAAGGGCTGCTGTAAAATTCTATATATATTTTCTCTACATAGCTTTAAATTAATCCATTTTTATTAGGGTGCTTGGCCAAACAATTAATCGGAAACTGAGTCCAAACAGATTAGAATTTATTGCAGCTCTATAATTCTGAAGAGTGACTTGAAGGATTTAAAACTTTTTTGTAATTTATAAAAAAAAAAAAAGAAACAAACAAACAAAAAAAAAAAAAAAAACAAACCAAAAAGAGGCAAAAAATTAGCCTGGTTTAAAAGCTGGAAAACCATTCTCCCTTCTTGTGCTCTGCAACCTGAACCAGCTGAGACGATAAACTCCAACTTTGAGTCTTTCAGCGAGGAAGACTAATGAACTCGGACCAAACAGCGTTTGGGAACTCAGCTCTCAGCAGCTGTGAGGATTCCCGATTTCCCTGCAGATGCTCCTCACTGTCACAGAGCAGCTCCTTCTGGACCTGCAGTGGAGAAGATGGGGCAGAGCTGAATACTCTGTAGGCAGCACCTCAATCCAAGAGGAGATTCATTGATTTCAGTTTTTGAAGGCAATTGTTAATCAGATATGCAGCAACAGGGTATCAGAGTTCAGCAACAAGTACTCTAAGCCTTGAAGATTCTAAACTATTCCTTCCTCTTCTCTTTAAATATGACATCATTTTTGTGTCCCTTTATTTCCTATTGAGTTCTTTGTGCAGAAAAGGTAATCCAGTTAAAGAAAGGAGGTGCCATTGGGTCTGCAATGCGCTGTAAGATACAGTGCTTCTCTGCAATCCTCCTTGACAAAAGTTAATCCTCGTGGCAAGTTAGTGGGTGCTGAGGGCTCCTGGCACTGCCTGTGGTTGCAATGTTTCAACCACTGGAGAACCATGAAACCTTTTCTATATATCATGTGCAGTCCTTCACCCAATAGTCACTAAGCCTTTTATTGCCCAAAGGCAGCTGTCTGTTCCTTGGCCGTAGTAGCACGCCTTGGAATGCCACATGCTGTAGTTGTTTTCCCTCACACAAACGAGCAAATCAAGTCACACAGCTCTCACTGGGGACCTGGTGTTCATAAAGGAGCACAAGGTCATTTGTAATAACTAGCAGGAGCTGACCCACATGCAGTATGTGAGATCCCAGTACAAATGTACATCTGGCCATCCTGGGTTTTAAATGATGTATTTTCTTACTTCCCCCAAAATGCTGTCTATTATCCTGACCAGTGTGGACAAGACAAATAGCACCACACACCAATGTGTCTCTGTCAGAGGACGGAAGCGGGAACGAAGGCTGCAAATGCCTTCTCAGAAGTCACTGTTGACCTTACTACTCACACAGACGTTTCTGATTCAAGAGGCGACTCCCCCTGTGCTCCTATGCATTCCCAATTCCTGTATTTGCTTGGTTATTTTTCTTTATCTCCCTGCTTATTTTCTGTTAACTTCTTCCACCAGCAATGGCCATCACTCACTGGGTCACCCCAAGTCATCCTGAATAGGAGCATTGGCAGCACTTCACTTATTAGTCAGCCAACTCATGGGATCCTGGCAACCTTTTTCTCTCTATAAGGGTAGGGTCCAAGCTGCTCTTTGATGTTGTCAAACCATGACTTCCACTGGTCTCCCTGCTGATTCCTTTGCTCTTTCTCCCTGGGAGTAGAAAGCCACAGGGAAGCATTTAGTGTTGTATCAGGCACCACGCCAATATGGTTTTAGTCTTTGTTACTGTGTGGAGCAGACAGCCTGTCCAGTCCTGGATCTATGCAATGGATGCTTTCATCTTCTAAGAATGCTGTGCATTTCAAGTCGTTCAGGTTGTTCCACCTATAGAGCCCATCCAGACAACCTCTGTAATAGTCACTCTTCCTGAAATTTGAAGCAATAACAAAAATCGGAGTCAAACACAGAGATCAAAGTTTGCCCATAATTTATGTTTTATGGATTCAGAACATAGAAGATAAGGTGAAATCTGCATTTCTGTTGGGATATTGATTTATTTCTGTTCCATTTGCCTCCTAATGCTCGAAATATGTGGACAAAAAAGAGCCATTCACCATATCTGAGGCAACACGGGTGAAATTCTGGCCACCGCTTAAGTCAATGGCAAACCTCCATTGACTACAGTGGGGCCAGCATTTCGCCCCATGATTTCTCATCTTGCTTTATTTTATTGACCTTTCTCTTGAATACTAGCGAAATGCAAATATTTTTTTCCAGCACAAGTCTTTGTACTCTATGAACTCTGCTGGATCCAAAGTACTTCATATGTATATAAGAAAAACAGTTAAAAGTGAAAGAGAGAGCAGTTAGCTGTACAAATAATGATCTCCACAATCTATGAAAAATGGCCATGTTCAGAAGGAGATAGTGGTTTTAATGGTCAGAATAAATAAAAAAGGCTTAAGGCTAACTTTTGCACCACAAAGAGCATTTTTAAGCCTGCGTGGTACAGACCACACATCTTGGGAATGCAGATTGCCTCTGAGGGCACCTCAGCATGGCTCCATGGTGGCCATGAAATCACAGGCACTTTAGTATCATTTTAACATCATGCTGATGTACAAAGCCTAAGGTATCCAATAGTTCTGATGGGAGAGGATGGGGGAAACTCCCATTCTTTCGGCATCATTCTGGCTAGCTGTTCACAGTGGGGAAAATGGATATTTCTGTGTGAGTTCAGGCTCAACATGGAATGAATAAAAATAGCTGATTTCAGACACAAAGAATTGCTCTCTTTGCTTTCTCCCTAAGCCTTGTCTCATCCTTAAAATACTTTAGGATAATCTCCTCTGTATTGTGACTGTGAACCCAGGTAACATCACAATTCATGAAATTAGTATTTTGTCTGTTTGTGGAAAATGCAAATTGTCAAAGCTGTTTTTCACAATAATCCCACTTTTCATAGTACCCATTCCTTGACCAGCAAATCCAGAGTTTCATTGCAAACCTTTCAGTCATCATAATTCATAATATTAAAGGTTTGTGATGGAGCAGAAATTCAGACTGCATGATTGGGAGACCTTCCAACAGCATCTCAGGCATTTGCAGATGCTTTGCATGGTTTAGGCAGCCCTCAAAACAGTAAAATGATGTGACCCTCTCTTAAATGATTTTACTACAACCAAACAGAGGCACAAAAAATCATGTAGAGTGACAAGCCAAATAAAAGCAGATGTGGCAGGAAGAAAGCAGAAGTCTCGACGCCCAGGTGGGCATAATATTATAAAGTATTATAATCAACATCTTAATATGACATAAAAATGGGAAATGATATGACCCAATCATTTGGAAAGCTTGTTATCACTGCCAATGCCACAGTGCAGAATGGGAGCAGAAGGCTTCATTCATCCCAGACTTCATCTCCACTGCATCAGTGCTTTTCAGCATCCTTAAATCCATGGATGTAAAATCCAAGGGCCATCCTGTGCGGTGCTGCTTTGAGGGCTTTCCTTTATAAACAAACAAAGGAGGCTAAGTTTTAAGTGCTTTGGGCTTACATTTTATCCTCTTTCATTTATTTTTGTTTCAGAATGTGCCTATTTATTAAAAATAAACACAACAAAGAAATTTCTGTCATCTCTAGGACCATGTTCTGATGCCTCATGGACCACCAGTGGTTTGCAGACCACAGGGTGAGTAATGGTGCACGAGAACATATTGCATGTTAAGTCCTCCACTCTGATTGCTCCTGCCAAAGTAACTCTGTTCACACTAGTGTGTTCACCCATGCTTTGTCAGACCCAATTCTGCGTGATTTGTGTTGCGACGCTTCCATCATATCTTTGGGGAAAATTATTTCACTGTCTAACAGGTCTCTCGGGCCAGAATGTGGATTTGTGAAGCCTGCGATGTGTGTTTAGTAGAAAAGCACTTTGAAATTAATAAGGTTGAGGAAACAGGGCCAAAATTCTGTCCTCAGCCTCACCAGGGTGGTGCTTGTTAGAGGGCAGAGGAGGGATGGAGGACGGGGGGCTTCAATGGGGGCTGGTGCACCCCTGAATTTTGTGACCTTTGGGAAATCCTTTGACTTTAATCACCCCAGCTGGGAAACTGAATAAGCCATCCAACCCTTGCCAAAACTCCAGCTTATGCACTTAAATCGGTGTTATCACTTACATAAATAACAAACATATCATAAGGTTTGGGCTCTATTTCCTGCCTGGAAGGAGCGTGAAGACTGATCACTCACATAAAGCAAGTTTTAAACCAGTTTTGCTTTACAACAAGCGCTATATTGCACTTGTGAACATGGGTTAACAATATTGTTCTTTCTGAAAACGTTAGCGCTCACTGAAATGGTTCAGACAAACATCCTATGAAGACTTAGTGGCCTCAGATTATTTGACTTGGAATCAGACTTGATTTCTAATTAGCCAATCTTCAGCTGTCTGTCAGAAAATGCAAAGCGCTGCCAATTTTCACTCCTTAGCCCCCAAAATAGGTCCCAATAAAAGTGTCAAGAATAATGGCCTATCACTTCCACTGCTAGAAAACTTGCAGTACGTTCAGTGCTCTTGCTAATTCACACACACACATACATGCATACATGCATGCATATATGTGTGTGTGCCTACACACTCACACAAGACCACCACACAAATGTCAATATATGTAAGCTTAGAGAGTCCAAGGTAAGAACATTTTCTTAATTTCCTAAAATTTTCCATAGAAAAGAAAAGTTCCAAGTATTTATACAAGAAGCAACTATTTAAAATAACCAATGTTAACCAGCATTTGAGCAGTTTAAATCAAAACACATGCACTGATATTTTTATGACAAAATTCAATGGAGAAATTAAGAAAAATGGAGTGGATAAGTCATGCTGAAATATAAGCTATCAAACAGCTGTTTAGATCAAGCATAGAAGTAGTGTAAGTAGCATAGCTGAATGGAATTGAAACTGCAGCCATTGTTGCATTAAAGGTCTTAGAAAAATTCCGCTTCAAGTATAAATATATAACAACACAGTTCCATTGCAAATGAATTCATAACATTTTCCTTCCAAATTTCATTCATTTAGATGCATTGCTGACTATTTTCCATGGCTTCCAATCCCAACGTGAGTAGCTTCCAGGAGATACCAAATTACGGTCTCTTCCAGCGAGAAAAGAAGAAAAAATTGGTAATTTTCATTCAAGCTTTTCTCTGGGTGTTGTCAAGATTTCTCTTTAGTAGACAGTTTATGGTTAGTTTTCTTCATTTTTTTAATTGGTATTTATCTGCATGCTTTGATCTTAGGGCCTTCATTTAGAAACATGTATTAGTCTTCAGCATCTCAACTAGAGAAATGGCTGAGAGTTTAGCTCCATCATAAATGTCTATAATCTTGACTCAGATCCAGCTCAGAGGGCATCCTCAAAGTGACTGAGTATATCATAGACCTCATGTGCTGTCTTCTTCTACAATTATGCCCAAGAAGCAACAATGGGTACTGCATCTGCAGATAAGCTACCTTTGATACCCAAAGCATCATGAGCATAGCTTAGTTCCCCTGTACACTCTGACTTTTCTTCCTTGAAGGTGTTGTTTGCAGAAATAATTTTTGCATCAGAGAGATTAAAAATCTGGAAGACCATTTAAAAAAAAAAGGAAGTATTACTGTCCTAGTTCCTCAAGTGGTTAATCTTCATGGAGATAATTGCTCTACCTTCACCTCTGAGGGCCAGAGTAAGTTAACATGTTGTTTTATGGAAAAGAGTAGAAATCAAGATGAAACAGCAAAATATGTGCTCTTAATGGTGTTGGCAGACCCAAAGATGTCTCCGTCTTAATTTCTACTTGTGCTTCACATTTTCAAGTTATGGTTCTGTCTTCTTTTCTCTCTCTAATAGTGTTCAGATGTAAGGGAAAATACTGCTCACTGTCCGCGGCAGTGATTGAACAGCTCCAAGCCCATACACTTTGCTATAAACTGCCTTGTGGGGACTTCTTGACACTTAATCAGACCATCTGGTACAAGAAAGGATAGTGGGCTTCAGTCCTGAAGACCTTTTTCAGCTTTTACAGAGCCCCTTACTCAGGCAAATTCCAACTGACTTCAAGAGAAATTTTGGCCAATTAAAATCTAGGTGAGAACTCCCAGATTTGGCCAATACTAATAAAATTAGAGAAATGTGACTTGCTTCCTCAGCTAATAGTTTCCTTAAAGGCAGTACCATATGCTGCCACATTTCTCTAATCTCTCTCAGCAGCCTGAACCCAGCTCCCCTTGTTGCAGTGCGTGCTCCCGTAGATGTCAATGGCAGTCATATCTGCTAGGGATTGTTTGCATTCCTTAAGCAAGCATTCAGCCCATAAATTATTACAAGAAAGGCTCTTCTTTGAGCCCTCATTTTTTAATCCCTCTTTAGGAAGGTTTCCACTCATATCACGATCCATTAACTAAGCCATATGTAGGATCCTCCATCCAGAACCATTCCACTCCCAAAAACACAACTGCTAGGGAGAAATGAACATTTGGATCCATTCTTATTTTCCTTTCTGGCTGTTTATTTAACATGGCAAAGATTATTGAAGATGTTATCTCAGAGAGAGTTCACTGGGGCATTTTTCTGTGATGGTATTATTGCAAGCGCTTTCGGCTGGCTTTTATCTTCAGCTATTAAAGGTGAGTTGAGCAGGAAAAGCTGATCAAATGTGCATTGACCATAATTTCATGCGATATTTTTTTAATGAGTAGATATTCTGTTTCTTACATCTGTTGTTCAGATTTAAATGGTTCTGCTTCCCTTTCCCTACCTAAAAACCAGAAGGGCTTCATTTGGGAAAGGACAATTTGGGTGACTGTCTCAGTTCTTCACAGACATTAGCACCCATGTAATGGTGTATATCTCAGAAAAGTCCATACGCTCACTGTAAAAAGGCTCTCAAGCACCCCACAGGAAGCGTGAAGTCCTTGCTAGGAGAAGAATACATTATTTATTAATTTATGCAAATGCCCAGATGGGACTAAACTGTGATCTACAGTCCAGGCTCCTGCAGAAAATAAGTTTTTGGCAACTCCAATTTCCTCAGAGACTCATTCTTGTTTAAGGAGAGGGAAAGCGTGTTTCCAGTTTCAGATCTGGGCATTTGTAGTCATTCAAATTTGACAGGGCTGTCATGGATTTGTTGGCATTCTTGGTGCTCTTCTGAGCTCCATCACAGCCTGGTCCAGCCATTCTGACACTTCAGCAAGGGATTAATCCATGTAGTAAGGAAACATTATCCCTATTAATGCTTTATAAATAGCATGCCACAAGTACCACACAGACTCTAAGAAAGGCCTCAATATCACCTTTTGTGCAGATGAAGTTTAACTGTACTCTTTTTTTCCACACTTACAGCATTTTCAACAGACTGAGGCTGAATTTCATGGTCCGTTGGTAATTTGTATGCATTGTTACCACTCAATGGTTGTATTCTTTTTGCTGACCCCACTTGAACTTGCTTCCCTCAAGTCCATGGCAAGTCCAGGAAGCAAGGGCTTGGTTTACTGCAATGAGCCCTTGGTGGGATTACACCTTTAGACCACCCAGGAACGGCAGCAAGCCGTAGCACTGCTCGTATCCGGAGCACACCTGCGCTCCTTGACCTTCGTTGGCTTCCCCTTCATCTCTGGTCTCATTCAGACCTATTGTGCCCCAAACAGTTTAGCTCACAGGTACCTCAGAGACCTCATCTCTTTCTCCCTCCTTCTCTGTCCTTGCAAAATCAGCTCCAGCCACGGAGTTGACTTAATTTAACTTAGCTGAGAGCAACTGAGTGCAGCTGGTGTGAATGCAGCAGGCTTTGCTGGAAGCCATGGGAACTCCCATGCCAATTTGCATCCTCTAAGAGGCTGGCCCAGGATGTTTTCTATTTTAATTTTTATGTCTGCACCTAGTGTTCCAGTTGGATGTATTTTAAAGTAAACAGAGTTGATAAATAAAAACTTGTGCATTTCCAAGTCATTCCAGAGTGTTTCTGTTCCTCCCTTCTTGCCTCCCCCTTCCTTGTCTTTTACTGCTTGCACAGATACAACAATTAAATATTCAGCCAGCTTGCCATTTTCCTCTTGCTTGGTTGATTCATCCTGAAATCTGGTTTTGAATTGCACTTCTTTGAAAATAAGTAGTGCCAAAGCAGAGAATTTAAGTTCTTGGGTGGAAAACTCCTTATGCAGGATTTTTCACCCCAAATTAGTCATCAGTCATCAGCAACCAAGTGCGTTTTATTCTGACCTTGGGCTTTGCCGGAGCCAAAATGCAGAGGCTTAACGAGAAGGATGGGAACAGTAACACCCAAACAACCAGCAGCCGGCAAATAGCCCCGTGATTTCTTCTGGATCCGGATGGTGGAAACAACAGGGGAGTGTGCCCACATTCCAGGTGAAGGTGAGGGGGGGTGTGAGGACGGGTCTGTCTTCTCCATCAGCAGTCATGATGCTCACCTTCCTGGGCCTTCTGTACCACCAGCTCTGCACTATGTGTTTAGGCGCTTTTCCAAATCTGTGACTTCAAGAGAATTTGCCTAAGTTTGAAGCACCAGGCTTTGATCCGAGTAACCAAGGTCTTTATTTGTTTAAGACTGTAATTAACTGAAATTAGTAATGGAAAGATTTTTCAACTTAATGGGCCAGTAAGTGTTTAAAAAGCACTGTTGGATTTTATTATTATTTTTTTTTAAATATAAATCCCAACCTTTTCCCACTTCATGAAACTACTTTCTGTTCATCCTTCTCATTAAAGACCTCAGAGCTAAATGCTGGGGCTTGTGACTTGGGAAGCATAGGGATTTTACAGTCCATGCAAACCAAAAGACGAAGCATTCATCTGCACAGACTGTTCCTGTTTGTTTATTGTCCCAGCAATGGGACTTCTTGGCTCAGCAGGCATTGGAGCATAGGTTCCAGACTCTTGGCTTTTCAGTCTCTCACTGTGTGTCCCAGCTGCATTAAGACCCTGGCAGGTCTAATTCTTCTCTGATGGCCACCTTCCTTAAAACAAGCTTGGGGATCGTCAGGCATTGGTTCATTTCCAAAGTCTATTAATTGAACCTGCAGGGCTTAGTTCTCCTAACACATAAGGAGCCCAACTCTGCAAGCTCCACACAGCTGCTCTGCCTATTGCAAATACAGAACATATGCCAGCCTTACATCTCTACATGGGAAATAAGGGACTATTCCCAAATCAGAAAGACTTAAAAAAACCCTATTTATCTATCTATCTATCTATCTATCTATCTATCTATTTATATATTTAAGAAAGTCTCATTGAGGGTGTATTTCCTGGCTATGAAGAAATTATTCTTATACAAAAATTGTGTTTGTGTCCAAACAGAGCTGTGGAAAGGGCGAGATGAGAAAGAAGCCTGCCTCAAAGATTCACTGAATAAAGGGAGATTTTCTCACACCCTGACCTCTGCTGCCCAGAGTCCATCATCCCTACACATAGCCAGGGAGAGTTCTTAGTGATGGGAGCAACAGGAGGAGGGGCAGGAACTCGTTGCCTAGAGTGGTCTTTTTGAT
The DNA here is from genome assembly GCF_037157495.1 of Lathamus discolor. NCBI lineage: Eukaryota > Metazoa > Chordata > Aves > Psittaciformes > Psittacidae > Lathamus > Lathamus discolor. Next base: position 4,504,864 of record NC_088909.1, on the reverse strand, counting down.
GCAACATGTCCCAGTTTATAGGGGAGACATACCGAAGCCAGCAGAGAACCTCTAGAAGCTTCTGAGATGCTTTTGCCCATTTCTCCAGAGCTTTTTGTAGCTGTGGTTCAATATTTGTTCAGACACATGGGAAAACAGAAGGAGGAAATCAGGTTTTGCATTGTGTCTTCTCTGAAGCAAAGGGCTTATCCTGAGGCAGTAAGGAAGAGCTTCAGGCTTCTGCTGAATGACGAATGAGCAGAAGAGTTTCCTAGCAGGGTTCTCATCTCTTTAAGGAATCTTTATCTTTGCTGATGAAAGCAAACACCTCCTGCCTCTGTGTCACCTTTGCATTTTCCTCCTTTGAGCAGTGGACGCATCTCTTTTATCTTTTTTGGGCTGGGATTTTCTTAGTCTCCGTGCTTCCAGATAGTCTTCAGGGAGAGGGTGATTAAAGGGCTCGAGTTATCAACCCACATGTAGTTGTTTAATGTTGTTTGGGATCTACTCAGGGGTTTCTCCAGCCCCAACAATTACTCCCAAAGGATATGGGTCTCCCGCAGGTCCCATATCAAACCTGGCAGCCCCTTGTAGGTGCCTCAGATGTTTCAGGATGTGTCAAGACAATATATCAAGCCCCAGTAGTCTAGGGTTGGGTCAAGGTCAATCATCCATTGCCTTACTTGGACGTAACAACTCAATGACCGCTTGCAAGCCTTGCTTCACCTTCCAGTCTGCTTGCCCGCCCCCCAAAATGAACATTCCCATCACGAGCAATAGTTCATTGAATGAAAAAGGGGTGAGAGGCAGGCCCAGCCTTATCCCACAGCTGGTGCACACAGGCGAGATGCCTCCATCAGCCTCTACCCAGGTAGAACCAGATCCCACAAATGACTGGGGAAGGCAGAGAGCAGAGGGCAGCGAATACACAGAAAGCCATTTGTTTAAGAACTGGGACACACATTGACTGAAAATGTTTTGCAGCATTCACTCAGCCCTAATAGGAACTCACACATTCCTTGAAATGGGCTATTCATTATACAGCAGCTAGTAAAAAGAAGGGATTTTTCCCCCCACCCCAGCCCTGAAGCATATGATTTTTAGGTCCAAGAAGGACTTTACGAAGCTCACGTGGAGAAACATCACCAAGGGCACTGCTTATCACCATCGGCTGTGTGCGGGGTACTTGCTCGGGGCTCAGTGGTCCTGGTGCAAACCCGTGTTCATGGGCCCCTTGTGCCTGGGAAGCTGTGCCAAAGTCATGAGCTTTTATTAGCACTAACTTTCCATTTAGTCGGGAGGGACCTTTCCATTTGCTTCCCCGGCAGTATAGCACTGGCTCCACCTCAACATTTGCACCTTATAAAGTGTTGTCATGACCCGACTAGAGCAGTTTATACAAGGCCCTTCAAGATCCCCAGTAATGAAGAGTAAATAACCGAGGAAAGCTTTCTCTCACTTTGCAGCTTTCTTTCAGTCTCAAAAGAAATAAAACAACTTACTTAACAGCATTCTTTAATCTTTTGCACCAGTGGCCTCCTTTATAGGGTGTTATACAGAGCCAGTGTAAATCCAACCTCTGTAATGGGGTCAGTGTTTCTCAACAGGTGTTGGGTGGATACAGTGTAAGATCTATTTTTTCAATAAATGTCAAGCCAGAAAGCTTGCTGTTCATACACAGGCAACGTTAACATGTGGTTCTCTCATGCACTTGCGCTACCCTACCCTGTACCCCTTTCCCAATCTTATTTTTTCCAGCAGCCCACCAAGGTCTCCAAGTTAATAAAGGAAAGCAGAGAATGCCCATTGCCCATTCATAGGAGCAGGAGTACCGGAAAGCTGACCCATTGTGCTTTGAGCATGACAGACCCCAAAAAGATTAGATAAACCTTCATATTATGAAAAGAAATTCTTCCTCCTGCATTCTTTCCAGGGCTACGAAACACATTTATGGTGCAGGGAAAGCACAGCAGACAAATTAATTAATAACGACTCACTGCATTGCCACGGGCCTGATCCTGAAGCTCTTAATTATTATTTTACTAACTCAAAATGCTCTCTGGAGCTAGCAGAAAGCTAACCTGAATAAGGATGTTAGTGAGCCCATGGCCATGAGGTTGCTGCCTGAACTGAGTTTGTTCACCAATAGATTTGTTTCAGCAACGGTACAGTTTCATATCTCCTGTGCAACAGTCCAGGAAACTGTATCATAGCAGCATTAGGAAATATGATAATTAGCTATTCAGTTATCTCCCAGAGAAGCAAGTTATCTAAAAAATGCAAATTTGTGCTCACTATTTTAAATCAGTTTTCTTAAAATTTGCGTTTTCGTATAAATAGAAATCTTTTCATGTGTCTTCTTTGGATCAAGCTTATGTTCCTCAATTGGAACCTGCTAGGTAATTAGCAACTAGGCAGCTCCCTCAGGGCTGCTGCTCCTGCCTGGTGTCAAAATCTGCTGGACTCCCCACTGCCCAAAGGTCTGCTTCTGCGAAGGATGGGTCCAGAGGATGAAACCATCTTTGCAGTATTTACTTGTAGTATAGTAGCCAGTGCTGCCTCCCTGCTTGCTTGGCCAAATACCATATGTAAATTAATGCAAAATATTTCCTTGAGCATTCATTTGAATTTATAGGGGTGGGGGATGATCACACTTTGCAAACTTTTGGGCTAATTCAGCAAACTATTTACTTAGGTACTTAACTTTAAGCATGCTCTTAAGTCCATCTCCTGTTCATCAACACATTTCAGTGTCTAAATAAATCCTTGAGCTCTTTGGTTTATAAGGGGCTATATAAGTACTGAAGTATATTGGAAAAACATTTGTGAAAAGCAATCTGCGAGGCGTTATAGAAATCAGACCTTCAGTCTGAAGGTTCAGGTATCCTTGTTATGCTTCTTCATTGAAAAATACTATGTGGTCTGTCAAACCTGAGCAGCAAAGTTCTAATTCCAATATTTCTGAACAAATTCAGGGTCTGATGAAACAAAATATCTATAGAATCATAGAATCATAGAATAGCTAGGGTTGGAAAGGACCTTAAGATCATCTAGTTCCAACCCCCCTGCCATGACATAGAGATTGTCATCAAACAAAGCAGGGCAACAAATAAAGTCAAGGACATTGCAAGCTGATATTCCCTAGCCAGTACAAAAAACACATTTTAAGACATATTAGATAGATACTTGATGTTAATTTTTAACTAGTAGTGAGCATAAAATGAGCAGTGGTATACAGCAAATAAAAAATCTCTGTTTAAATCAGATTTGATTATAATGGTATTTTGTGGCCAACAATCCAGTTTTGTCTGGCTGAATGTTAGCCAGTTAAAAAAAGAAGAGGTTTCTTTCTGTTTTGTTTTCATCTGGTAAACCAGAAACCAACTTAGTCATTATACATTCTGACAGCAGTTTTAATAATCTGAGTGAAGTGCTGCAAACATTTATATATTTGGGTAAGAAGAATGAAACTCATGTGATATAGGATCATGTGGGCTGGCTGAAAATGAAACTTTCCTCTTTGTTTTCTTTTCTAATCCAGTTTCAATAGACAAACTACAAAGTGAGTTGTTATCAACCATTGTTTTTGCATTGATGTTGTGCAGTTCCTGTGGGTTTTGATCATGTCTTTACTGTTTAGTTGACAGAGTTGCAGCACAGTATAATGTAGTCCAGGGATCAATACTTTTCTAACTAGTCAGGGGAGAAAACCCACATGGGTAGGAGTACATTTAAAACACAAATAAACAAAAAACTGCTCTGTGCTTCAGAAATATTTCACTCAATGATGAAAGTGATTTATTTCTAATGAAGCTACAATAACAGATATTTTGTATTCAGCTGGGTTTATGAGGCTACTCAGTGTGCTATTGAGAATGATATTTGTTCTTGATGAAATTGTATTTGAGTAAAATCCTAGTCTGGAAGCATGAGAAAATATAAGATTTAAAGATGCAGCACAATGGAGTTATTTTGAATTTTAAACTAAACATGGATGATTTGTTGTAATATAATAATAATAATAATAATAATAATAATAATAATGCTCTATTAGTAGCAGAAAATTAATGGTTAGGGAAAAAGATTAAAAACAAAGAAAGAACAGAACAGAATGATCTTTTCCTTGGTTTGTCCTTCCAGATAATGGATCAAGACTCCCATGTTTAGTGAATTTATACCCCATTAATTTGTCTAATCTTTTCCTGAATACATTCTTTTGGCACCCACGACATTCTGTGGCAGAGATGCTGAATAAATATGATCTCTGGATATTTGTTCAGATTTTGCAAGTATAAACCAAATAGTAACATAGGATTAAATCATGATTGTGCAACCTTAGCCTTCATGTATCTCAATGGGAGTTTCAGCTGCTCAGTTTCATTTGCAGTTTGGCATTTCTGTTGGACAGGAGCTGCATGTTCCTCTGCATTTTGTCCAGCACTGTGTGAGCTAGCTGGTTTCAGTACAGAATTTGAACGACAGCACATTATTATCCCACGGGCATATTTGTCAAAAAAAAAAAAAAAAGGGGGGAAAAAGGTTGTTTTCCTAAAAATTACTCATGCATTTACAAACTTTCACCACAAAAGCAAAATTATGCAAAAATTGAAGTGCGAAAATGGAAAAATTACTGAGAAAGCCCACATTTTAGTTTTCTTTGGAAAGATTGCAGAAACCTTGCAAGCTTCTAATAAAAAATGAAGGCAACCAAAGCAGACACATTTTGGAAAAAGTCACTGAATTAAAACCTCTAATTTTTGGTTAAATAATGATTTGGAAAAATGTTTTCAGGCAATCCAAGTAATGAGTAACTTTCATTTCTTTACTTCCTTACTAAGATCAAACCCTTAGACAATGTCATAGAAGTTTGTTTCAAGCAAGGAAGTTGTTCCTGTTTTCAGGCAGTGGGACAGCCTTTCATGTAAGTGCAATAGCACCTCTAAAGTCAATAACGATAGATCTTAGTCTTGCTAAATACATGCGCGTGATATATTTACAGTAATTTTGCTTATTCTCTACACGTAAGGATTTAAGTTACTGTGGATGTAAACATCCATATCATGTAAAAGCTGTACAGTGCTAGTATTGTTAGCATTTGTTGGTGAGCTCTTGAAGCAGAGATAGCTTTATTTTATTAATTTCATAACACCCCAGTTCATTTTCGTGTAGTAATTTGGTCCATTATTCAAGGTATACCATGTTATCTATCATCACGGTATATGTGATATCAATCTCAAATTAGTTCTATATCTTCTAATTCTAATAAAATTGTTCACATTTCAGGGTTTGAATAAAAATCTGAAATATAATTATATAATATAATGCTACAAGGAATTTTTTCAATGTGTGAGACTTTAACTGCCAGGTACACACAAAAGGGCAAACACTACTACGGATGGCAAGACCTGATTATCCTGGGGTGTAATTCCCAGTAGACACCTTTAGCAGAAAACCACAAAAGTAAATACATTTTAAGACACTTTTTTGGCACTTAGAGGTGATTTTCTGGAAGAGGACATTGAGAATCAGAATAAAACTTCAGCCACTGTGAACTGACCCAAAGAAAGAGAGGGAATAAAGTGAGGTCTGCCTCAGCTAGGAGGTCTGTCTGCTTGCTTGATTTTATTTCAGAGTGTGTTCTCTGATTATTAAATGCTCTGATTAGGACAATCTGCTCCAACCAAGCTTTTGCTGACTCGTCTCACAGGGTGTTTGAATATTCTGTGCACCAGAACTGGAAAACTGATGTGGGACTCACATTGTGAATAAGAGCGGAAAAACGTGAAGGGTCCAGAGCTAACTGGCTCACTTCATAGGGTCTGTTAGGGATAAGAATGGAAAAAGAGATGAATCTGCAGAGGAAGCTGAGTTTTAGAGGTCAGAAAGCATAGGGGTAAAGTGAGAATTGCCAAAAGTCAAGCTGAGTTAGACCTTGCAAAGGATATTAAAATAAACAACAAAAGTTCTTTAACCAGAAGAATAAAAAGAGAACCAGGAAAGAAGACGTGGATTTGCTATGCACTAAGAACAGCATTGAGATTAAAAGAAACTGCGTATAATTCCCAAAATTAAATGAATGCATTGCATGTGTTTTCAGTAAGGAAAGCGTATAGAATACAGGATAAAGGATGAATGGTTCGTGAGTGGCTGGGAATAGAAGTTACCACATCTGAGGTAGAAAGAAAACACAGAGGACTCAAGATGCTGAAATCAGTGTACAGAAGGGGAAAAAAATCACCAAGAGCAGTGGAAAAACTGGCTCAGTCCCATAGCCAGGATAGAAATAGATATAACCAACTGGGGTGACCTGGAGCAACTATAGATGCCTGCAGCTCTCCTCTGTAATCCACAAAGCTTTAGGAAAGACAAGAATGGGAGTGATTACAGACATCAAGGTAAAGATAGCAAACAAAATGTGATGTGTGTTTACCTGAGGTGATTCTAACATTGAGTCTTTCCCTGATCTTTTTTGCATTCCCTAAGCAGAGCTAAAAAAACCACATAGTGCTTCAGGAGAAGTCTTTGGTTAGAGGGAAGATGGGAGCTTGAGCCATATTGTAACCCAGTAAGAAACCTGCTAAACAGGAGCTGATCACATTGTCCAGGATGGTGGGATGGTGGGAGGTTATAGGCAATTCCCAAAGATCCATCTTGAGATCAACTTTAAGTGGTGTTCTCAAGTACCATAGTACCAAAGTTCAGACAAGATTAGACAAAGAAGCAAAATTGAGCCTGGAGACCTAATAATTTCAAAAGAGGCTCAGCATAGTACCTACAAAGAACTGGAGGACCCTGAAGGTTGAGTAATATAAAAGACGTTAGAGTTAAGTGTGAAGTTGAGGAATGAGAGTGGGAATTTCTGCACATCAGGATCCATTCTGTTCTGTTCTGTTCCATTCTTACTTGTGGGAAAAGACAGAGGAAAAGACAGACCTGACATATATATTCATTCTCAGTGAGACTACCAGCTGCTAGTGTGACTTGCTTTTGAAAGACAGGTGAAACACTAATGAACGCATTGTGAAGGGGAAGTAGGAATGTGATGGTGAAAGGTACTGGTCCTCACATGGAATACCATGTGCTTTTAGTTCTCTGATCTGAATCTGAATGGATCAGTGGGAAGGGTATGAGGATGCTCATTTGAATAAAGACCTTGCTCTTTTTAGCCTAACAAAGCAGAGACAGAGCAGGAACACAGCTATCCCCTGAGACTGCATCCAGGGAAACATGCTGGCGAGGAGGGAGAGCTCTCTGGATAAAGAACAATATTGGCATACACAACACATACTGGCCAGAAAGGCATTTATGGGTAGAGAGGGAACATAAATGGTCTGAAAATGTCTAGTTTGCTGAATTTGGTGGTCTTTTCAAACCAAGTCATTTCAATTGGCAGCAAGAGGCTCTGGAGCAAACTTCCTGCAGAAGTAGCAGAGTAAGGAGCAAAGTAATCATAAAGAGGAAACAGACCCCAGAAGTTCTTTTCAGTTCCTTATTTCTGAACCAGTGATTTGAGGCTTTGTCCAGAGCTTATTAAATTCTGTAGAATTCTCCATCAGGGCCAGCATTTAATACCTGTCCATATAGCAGCCATCGGGGATCAGGAGGTTCTAAATATAGGTGTTAAATAGTCCAGTGCTCTGTTACACTGGGTTTCCATTCCACTTGAAAATCCTGAAACCTTCTCCTTCCCTCACAACACTAGTTTTCAAACAGACACTTTTAACAGAAAATCAGGACTAAGCCATAAACTAACTTTCATGGTTTCTAGGCCAGTTGGCATAAATCATTGCCACCAAGCTGCTGACCAAAAGAAGCATGTATTTAACAGATAATTTTTGTGAGAGACAGCGATAGTTACAGTTTTTACAGAGCCACATAATTTTAGGCTCTAACAAATATTACAAAGAAGGCTTTATCCTATTTAGCCTTGAGTCATCGATCAAGAGCTTATTTTTACTGTGTTTTTCACTGTTTTCCCCCTTTCTAATGTCATCACTGACATTCAAAAAAGTCTGTAGAGCACTGACATGTGGAATAATAAAGAGAAGATCAGTTTATAAACACAGGAAAAATTCTTTTTCCATTCATATGAAATATTTTCGAATAAAACAGTTTACTCTTACAGAGTTTGCTTTTGGGCTTTCTCGATTTAGATTTTATGAGCAGCCCCTTTCAGTGTTTCAAAACTCGTCTTCTGAGTACTTTTTAATTGAGATAAAATCTTTTAAAATCAGGTGAACTATGAATAAGATCTGATGAATACAGGTTTAACTGATCTTTCATTGCAAGCTCTGTGCAAGTCAGGATACAGGATAGTCACTTCCTGACCTTAAAAAGCAATGAAATACTGTCCCAACATGCATAGGCTTAAATGCTCAGATGTAATGAATTGCAGTCTGATATTAAATCTGCACAATTTCCCAAGCTCCAGATATGCTGACCCAATCACATGACCAATAAATAAAAAAGCAAAAACCCAACAAGGATTTCTCAAGAGAAAGCATCTATGTGCTATTTTAACTGTGCAGACAGGGTACAAGGTACCTCTTCATGATTAAAAGCTGTAATTCATTCTTTCAGGCTAGCCTCTGACCGACACAATACACCAGATTCCACCCAGAGCCTAAATTCGTAAAATTTAAGACCAACAGGGACCATTAGATCATCCACCAAAAAACCCAGACTCTTGCCTTTCACCCTGTTACTCCAATATTGAGCCCTAAAGCAAGTGCTTAGTTAAGTCGTATCTGTGCTCAGGGTATCCTGTCCCTGATATAAGACCTTAGAGCTCATTAGCTCAGGAGATAAAACCACCCTTTGGACTTGAATCTCTTGGGCTGATAGCTTTCTGGTTGATGGGATGACAGCCTTAATAAGTAAAACCAGCCATCAGCTCAGAGGTAACTGGTGGGGAATGGTGGCAAACTGCCTGCACAAGCCCTCAAATGCCAACCACTGAGCCAACCCATAGCTAGGGAACCCCAAGAGTGTCCTGATCTTTATCTCTGCCTGCGAACTGAGAGTGCTTAATGCAACACACGAAAATGAGAACTCCATACAACGGGACGAAGGCTGCTTGTTCGATGATCACAATTTGGGGAACATACCTCGCATTCTGCAAAGGCAAGGGACATCATTAACCTTCTTTTCCCCCCCACAAAAAAAAAAATCTGTAATTAAGAATATCATTCAACTTTCTGTTTTAAAACAGTGTGTTCTCATGAGAGCTCCACAGGTTGTTTGAAATCTGGGCCTCTTCCCAGTATTTTTCAGCCAGTTTCCTGAGCTTGCTGACAGAGCTGTCTGGACGGCCACTGGCTCGCATTCCTCGCAGTCTCTGCTCCAAGCCAGCTTCTTTGGGCCCAATTTCAACAAATACAGACGGACCACCACAATCCAGAGCTCAATGTGGGACTGGCACCACATGCCTTTGAGATATTAAACATAAATCAGCTGTGGCGAGCAGAGACAGATGTGGGCGTTAAGAGAACTGCCAGCTCTATACGCTAAATATGGAGTTTTGCATGGGGAATGCCAAAGATCGCAGGTCTTTCTTTAATGCAAATTCATCTGGAGGAGCAAGAACAGCAGCCAATTAAGCAACTTTCAATAGAAAACAGGCACTTTCTATTGAATTTGCAGCTGGGAGGCCTAGGTTCAAGTCAAGAGAGGGGACAGTATTGCAATGTCGAGCTGCTTTGCTTGAGACCCAGGAGAAAGAAGTCAGTTTTGTGTTACACAAGCTCATAATGGGAAATCCTCACTGCTGGGGACGCTGGTAGTCCTCGAAGGGTTTCCATACCTCTGTCTTCCGAACTGGCAGAATAATTACTCCTATGAGCTCTTGGAGGAGGCACAAATGCAAACCTGTTTCCCAGAATCCTGCCTGGGTAGGCTGAGTACCATGCAAGACTGAGAGGGACATAAAGCGCAGCATCAACTTGATCATTTCTGGAGGTTTCACTGGTACAGGGAGCAACCTTGATTCCCAGTGGAAGCCACAGTGTGTCACACTGTGGACAGCTGAGCCTTTTAGGCACATGCTGTTGATTATTCACCCTCATCAGAAAAGTCTACAGGAGTCAAACACAAATATAGCCTTGTGGTTTAGGTCAAGCTGGTATTCTTGACATGCCATTGATTTAACTTCTAAAGCACTGGTGAATTTGTGATATTTATTTTCAGGTGTGTCTTGCTTACATCTCACCCTTGCACATCTGTGAACACCAAGAGTTCAGGCTGGGCTATGCTTTTAAATATACCACTCCTGGTGAGTCTCCCGGTAAAATGATGCAAAACTGCTGTAATAAATTGTGCTCAAATATAGTGCAGAACCAATATTTTTAATTTAATTTTAATTATATTTCATTTAGTTAATTTATTTATTTAGTTCATTTATTGACAGTGACAACAACGCAGAAAAGGTCATCTGTGAACACACTGAATGTCTCATTTGTAAGTATTTATGGAAGTGAATAACTTCTATGCCTTGGACCCACTGAGGCTGCAGATTTCTGGCATTAGAGAAATGTAAATGAAAGAGGTTTAAGTTTATCAGCAGGACTCGGTCTAAGATGCTGCCCATGTTGATAAGGCTGTGAGATGGATTTGGGTTCCAAGATACTCCAGCTGTGCTGGCTGGTCTCTGTTTGATATCTCACCTGCCAGCTTCATCCTGTTTTAAAGAATGTTAGATGACAAAAGAAGATTAGAAATTGCTTTCGTTTCCAGAGCCATAGCTAAAGCAGGGCAACATTATGCTTAGACAGAAAGTGAAGCACTGCATGTTTTATTCAGGAATCAAGACTTTCCACAGGGTTTTGTACGGGAAGTTTACCTTGATTACCGACCAGAAATATCTTGTTAGAACTCCTGAACCAAAAAGGGGTAGAGCTGCCAGTAGCTGGCAGATTACAGGGGTGGACTCTCGTGTTAGCATCTTATTACCATTACATCAGGTGGCTTATAAACACAAGAATTGCTGACACACTCTCCTGAGTGCCATTGCAGGCTGATAGCACTCCTCAATCAGATCTCACTTGCTGGATTTTGCCTTGTAGCAAAGTATCATTATTGCAAAAGAAGTTGCAGTGAGTTGACAGAGGTTTAGAAGAGATCCATCTGCATTTGTAGGATGGAGAAGAGTCTTGCTTCATGGCAAAAATTGCTGGATTGCTGGTGTCTGGTGTCAGATTTATTGAGAAAGTATTGCTGCCAGTGTCAGCTCGAATCTTTGTCAATGCAGAAGTTGACATCAGTGCCAGTTGCTGACAGGGATGGAAAGCTGAGACATGAATTATTCAACAGCGGGTTGAATATATATCCACCTTTTAGTAAGACGGTAAGGTCATGGGATGGCAAACCTGTCCTTTGGGTTTCTGAAGCTTCACTTCCCCCTGTGGGTGCCTCTGCGGGAAGCAACCAAGTTCCCTTCAGGCTCAGTTACTGAGCACCATAACTGAAAACTCTTCATCCTTATTACAGACTTCCCAAATTCTCTGTCACATTTCTACATTACAGCATAAAACTCAGTGAGAAAGGAGAGCTCCTGTGAAATGTTTCATCACATAGACAGATACAGTAAAATTCTTCAGGCTTGAAGATGTCTTCATTTCTAAAAAGGATTCTTCTACTTCCTCACCCCATTTTCTCTCACCTCAAGAAGAATTTATCTGAAATGTCCAAAATGAAGAATAGGAAGCACCCTACAGAGTATTAAAAAGGAGGTGCATTTAGAACCCCCTGTCTGTAATTATTATAACACTTGCATAGTTCTGCAGCTAATGTTTGTGACTCCCCTCTAGCAGCAATAAGGTTTCTTGAGTTCTCAGCAAATGCGCAAGAAAACATCAGGGCCTTGACTTTAATATCTCTTAGCAAAATGCTTCTTTTTTCTTTTTCAAAGAAGACAGCAACAGAGATGTCTGTCCTCAGGAGAGCAGACTTGGTATATAGGATGCATGCTGCTGTCTGGGAGGGTATTGCTATAGATTAGGGTGTTTCTTAGCTGGCAGGTAGAATAAAAGCCACAATCTTAAAGCATGCCAATATTTCCCTGTTTTGATATTGAGCTTATTTTAGATATTCAATTTAGTACGGTTTTTATGATGCAGAAGTACTATGGTGAACAAAACTTGTTTTCCAATATCACTGCAAGCTTCACGCATATCCATTTAATAGGTGCCAAATTTTATAGCCAAAGACTAAAAAATAGTAGGACAGGATGTTGCCAGGGTTCATTACAAAAGGTGAGCCTATCAGCAGTATTTCTGAGGAAATAAATGTTTTCAGTAATTTTGTTTGCTGAGGGGCACCACTTTGCACTCTTGGCAAGTCAAGAAGAAAGAAAAAACCTTTTTAATTAGAAAAGATGAAAGAGTGCAAGTGGTAGCTCCCTCTTTCATTTCAATATTAGGAGAGCAGCAACTTTAATAATCCCTGCTGCAGCCTTGGTATTGCTGCAGCCAGACTCACAGCAGCAGAGACTCCATCTCCTCCCCTGAGCACAGTTATCCTCCTTTAACTTTTAGCATGTTCCCTGAACTGAAATTTCGCTCCAATAGCATACATGTGAGACAGAGGGAAGATAAGAATTGTAATATATCTGTCTGATTTCTTTCCTTACAGTGAAGATAAAGAGATACAGCTGAATTTTTTCCTCATTCCCCTAGCAGCAAAAAAGGTCTGAAAAAAAAATCCACTTTAAAGAGGTTATTGGCGATGTTAAAGCTGGGAAGAAAGACAAAATATCTCCACAGAATTAAAATCAGAAAAATAAAGTTTCTGAAGTTTTAGTTTTCCCCACTAGGACCATAAAAAATAAAGCTACTTCCTCAGAGACAGAAAGCAGAAACAATTTCCTTTGTCAGAAAGAAAAGGAGAGTAGATCTGTTACCTGCTTCCTGACAGCTACTTACCAGCTAAGCCTGGAAAAGCTACCTACCACTAGCTTAAGGGCAGTCTCAGACAAAACCCCACAGAATTAGATGAGGTCACCCTGTGAGAGCACAACTTCACCACAGCTCCTTTGTGCAGAGGCTGCAAAGGAGGGAATTGAGCAAATCTATAAAAACCTTGTTAAGATTTAGGCAGCTGAAAATTATGGAGAAATCCCAAAAAGTTAAAGCCCTGTTTTCTTCTTCTTTTTCCTGTATTCACTAATGCAGCTGGTGATGGACAGTCCTCCCCTTCTTCCCACCTAATGCATACACAGGTGTGAGACAGACACAGGGGGGACCCTTCCACAGATAAAAGGTTCTGGTTAAATGCCCTGGTTAAAAATTAAGTTATTGTGCTGAAGAATGACCAGGTTATTATGGGTTTGCCATGGTAGAAATGAAAAAAAGAAAAAGAAAGGAAAAAAGTATAGATAAACCTATAAAGTTATGCTGCTTAGTTGAATAAGGATGCTGATGTATGTATCCACTGCCTCACTACTGATAATCTGATAAGATTTAAGGGGTGTCAGAATTAGGGAGGAATTAGCAATAGATTTTGCTAAATTGATAACTTCTTCTTGCTGAGTTTCTCCTCATGGTAGAATTTCAAATATTATGATTATTTTAAAGCAATTTAGGAATCAAGTGCAAGTGTTGAAGGGTTTTGATCAAATGATGGATCTTAGAAGGTATGTCTCCCATGTAACTTAGCCATACTTTTGGAAAGCCTTTCCTACATCAGAGCTACCACGAGTCTCAGAATTCCCAAATGTAGTACATTTCTCTGTCAGTAAAAGCTGAACCGTGTCCTATCTTGCTCTCTGTTACAGTGCAATTGAATATAATACGTAAAATATATATAATACATACATATGTGTATGATGTGTATCATTAATAATATAAAATAGGTGTTTTGAATATGCTCACTTCTCCCCACTGATGAATTCATATCTTTTAGCTGCAAAGTTATGTAGAAGAGGTGAGAAATACTGTTCCTTACTCTAATTTTGGGTTTCTTTCTCTGCTGTGTACCATTTCAACATTGTTGGATAGTTTGGTTGTATTATTCTAGATCAAGTCATAAAGCATTTTGAATTAAAAAGGCTAAGGAGTGTTTTTTATTAGCACAATTTAGAAGTATTAGGGTGTGCCAAGAGATTATGAAATGCCAAAAAGTTATAAACATTCAGTACAAAAAAAAATCTATGGTGATGCTGCTAAAAGTAGGTTAAATATAGAAACCAGTTTGCTAGGAAAAATGAATACAATTTTTTGACTGGTCTATATGGAGACACAGGTGTTACACAGAGATTTGTTATGCCAAATAAAAATAGAGCCAGTTTTGGGGGGTTAATAAGGTCTCATAGTTTGAAATCCCCACCAGGGATTTAACCATTGCACTTTGGTTCAACATGGAGCCAGTGCGACTCAATTGCTAACAACTGCTAATGAAAAACTTAATGAATCTCATGGGTAATTTGTAAGGTCTGAATCTTAGATCAATATTAATTACCAGACACTTCGTTATCACCAGTTTGGAGACCAAACCTCTTTGTTTTAGGTTTTTTTTTCTGCTTAATTATTTTGATTTAATTTATTATCTCCTTTAATTCTGTAAAAATCAACACCAGAAAAACAGCTCTTCCTTTACCTGTGTTCAATGGGCCTCTTAGCTTGTAAATCAATGTTCCTTGAGCTCTCAGTTTTACCCTTTCCAGGTTTTAACCCGCTTGCATTTATAAAGGACACTCTCCTTGAATGAGATTCATTGATTTCTGGAGTTTGTTTCCCCCTCCAGTGTTTTCAGCTGCTGCTGGTTTTACTAGTGGGCATAATGGATGTTAAATTTACCATGAGCACGATATTTCCAGTTTGAGCTGCCTTTGATTAACTGGCACTCCAGTAATTCAAAATGCTCGTGGCTCTTGCACCTAGCAGACCTTTGGCAGCTTGTGTTGGCTGCCCATTTTTCTCGGGAGCATTCATGGGGAAAGGAATTTTATGTTCGCTAAAGCCTCTGATGGTGAAAAATAAAACACAGCTCAACACAAACCCCCTGAGAGGTCAAGAGGGCAGCAAGAAAAGTCCTGACATGGTCGTCCTTCAGAAAGATCTCTATACAAGTTGTAAATAAGTGCTCTGTTTCTCTGCATCTCTGAACCTCACGATTCACAGACTGCTCGGAAATTGGGTAAGTGGGGTTTTTTTGGTTGGTTTTTTTTGTTGTTGTTGGGTTTGGGTTTTTTTCACACAAACTTGAGTAACCGCTTTTAAATGTATGGTTGGAAAATCTGGCTTGCACAGCAGACCTCACAGTCATTCTCCCAGTGAAATTCAATCCTTTTGGTTTATTTCATTTTACCTAAGACACTGAAGGAGTGAAGGAAAAATGGTTTTGGAGTAGATAAATCTCTTTCCATCCATGTCTATGGTTTCTTTACAGAAAATCTTGGGGTTTTCTTTTCTTTTTTCTTTCAGCTGTAATTCAGATTGTCTGGTTTCTACTCTCTATTTCCCACTGCATATAAGGCAAAAGCTCCTTCGCAAGGAGCTGGCCGCTGAATGTGTGATTTCCTACGGCCGTGACTGGGTGTCTTTGCTTGCTGTATTTGATAAGTGATCCAGACAGCCAGGAACGATTTACTGCAAGTCTCCATTTGCCCTTGTGCTAGGATTACAATCTGGGAGGTTTTTCAGCAAACATTCTCAGCCCCTATTTTTAATCAGTGTTTCACCCGGATGGCCAAGAAAAAGTTGTAAAATCAGAAGAAACGCTGGCATCTGTTCTGTGACTCGGAACAGAGCAGAGGTTGTCTCCCTTCCATTTTCTGCAAACTCCAATTTTTTTTGTTGACCACACACAAGTGGTTCTAATCAGCCTCCAAAAGGCTCTTGCAGGCATTTTAAGATGTTTGCTCTTTGCATTCTTCTCTACATCCCCCTTTCTTTTCTCATCTGAAGGGGAAGAGGATGTTGAAAAAATGGATGATTTTTTCTTCCTTTTTTTTTTGTGTTTTTGTGAGCAATTTTGGTTTTCCATTAGCTGAAGACTTCTATTGAAGGGTGTTGTGCAATGAAAGCGTAAAGGATATGGAAACCTCTTTATTATGCTTGGAATGTCAGTTCGGACATTTGTTTTAGTTGGACCATGCAAAACACGGTCATGGCAAGAACAAGCCAGCAGTTTGCTTCTTTAATGACCCTTCCTCCACTAATGGGGCTCAGGCTGTCAAGCAGTGATGCATGTTCCTCGATCGCAGGTGAATTCAGGTGCTTGTCCATCTGGGGCCAGCTGGGAGCTGATAATGCCCTTGTCAGTCAGCTACCCAAGAAGCATGATTGGTGATGCCTCTTCGAATGGAGCATCCTTCAATCATGCCACCAGAGGAAGCAGTTTAAGGCCTTTTTTGCCTCTAATGGCACTGAGTTGTTGAACATGGAGAGAAAAGTTGAAAGGTCCTCAGGAAGGAGGAAAAGAAAGATGGTTGTTGGCATGAGAACTGCTGTGACTCCAAGTACTGAAAGAGCACAGTGCTTGATGAGAAATAGAAAGCAAGGAAAAGAAGATGCTATAATGCCCAGCAACTGAGCACATATATCTCTTCCAAAAGATTTTCTGCTCTGCTATAATGTTGACAGTGAAATATATTCCTTTATATAAACAAAAATAACCCCCAAAAAATGAGCCTTTGGCACAGGCCGGTAAAATCACACATTCTGCACAGGGCCAGGCCAAGATGGAAAATTACTGAGTCTATTTTTCCTAAAATCTACCATATTTCTCCACTCTCCTTTTTCTTTTATTTTTATTTCTTTCTCCCCAACTTTAGCATGTATACAAGATGCTCAGATTTTGCAGGTATGTTTCACATTGGGTGAAGCCACAGTGAAGTCCAATGGGACCTGTTTTGTCTCCAGGAAGACAGATTTTAGGTGACAAACACCACCAGAGAAAGAATTCATCATCCCTTAGTGGCCTGGGAAGGATTTCCACAGACGGCCCTCATGGATATCACAGCCTCCATGCCAAAGTTCTTGGTTTCCTGAAGTAATTTTCTGTGGTAAGATCCTTGGTTGCAGCAGGCTTTTGATTACATCTTACACATGAGCTTCTACAGAAGTGGATAAATTTCAGTCATTAATTCATACAATTGATCAAAAGGTGTCCTCTATTCATCAGTTTTAAGAAACCTATCTGACAGATTTCCCTCCTTCACACAGTTTTTCTCCATCTTAGATGAAACTTGGGATGAATCAAAGATGAGTTGTCAGGATGGTGGTGGGACGGACTCATGCCCATCTACCACCAGGGAGCTGAACCAGCCCTGAGAGTGAGCAAGCACCCCTATCTCCATTATATTCCTCCTCCTTTAGGCACCCGTGTGATTTTAGCTTGGGTGAACTCAGGTCTGTGAGACAACAAGCAGGTGACAAATGGAAATGGTGACATATCTGGGAACACCAGGAAACCTGATCAGATGAGCTGAGGTGTCTGAAACAACTGGTGTACACAGACTAACGGAAAACTGAAACTTTGCCCAAAAAAAGGTCTTTAATATCTACTTTCTATTGGCAGAGTTAAACAATTTTTTTCCCTCTCATCCTCAATGCCAGCTATTCAGTAACAGCAGCGTAGGCAGCATGACAATGTAATGCTCTGGTTTCATTATTTTGAACTAATTTTGCTTTGCTATTTTTAACTACTGTAAATGCTACTGCCACAGGGAATAGGTAGAATTATTTTGCCATTTTAGCAGACTGGAAAGAAATTGAATGAACTTTTGCATACAGTGGGATGTTACTCTTGCCAACACTTAAATGAAATAGGTTTGCCTGTGTTATTACAGAACCATAATAATGTAATTATGTAGTACTAGCAGAGTGTATTATATATCTGTAGTAGCCTGACATTAATCTGTGCAGTAGCTAAATATTATCTCCATTTCACAGACTAGGAAAGCAAGGAGACGAGTAAATCTCTGGGATCATAAAGAACATCAGTGCTACAGTGCAGCTGGGAGGAGGCAAATAGTACTCCCTGTGGGACTAAAACACAAGCTCCAGGGAAGCTCTACTTCCTTATGCAGTTTTTAAAGTAAAATACTCTCTCGGCTTTTCTTTTTTTTTTTGACTTGACACAGGCATATCAACCCACTTCAGGATCTTCACAGGAATAATACTGGCCATGCATGAGGAGTCCTCTGCCTTCTGCAAATCTGTGCAATCGATAACCTGTGTTTGATGCATCTATTCTCACATCTCTGTGTGAAATGAAATCTAGGCAGTGGGAGACTATATAGTTTATACAAGTACCTGAATTATTGGTCATAATGATTACTTGGCTACCACCAAACATGTCAGTGTCCTTCTCCACAACAGACCCATCAATTACAGGAGTATTCATGGCAAAGCAAGGGGGTTTATTCAGTTTTCAAGAACCTGTATTAAATTCTTTTCATGGTCAGCATGCAAATCCATCCAGTACTGTAGAAAGCATGTGGGTCAGCGAGACCTTATAGAATCATAGAATCACAGAATAGTTACAGTTGGAAAGGACCTTAAGATCATCTAGTTCCACACATGATAAGACTCCCAAAAAGCCATCTTTTATTCCCTCCAAATTCACATCCCATCTTCAGGGACACTCTTCACTCCCTGAAGACAGCTACCTTTCTTGAAAAGCCTGTCTGCATGAACCATAATCAGCCTTAGGGACTCTGGATAAAAGCTCTCATAGGCTTTTCCACAGCCAAATTGAATCTATTTCTTCTTTCCTACACATTAATCAATGGGAGGGTTTACAAAGTTAACTGAATGGCAGGAGCCTGGTCTATTGCTCCTGGCGGAAGGACATAGAATCATAAAATCATAGAATAGTTAGTATTGGAAAGCACCTTAAGATCATCTAGTTCCAGCCACCCTGCCATGGATAGCAGCTTCTTGCAGCTTCAGTCATGGGTCAAACAGCCTCTGTAGGTCTATGATTTGTCATTTCCTCATTCCTGGAGGCCCTCACTTCTCCATCATCCATGTATGAGGCCATTTCTATTAATAGTTCTCAGGCTTTGCATTTCCTGCATCCAAAGCACTAATGAAAACTCCTTCCTGGTACTCCTCCAGGGGAAAGGCAGTTTCCTCCATCTCCCCATCTCTATCTGTACATCTGACCTTCTGGGCATTTCTGTCCTATGGCAGATTTACATGAAACATCTGTCTTTTCTTGTTGGGTAGGTATTTCACAGGGAAAAACTGCAGGCTGACTCAGGACAATAAGTGCTTCTCCCTGCCCAGATGACTATTCCCATTCTCTGGAAGGGAAATAGCAATCAGACCTTTTGCCCTGGTTGACTTATCATACTGCTGCTTCTGCCCGAGTCAGGCTTCCTCTAGAGTCTGTTAAGTGAGACCCTTCATCCTGCATAATTATAACTCCATCCTGATGCTGAGGGCTGCTTTGACAGCTCAAAGAATGTGAGCTGGAGGTTTTGGTCTCTGCAGATGTTGATATAGGAATCACTTGGCAAAGATATTCTATGATAAAAGTTTGAGATACGTCCTACCTATGTACAGCTGTTCATTTAGCAACAGAGCACTTTTCCATGGCTCTATTCCTTTGCCATAGAAATTTTCTTGATATAGAAGGCAGGTACTGATCAGCTGTCTTCTCCAGGCAATGTACACCAAAGCTACAGCGTGGGCCAGAAGTGCAAGATCTAGTGTTTTCTTGGGAGTTGTACTGTTGCACATGGCACATTATTGCAAACCAAGGGTTGTGCCACCAGCACTGCTCATATTAAACATTAATATTCTGAATGCAAACAAGATTTTTTCTTCTCTTAACCCAAAAGAGGTTTCCAGAGCTGGTTTAGGTGGTGCAAGAGTTAACCTTCCCTATCCCCAGCCTCCTCATGAAGATATTGTTATGTCTCTGTGGACCCTTTAGGGGGAATTGCACAACACAGGATGAATCCCCACCACAGCTCAGCTGCATGGCCTCCCACTGATACTGAACCACCCCATTCATGTTGTTGGCAAGCAAAGGGACCAAGCTACTAGCCGGGCAAGGCCAATGAGTGTACTAAGGGGGATGCTAACATATCCTGGGGAAGGGGCGATTCACAAGTAATTTTTCATTTCCACTCATTTAGGAACCAGGGGGAAAGAGTGGGGGTGTGTGCTGGGACTATGGTGAAGTCTAGCACTTCTGAAGTAAATGGAGTAACAAATTTTTGGGGGATACATTTCCTTTTTTTTGCTAACTTTGTATTTTCTGTGCCGAATGTGATACCTAAAATACCAGCAGCAACATTTGGTTTCCATTTCCCCAAAGAGACATTTGTCTCCAGACTAATAAATCTGAATCTGAATGCGCAACCTGGTAAAAAACCTGGTGCCAACATGACCTGTTTATGTCTCCCATGTCTGTTTTTCTGTTTGAGGAACAAACCCTCTGTTATAAGGTTTTGTAGGGTTTTAAAATGACAGCATTTGGATAGGTTAGGGGTCCCAAACCAATACATCCACTGAACTAGATAAAAAAAGAAAACACATGCAAGGAGCTATTTCTTGTATAAACGAAAGTATTTTTACGAAAGATCTGTCACCAAGATAATTTGGATGGTTTCGCCTCAGCAAAAGGTTGACTGTTGAACTCTTTTCTCTTGAAAAGAAATACCTCAACAGCAACTAGTTAAATATTGTGATTTCATATGGCGCCTTTATTTACAATGTGGCATTATCTTTAACAGCATCTATTTATAATGATCTCTATGAGATAATAAACAGTGCTATCCTATTAACAGGGACCTCAGGGTTCAGCCAACAGCAAGAGGAGCCTGCCAAAAGAGCTAGGTGGCCTTCTACACAGCACAGCTGATGGTATTTTTTATGTCCCTATATTGCTGTGTTCCTACTCAAATAAATATGCATTAAAGGTAAGAAAAAAAGTTTATTGGTGTGTGTGCAACCCCATGACCATTTAGGGTACTCCAGAAGGGGAATGGTACCACTGACCAGGCAGCTCCATAAGAGTAAACTAGTAAGAAAACTTAGATGTTTAATGAGAAAAAGACACATCTTATTTTCCTAAGAAAGCTCTTCTCCCCTGTATCCACCTAACAGGGAGAAACCATAGTCCTTCTTCCCCATCCTGAGTCTTGGAGATTTTGGCACTGAGAAGACTGATGATGAGCTCTACCACATCACACGTCACGTCCACCCCAGCTGAAAGCATTTTTTAGGAGTGGATCGGGCCCCTGGGGCAGTGTCCGAGACAGATGGAGACATGGGTTGGAAACCTGTTTGCAACAAACAGCAAACCCTGTGTTAAGCTGAGCGGAGGGCTCCTTCCCTAGGCTGCCTGCACAAACAAGTTCCTTTTCATGTAAACGCCTGTCCAGAAAGCTCAGTGCCCCCCACCAGGAAAACCTCCATCCTGTTCCAGTGCCCAACAGATGGCATATCCCACCAGAAAGTTTTCCACTCCTTTCATCATATTATTTATTGCTTTGTTCGCTTTGAGGTGGAAGAGACGGCTTTACCCAACATCTTCCATTTTCAAAGCCAAACAAGCCACTATAAATGCCTCCTGTCACTGCTGGGGTTTGTGCATGTTATAAGTTTGACATAAACCATGGCTAAATGTGGCTATAAGCAGTAATTATGTGACTGTATTGCGTAGGAGATGTTGTTTTAATTAAAGTCCTAATTCAGCCATGGACAAGCCCTCTGGATCTTCTGCTGTTTGGAGTCAACAAATCCAAACCTTCAGGAAACCTGCCTCCATCACACAGCACTATCCTTAATATCGAGGTCGTCTGGGAAGCAAGACACAAGCATCCTACTGAAATGCAGGTCATGCTGTAATGGTTAGAAATTTCCAGCCTGAATTTATGGGCAATAGCTTATCCTGAAGGAGGTCCAGTGACAGCAAGGGTAGCAATGAGACAAAACAGCCTGGTTAGGACATTGTAGACACAGGGCACAGGAAGGAATATGTTCCATATTTCTTCTCAGAGATAACATGGATGATTAGCTCCAAATCATAGAATCATGGAATAGTTAGGGCTGGAAAGGACCTCAAGATCATCTAGTTCCAAGCCCCTGCCATGAGCAGGGACACCTCACACTAAACCATCTCACACAAGGCTTTGTCCAACCTGGCCTTGAACACCGCCAGGGATGGAGCACTCACAACCTCCCTGGGCAGGTTGTGACGGGAGGTGCTCCAGTCCCTGATCATCCTCGTGGCCCTCCTCTGGACTTGTTCCAGCAGTTCCATGTCCTTTTTATGTTGAGGACACCAGAACTGCACACAATGCTCCAGGTGAGGTCTCACAAGAGCAGAGCAGAGGGGCAGGATCACCTCCTTTGACCTGCTGGTCACGCTCCTTTGGATGCAGCCCAGGGTACGGCTGGTTTCTGGGCTGCGAGCGCACAGCGAAGCCGGCTCATGTTCATTTTCCCATCGACCAGCACCCCCAAGTCCTTCTCTGCAGGGCTGCTCTGAATCTCTTCTTTGCCCACAAATGGCCACTTAGAAGCAAAATCTCAGTCAGCAAAACTCTCATAAGCAGCCCGGGAGTCCTCAGGATGGGATGTATGTCACAGTGTACGATCATCTGAAGATCTGCCTGATGAGATGTTGCTGGAGGACACAGTGTTAGTCATCCCTAATAAAAGCTGCATTTCTGAATACCTTCAGTTCCTGATGAAACCATGGTCCTTTTCTCCAGAGGATGTGTATGATTTTAAATATATTATATAAAAATCCCATTTTCCAAACTGCTTTTCAATATTAGTTCAGTTCTCCTGTTCTCTGTAGTGGAAATGTATGAAAAAAAGTTAATAACCTCACTTCTCAGTTGTACCTCTCAGTCGCATCAGCGAAAGCAAGCTGGGAAGGGTGGCCAGCTCAAGCACATCATCACAGAGGTAGCTGAACAAGCGTGATGAAATGTGTTCCACTTCCAGGGGGTTCAGACTAGGCCTTGGGAACCCGTGAAGCATGATATGTTAAGATAAAGACTTTTTAAGATGGGCTTAAGGGGGGTTTATGACCCTGGAGGCTTCACTAAGCCTTTCCATAGGTTTCCCTGCAGTTCACATAACAACAGAGTCCTAATTCACAGCCCAGCACTAAAAACTTGGACTTCCCTCAAAGAAAATGGAGGAGAGAAAAAAGATATCAAAGAGATGAAAACCATATTTGTGTTAACATCAGAAGTCAGATAGTGGCAAAGTCCTCTGAAGAAAAAAGGCTTCGATCTTTCCTTCTTACCGGTGTCCAACCTGTAAATTTAATGTGTCAACTTCTTCAAGAAAATATTCTTTCATGACCTTCCTATTCCCCCTTTGATTGGAAGCTGCTGCTCATCATAAAAATGTTTTCTGTCTGTTATTTCACAATAGATGTGTAGGAGAAGCCATTGCATTAATATTGTGTTAATTGTTTTGCTGTGTAGAATTACCAACAAAAGGCATTTTTATTCAGTAGCTAAAAAGACCTCAATTTCCCCTACAAACCCTCTCTCCTTTGCGCATGCTACACCTGGGTCGGAGCAATCCCAGGCACAGCTACAGATTGGGCAAAGAAGAGATTCAGAGCGGCCCTGCGGAGAAGGACTTGGGGGTGCTGGTCGATGAGAAAATGAACATGAGCCGGCTTCAGTGTGCACTCACAGCCCAGAAATCCAAGCGCATCCTGGGCTGCATCAAAAAGAGCGTGACCAGCAGGTCAAAGGAGGTGATCCTGCCCCTCTGCTCTGCTCTTGTGAGACCTCACCTGGAGCATTATGTGCAGTTCTGGTCTCCTCAACCTAAAAAGGACATGGAACTGCTGGAACAAGTCCAGAGGAGGCCACGAGGATGATCAGGGGACTGGAGCACCTCCCGTATGAAGACAGGCTGAGGAAGTTGGGGCTGTTCAGCCTGGAG
The DNA here is from genome assembly GCF_037157495.1 of Lathamus discolor. Taxonomy (NCBI): domain Eukaryota; kingdom Metazoa; phylum Chordata; class Aves; order Psittaciformes; family Psittacidae; genus Lathamus; species Lathamus discolor. Next base: position 4,481,012 of record NC_088909.1, on the reverse strand, counting down.
AAGAGAAGGCTGCGTGGAGACCTCATAGCAGCCTTCCAGTACCTGAAGGGGGCCTATAGGGATGCTGGGGAGGGACTCTTCATTAGGGACTGTAGTGACAGGACAAGGGGTAATGGGTTAAAACTTAAACAGGGGAAGTTTAGATTGGATCTAAGGAGCAAATTCTTCCCTGTTAGGGTGGTGAGGCACTGGAATGGGTTGCCCAGGGAGGTTGTGAGTGCTCCATCCCTGGCAGTGTTCAAGGCCAGGCTGGACAAAGCCTTGTGTGAGATGGTTTAGTGTGAAGTGTCCCTGCCCATGGCAGGGGGGTTGGAACTGGATGATCTTGAGGTCCTTTCCAACCCTAACTATTCTATGATTCTATGAAATCATTTTGGTGCATGAATTGAAATATTAATTCTTCTTAGGGCAAGAGGTAAGTTTATAAAGTGGCTGAATGGATACTTTTCATCTTCTAGCCAGTGGTATCTATTTATTGATCTTATTTCTTCTTAATGAGACTCCAGCTGAAGACTAACACTTGACTTTAGCAACTGCTGAGGAAAACTTATTAGAGGGGTGATATATAGGATCTTTTTACTTCACAAGTGGGCTCTCCCTAGTTCAAAAGAAAACGAGGTCTCAAGTAGCCTGTTCTTAACAAAAAAATAATAAAGCTTGACTTCAGAACAATGGTATGTGCCCTTAGTGCTGCTTTCCAGATCACGAGGGGGTTAGGGAGAGGCAAAAGATATGCCCTGAAATACACGGGTAAGCTCCTATCTACAGCCCTTCCTCTGCATGTACAGCCAGGCAGGTTGGCAAAAACACTCAAGATCTGCTCAAAAACACAGCAGCTGGTGGTATTTGGCCACTGTTATCAGAGGGAATAAATCCTTACTAGATGGAATTCTGACCTAGGATAAATACCCTATACTTATATTCCCCTGCATTGCGAATATTGGAGTCCTAAAATGTGACATACAAACTACCAGATTATTTAGCAGCCTACTGCTGGTCAATGTTTTATTTCTAGGCAAAATGCCCACTAAAGATGTTTGTCCCTCAGTTTCAAGCCTGCAACCTCCACTGGGGCTGGATTATTTACACACTTGGTGGAAAGATGTCAGGCTGCACTTAGGGCACGGGGATACACTTTGCCCTTCTTCACAGGTTATGAGTGTTGGCAGGGAGCAAGTCAGAAATTCAATGTTTCTGGTATACTATAAAAACACTGTCTATTAATTATGCACTTATAAATAGTTAATAAACGTTAAGTTTATTTATCTGTAGGAAATAGCCATTTTAATAAATTGCAAATCATTTTTATAGAGACCAGAAGCTTGCTTATAACCCTGGTTTATAACTAGCTATAAAAACTCGGATTGATGTGTTGTAGCTGATGTTTGACACATTCTAGTCATGTCTGCAATTTTCTTATAAAAATCTCTTAAATATTTATTTGCCATTTATAAGTCATTTGCAAAGGGAAGCAATACCATAAAACACGACTGCTGCATACAGATTTCAGATACCTGAATAATTTACTGGCTCTGTGCTCTCATTTCTAAATGAACTAGCACACCTTTTTTTACTTTATTACTTTTTCACTTTGAAGGACAGAATCCCCAACACAGAAGGATTAATTCAACATTTAAAGTCTGGGTTATCTGTGGCTCTGTGCCAATATTGTTGGTTATGGATGTGCAAATTTTTACCAATACTGCCATAAAAATACTACAGCCTTAATGTGCTGTGACCAGTTTACACAGGAAAAGGAGTGACTTTAATCCCCCCAATTAGCACCAGTTCAATCTCCAGCTCACATCACACCATTTCAGCATCTCCGCTTTCTCTCCCTAACCTCTGCCAACCCAGAGCTGCATTTGCAAGTTCACCATGTCTGAGCTGTTTTACACATATTTTACACCAGAACATCTTATTCCTGTTTTCATATTTAATCTCTGCAGATATAACTGCCTGTATAGAATGCTTATTCCATTTTGACTGTGCGGGTGTATTTACAGCCAGCCTTTTTCCATCTGGCAGCTACTACTTTGCATGCAGCCAGTAGGATGCTTCCATCTGGCCCTCAAGCAATTTTCCACCATTATATAATGTTATAAGATATTTACCACCCAGTCCCAGAACAATCTGTTTTAACAGACCCCCCAAGGGCTCTCCTTTCACTTCTCTCCCCTCTCCGTGGCTGCAGACATGAACCTTACAGGGAGCATCCCCCCCCCACATGCTGTCAGCACTGGAGGGAGATGGTGCAATGAACCTGGAAGGCTGACTCTGCATCTCGCAAGTAGCTGTATGAAAGCATTGGCTCAGTCTTTTTGCCTCCCTTTCTGCCTGTAAATGTAGTGATGTGACATACTTTGATGGCTAGAAAAACCCTTTTTCCGTTCTAGCTCCTCCCCTCAGAAAATAGGTAAAATAGGCAAGAGAATAAAAAAAAAAAAAAACAATTAATAATGATTTTATTGTGCCATTTACCTCTGTGGTAACAAAGGTAACACTAGATCTCTTCCTGCTCCCATCCTGTGCTGTTGCAGGGAATTTAATGTGCCTCTCTCCAAGTACATACGTTTCAAATCTCAAATCTTCAAGAAAATTTGATCAGCTCACGCTGCTTGGTGGACTCCTCTGCTTGAAATGATCCCAAAGATGAGAAAGGGAGAAATGACTATTTTCATGAATATAGAAATTTGAAATAAAAACTCACATTCTATTATTCTGATAACAGCATAAATTATTTATTATTCACATAACGTGGATCTCAAAACTATCCCTAGAGGCATAGGGCGTATTGTTACAGGTGAGAGTGGGTATCAGGTATTTGGAAGGATGCAACAATATCAGCGTGTGGGTTTGGCTGTTGGGACAAGGATGCGCAAAGGTATTTTACGACACTGACGCTATCCAGAGGATATGGAGGGATGCGAAAAGCACAGAACCCTCCTGCACCACAGCAAACCAACACGTGCCCTCAGCATGCAGGGCAGGACCTTTCTAAGGAGATTCTTAAAGGTTGCTGCAGAGCTACTTTTCACTTAGCCTTACCAAGAGAGCCAATACCCCCAATAACCTTTGATTTAATACTGCTCTTAATGAAGTCAGTGGTAATTATTTTGTTGCTAGCAGTGGAGTTCATGACTCCATAAGTACAGAGGGCTCAGAAATACAGAAAGAGCAATTTCAATAAAAATGTCTAAAATGTATTTTCTAGGCTTGTCAAGGCTATAATCTTGGTGTCTTCCAGAGCTGTAAGTGGTTATGAAAGTTAAAGAATTTACCTAAGACCAAATCTGGCCTCTTGTATGCCTCCAGTGGGCGCAGGGTAGGGGGCTAACACCGAATGTGAAAGAAGTGTAGGTATTTTACTGTGTACAGCTTGTTCTTAAAGTTCTGCAAAGTATCAGTACTATGAAAAGCTCTTTGTGAGCTAGAAACTCTGGGTGAGAAGTATGTTCTTCCTGAATGATTTAGCCTAGAACTAATAATTATAATAACAATAAAAATAAACCTGAAAACTAAAATGGCTGCTAAGCTCTGTAATCAATTCTTCCCTCATTGTAAATCTTGTGTGGTCTCATTTCTGTTCAGCATAGAAACAGGAAACGTTTTCAATGGAATTGTTACAAGGGACCTCTTTGTTATTTGTACATGCAACACTTTGTACAACAAGGCCTTAATCCTGGATTAAGTAGGTGATACTGTAACACAGAAACTAATTGCATCATGTGTAGAAGCATTATTATTGATGAACATAACAATAGTCAAAATAACAGTGTTAGCTAGGGATTATTAAGTAGAAGAGCTTCACTTTGAAAGGAGTTTCTCAGGAATTGGGGTCATGTGGCTTCTGTTATAAGCACCAAAAACATATAAGTATCCAGCACTGCATGATGAATGTGGCTGCTGCCACTTCTGCTTTTCTTCTGGGACTTCACTTGAAAGTTTTGCACTGGTCACAGCTTGTTTTGGAGAAAACAAATCTGCCACGGCTGCTTGTTCTGATGTCTGCAAGAATGCTGTTAGAAGAGATTTGCATAGAAAACGCCTGGTCCAGGTAGGATGCGAAAGCTCAGGGACTGAGCTTGCTTCCCTGATTCTCTTCTAAATCTGGGAAAAGGGGGTTCCCCTAGTGGAACTTTAAATATTTGAATCTCTTTCCCTAATAAACTGCTACCATATGTAAATCCTAACTGTGCACTGACTCTCAATACCCACCCAGAGCTGCTCACCAGGGTACTGCTACTCCTGCTCACAGCACATACTCACACCACAATAAAAAGTAGCAGACTATGTCCCTTTAACAAATTACACCATAAATTTTACAGACTTTACCCCAGTGACTTTTTAAATCTTGCTTTGGTTATGCAACATCATCTTGCAATAGGAAACATCCTTCAAATGTTTAGGTTAGGGGAACAGAATTTAATCCACTCAAAGTGTAATAAATAAATAAAATGTACCCTCTCTTCAAAATGAAATATGATACACACAAAAGGGAGACAAGCAGCTTTGATAGCTGATAATAAGGGTCAGTATTTCATTTTCATTTTATTTAGCGGCTGGTTTTTGTCCTAAAAGTCTGGTATCTATGACACTGACAAATTAACTTAAAATAGTGAAGTGCTGCAGAAGTTGTTTTGCCCTGAAAACCTCTTCTAGACAAAGAATTAAGAAGAAAAAGAAATCAAGTTATTTCAACAGTGATACAAGACTCCCACCAAGAAAGAGACTTCCAGTAAATGTCAGTGCCCAGGACCTGAAGATGAGGAGAAATAGAAAGCTTTAAAGCCCAATGATTACTCTCCTGTGGTCATCTTCTGTGGTCTTCTGTTAGTCCCATAGCAGGTGACTATTGCTCAGAAACTGAACAGTTACTTCTGCCAATATGGTGTTGAATTCTGGGGCTCTGAATGAGCCCATTTTGCTTTCCAGGACTGCTGCCACAAGTGTTCATACTCATGGCTGTGGTACTGGAAAGCCTTGGTCTTCACCATGAAGAAACAAGCACTTGTGCTGACTCCAGAGGCTGATGGAAAACTGACCACCCTGTGGAAACCAAGACACAGCACTGAAAGGAATGAAAATCACAATAAAAAGACTGGCAAATCCAAAGGAGATTTATAGCCATGATTCATAAAGAGTACAGATCAAATGCAAACATCAGAAAAGCAGGAGGTGCCACCATTACGACCAAGCCTGAATGATTCTTGAGCACTTCAGAAGCAAGCACAAGATCCTCAGCCATTTGTGAGTGATCTCTACTATTTTTGTGACAGTCAGTATTGCACTTGATCCTGCTTTCCATTCTGCTGCAGCTTCACAGGAAAGGTTTCTGGGCATGTGTCCCTAGACAAGGGGATGCTAATTGCTATTTAGGACTGGAGGGAGGAAGGAAGGAAAAGCCAGTTGTTTAAATACCACTGCCCACACAAATACATATGTGTGAGCTCCCCCACAGTGAGCCTGGCACCAGCACAGCCTTCCAGGGTTTTTCCACCTTTTTCATGGGTTTTGAACATTATCAATAATATTATTCATAAAATGGCGTAAATACCAATGGGTTTTGACTGTAATTTAATAAATACGGTTAAACATGGTTTGTTTTCCCCAAGAAGAAATGAAGAGTGAAAGGTTTACTTTAAGAAGATGCAACACTTGAAAGTAAACAGAAGACATGTTAAGGTTACTCATGGCTGTTTCCATAATAAAACCCAAGAACCACAAACAAACCAAGAAAAACCCTTGAAAAGACAAGAAAACAGGAGACATTGCTACTAGTGAGGAACTGACAACCAGAGTGGGGAACTAACACCAACTTAAGTCCACAGTAGAAAATGAGATGCATGTCACAGGTGAGTGCAGCATGGCTTAGCCTTGCCTGCTCTCAGCCATTACATCGATATATTGTCAAAACTTGGGCCTGAAAACCATATAAAGAGCATTAGCAGACCTAGAATGGAAAAGCGATCCTCAGAGCCTCTGGAGATGACAGAGTACTACATGTTAGTGTTCCTATACCCAATGTGTAAGCACTGATTAGCTTCAACCTGGCTTTAAACCATATATCTCTCCTGAAAAGCACGCAGGCTTTCAGCAACACCCCTGGCGCTGGCCTTTGGACTTTTTGCTTTGATTTAGCAGAGTAAAGGGGCCTCACCCAGGGCTCTGAATCTGGCCTTTGACATAGCAGAGCTAATCCTGATTTGGGAGGATTCATTAATTTCACGCACCTTTGTTTACTTTGAGAGTGAGATCAGGACTCCCTTTGAGTCCTGCACTGTGCATTTGACTGCCCTTTCTGTATGCTGTACACAGTAGTTGGACATGGTTTGTAGACCTCTGTAGTTGTTATTTTTCATCAGGAAGATGGCTTTTAGCTGCAGGGGTAAACCTCACTCCATGCTGGGCAAATGTTGGGTGGAAAAATATTTCACAATAGGAAACAAGTTGGAATAAGTCAGAAAAGAGGAAGTCAACCAATCCACGGTGCTGTTTGGTTTTGGTGTAATATTTCAAAGTCCCTTATTCTGAAATTATTAGACCACCAAAAAAGTGAAAGGCTGCCAAAAATTACTGTAAAAGGTAATAATTGTTAATAACTTGGCATCTGCTTGCTCATTTGAGCTGCATGGTTTTGGCATTCATTAAAGACAACATTGTAAGTAAATAAAAGAGCAACTGCCTGGCACATAACATTTTTAACCACATCATAACTAAATATTAAATGTGAGGTTTTAATTCAATTTATAGTTTAAATAAGGATCTTTGCAATAATTTTTTTAAAAAGAAGAGTCAACCCCACAAATAGTCATAGCAAGATTTTAACAAAATAATTGCAGTGTCCTTGACCTCAAAATGATCCTTTTTCTGAATTAGCATAGGAATTTAATTAAATCTTCAAAAAAAGCTTTCATTTTAGACTTGAGTTACCAAATATTTAGAGATCGAGTGCCCAGGCAAGCCAATGGAAACATTCCTGTTCATTTCAGTGAGCTTTGGATCAGGCCCTGCACGGCTTTGCGTATCTCATTTCACAGAATGGACCCAAGGTCACTGCAGGAGAAAACCTTAGCCCAGTGTTATCTGAGGTCTTACATCCCGTGGACTGTGAAAGCATTTGCATAGCATGGGCAAGCCAACGAAGAGCAAGAGGTAAGCCATCTTTATTCATCTTACCTTGCTATTACTCTGCCTTAGTTTCAAATAATTACTGCAGCTCTGAGATCTCCTTTTCCATCCTTTTCAACAGCTGAGGCCATTCTGACCTGCTAATGAGGTCAGTAAATCTCTGCACCTAGCCTCTGCCAGAGATGCAGTCTTTTCTTGCCAATGAGTATCTCCCGTCTCTTTCCAACAGAGTTGTAAGAATTACAACACAGGAGTGCTAGAGACTCATCCAAAGGTCACTGGAGTCAGGAGACACCTTTTCTATTGACTTCAGTGGGCTTTGGACCAGGTTCTTACTCACCATTAACAAGTCAGCATTTACCAGAAGTGATATCTGAGGCCTCCAGCTATTTCCTGTTCCCAGTATAGGGCAAGTGGTGATAGCTGGGGTGTCATCCAGTGGTTACATTTGGCGTATCTGACCTCTAAATGAGCTCCTTCATCCTAGTCCAGTATATGCAGGGCTCTGTGCTTCATGACCCAGTAAGCAGGAGGGAGGGGAGCAGGCTGCAAGAAATGCATCCTTCCTTACTCATCCTCTTCTTATGATCCCAAGCAGGGAATAATTTGCAGGCTGCAAATAAGGAAATAAAGTTTTAGGAAAAACAGTCTCTAGAAGGTGCTGATGAAATTCCTGCCCAGTTTCTCAAGTCAGGTCCATGAAGAAGCGGATGACAATTTTGCTTGGGTCAGGACAAAATAAGGACAAACTGGGAAAGAAGCCTCAGTTGCAGCACACAGTCAACAGTGTCATCTTTTAAAAGAAATTTCTGCACTCTCAAAAGGATCAATGTCTTCTTATTTTGGTTCAGCAGAGGCCTGGTTTATTACACAGCTTTTGTTTTTATTAGCGAAATACACTAAACTGTTTTCTCAAGACTTGCCAAACAGCTTAAACCGTAATACCATTAAATTTGAGGTCCTACTGGGAAAAGTAATGCAAACTTAATTAAAGTTAACCAGAGTTTTCTCTTTGTGCAGGACCATGTTTCACTGTGTTGGAGTTCACTCATAAAGCACTTGCTTGATCAGTGCAGCGGCAGTGCTCAGGCTAGAAAAGGTGATGCAGCATACCTGGATTGCCAGGATGTGAGACAGCAAGAAGAGAAAGGAGGAATGAGCAATAGAAACAGGTGGAGAAGAAAAATAAAGAAGGAAAAAAAGAGGCTGTTTTCCCACTCTGGTGTAAACCATTCCAGTTTTCATATTAAGCTTCATGGCATCCCCACAGCTTTCACAGGGATGGGGTCTGGAGGAGAGTGTGGTATCTCCAAAGGAGATGATGGTTCAGACTCCAGAAAACAACTACAGGGGTCAAACATTAATCCTTGTAATGTAATCTTTGCAACATTAATCTTTATATTTCTTTTGTTTCTTCCTTTTTACACCCAAGATATCCACAGCATCTACTTGGAATGCCTCCTCTGCACATGGCAGTTACCTCTCACTGCTGTCAGGAGCCTGGCAGAGAGCAGGCAGAGATGCAAGTGTCCAAGAGGAAGGATGAGCTTCAGAGTCATAACATTTCACTCCCGATAAGTGAGCATGGTGAGGTGACGCACTGATTGCATCTCCCTGTCTCAAGCCAGAAATAAAGCTCGTATCCCATCTCCTTACAAAGCATCAAATATCCCCATGTGTTTTAGGACAAGGGTAAGGATATGGCACCTGATGTTAGACTACATGCCAGCATAGGTTATAGGATACTTTACCCATCAAATATTTGCCTCTTGGTTTGTGCTGGACACTTCTTCCAACATTGCTCAAAAAGCTGGTGTGCTCCACCCTAGAGCTGAAGCATTTCAGTGGAGGATGCAAAACAGTAAGGGTAAATTCCTCTAGTAATATGACAGATTACAGAAAAAGTCCTTCTAGATGCTTTTATTTTTTTACCTGTTGGCATGTGTTGGTCAGAAGGTAGAAATTTGGCAGCACCACTGAGCCGTGCAATGAGAATAAAACATCAACCCAACTGACTGGTCAAAAAGTCCAGGATGCCATGAGCCACCATTTCTGGGATGAAAAAAAAAAGAAAACAGTGAAAAACTCCCATAATAACTACATTTTAAAAGGAGAATCCTCTTAGAAATTGCTCATATGCCTGGTCTTCATCACCAGCCTAAGGGATCAGTTTCCAGGCCATGTATCTTCAAGGCAATAGGTAATGATGAATACATACAGGCAAAGTTTAATCTAGAAGTTATTGAATTAGGATTCTGCTTCTCACATCAGAAAAAAAATCAAAGCTTTCTTGTGGTCTATTTGTCCTGTTAAAACCCCATGAATTTTGAATAATATATTTAACCTGTTTTGTTGTGTTTTTCTTTTTAACTTAGAAAGAGTAATTCAATATTTCGCATAAGCAAGAAGTATGCAGAAAATAAGCAAACAGAAATGGAGATGACATTCAGAAACTGAATGATTAATTATGTGTTATAGATCATCTTTTAATTTTTCATTGAGAATTTTTTTATGATTACCCTTTTATAGCAGATACCTGTAATAGCTCTGATCAGTAATTTCCTAGCCATCACTATTTCTCAACTAAAATTTGGAGCTCTAAAAATGTACACAATATCTTTGCATCTACAGAGAATCTGGAATACTTTATATATTTTATATATTTATATATATTTATATACATTTATATATATTTATATATATTTTATAATATGCCACTCATGCTGAGGCTACAATATCTTTTTATTGATCAAGTGGAAAACAAAATTATGTGGCCTTGGACAATTCACTTAGACTGCTCTTTCTCTCCCAGATTGTAAATCAACTCCACTCTGCTCCCTGAAGAGGGAGAAAGGGGTTGGCTTCAGGTCTGCTTTTGAAGCGCTTCAATGCTATTGAAATGATGGCATAAATAAGGGTGAATTGTTTATGTAGGCAGAAAATTCCCTGGGATTAATTTCTTGTGGACAAGCAATTCACTGGACCTTTTCTATTTTCCTTGCTGCCACCTCATGGAAGCCCAGGGCATCAGCACTGGTGATTTGGTTTTGTTTTTTCCCCACTGTAGCACTTAGACGTGAGCTGGTGGAGAGCACCACATGGTATCTGTGTGTCGATAAGAGGGACAAGAATAGCATTTCAGTCCTCAGAGAATTAATTTATTTCCCAAAACCTGCACTGGTTGTGAAGCTATCACTTTCCCTTTTATGCAAGCATCGGTAACCAGGACTGAAAAGCCACACGTCCCAGCCTGCAGGGGCACTTCCTGACCAGAAATGAATGGTGGGACATCTCTTTCTTTCCACTACCCCTAGAGAACAACAGTTTTTTGGGAGCAAGCGACGCCTACACGGAAAGTTCCCATTTCCTCCTCAAAACAACACAAAAAAATCAAACAAAACAAAAAAAAAAGGCTCTTGTCTCCTCTGTTCCACGGCCGGGGCAGGTTCCCGCTTGCACTATACTGTGGCCCTTGCCTTGGCTGGCTGCCTGAAACTCCCGTCTGTTTTCCAGACAGGAAATATGAATCAAAATAACATGACATAAAAACAGTAATTAGCTTTTGTGTGTGAGGCTGCTAAGGCCTTAATGAGGAACAGGCTTGTAATAAAACTCTTGGCTACTCTCTCTAAAACTTACTCTCCCGCTTGTCCGCCCTTTCAGTTCATCATTTATTTTCTTGTAAGGAAAAGTGAGGAGAGAAAGAGACACTATCTGTAAACTGATCCTTCCCACCCTATCTGAATTATCATCAAATGTTTTGGCAGATTTTACCATTTGTTGGGGTTTTTTCTCTCTTACAATGCTCATCTTTCCCTATGATCCTTTGCTGCCTTTCATAGCATCTTTAAAGTCCTGATGTGAGCAGTAGCTGAGATATTAATGAAAGTGTGTGATCCTACAGGTCACCTGGGGCTACCACACTCTTCCAAGGATATTTTCTGGATAGCTATTCTATCAAGTGATCTGGGGCAGTTGTGGTGTCTCCAAGCACCCTTGTGCCTTTGAGCAGTGTGAAGGATGCTGTGGAGCAGCAGGTTCACCACGAGACTAGGGGAGCTATGCCAGCACACAGCCAGGTCACCTCATCTAGCACCTTTAGCACAGAAAACTCTGATCTCAAAAGGCAGAGAACTACTCCAGCTCCTTGTGTGCATGAATGAGTTTAATTTCTATACAAAAAGGCTTAAAGCTGTGATAGTAAACTCTTGTCTCAAACCTGGCATCGTGTGGACTCAGACTAATGTGCGAAACGAGACCTGCCTCTACAGCAATGCTGCCAAGAGGGCTTACTGCAAGTACTCAGAGTTATGCAGAGGATTGCAAACTCCCGGACTTGTCTTCAGCATTACAACAGTTTGCTTATAAAAACAGCTGTGCCTCGCTCCCAGACAGAAACAGATATATCTAGTGATGAGTGATATGGTGTTATAACTCTGTAGGAGCTAAGGACCACCAAATACCTTACTGGTCTTGGTCCACTATATAATCCATACTTCGACACCATTTTCCCTGATGTAACCATAATGAAATCTCTTCATACAAACCCTGATAACTTTTCTGTACACGTCTCTATCTGCACAACTGTACGTTCCCCACCAATTTTGTGATTTAAAGATGAAGTCCGTTTATGGTCAGCCTCTTCAGAGCTGCAGATCACTGATGCAAGCCCATTGCATGGTTTCTAGCAATGCATAGTAAACCTTTTCTAGGATCTGTCATCATCCCATGCACATAGTGCCATATTGCTAGCAGATCTAATGGGTTTCACCAAATGGGAAGGAAGAGAGAAGTTGCGTCCCTGTTTTTCCAGAGACTGTGTTCCCATTTCCTACTTATTTACAGGGAGGTTGCTGGGGCATAGCACAGGAAAAGACAGCAAGGAGTGCAAGCTGCGTGTTAGGGATGTTTCAAGAGAGTATCCACAGATTATCTCCTGTGGAACAAAGTATGGGCCCTCCTGGAAAGCTTCTTTCTACCCTCATGCCACCGCTCTGTGATACTTACCAATTAATTAGCCATCTGTCAGAGCACCTTGGCTGCTGACAGATAGTTTCCATTGCATAGTGTTCTACCTCACAGCTGGCAAAGCCCAGCAGTGCTGCTGAAGCAGAAGAGAATATGTTCTGGGAGACCTCAAAGTGTGCTGTAATACTTAACTCCAAGTGCTGTTTACATGATAATATCAGATTAGAGCTAGCAGGAAAAAAAGCCTTTCCCTGGCAATTTCTCAATGGAAAATGCCATCCAGTTGAAATCAAGACTTCCGATCAGAATAGGTTGCTGTCAATGAAATGTTGTTCCAGTTTTTTAAAAAATATTGTTTTGACTAGGTTTAAGTATTGTCTTTGGACCTTGTTGGAGAGAAATTGATTTTTTGTCCTAAGTGCCTTTTCATAACAAAAATGATTTAATTTTATGCTTTGAACAATATATGTTGAAAAAAAAGATATTTTGTTCTGATTTAGTTTTTTCAGAATAGGCTATTTTAATTCATCCCAAATATTTTTTTTTTAATGTGGTTGAAAAGAAAATACGGTTTTCAAAAGGTTGGGGTTTTTTTTCTGATTTGGCTCTACACCAAATTTTAAAATGTCAGAATTTCAAATGGACTTCCAGTGAAGTTCAACCCATTCCATGGTGTAAAGCAAGAAGAAAACCCACATAAAACAATCAAATTGATGTAGACATTTATTACTTGTGAGAGTTGTAAAAGCATCACATGGCTTTCTCATAAAAAGTCATAAACCCTATTTACAGTCCCTGCATTATTATTCTAGTAACTAAAACCAGTGCCTCTATGAAGTACATGAGTGTTTAGCTAACTCTCTCACAACTAGTTTGGAAAAGCAGAAAACGTTTACTGTTTTCAGAGCAGGGAGATTGTATTTTACATGTGTTTATTTATTGTGTTTACCTCTTACACTTACAGCTTGGCCCCTACCCAAAAAGTCAAAGCTATAATTATTTACACTGCATGATAACAAATGCAGAAACCAAATCAGATGATTGCACCCATGCTTTTGTGAAAACTAGTGGTGTCTAAGTTACATTTCAGCATCCAATCAACTTAAATGCTTTAGTAGACAAAGCGTAATCATGTACACAATGGAGCATCCAACACTTGCTTACAGCCTCAGGCAGTGAGTGGTTACAGGTGAAATTTATTTGAATGATCATAAAGTCATAAGGCACATTAAAAAAATCGACAAGGTTTTTGGATCAATTCCAGGCTTTTCCTATTCAGAAATACATTTTAAAGAAAGAGACATTCAGAAAGATCCCTTTGTTGTTCCATGTTCTTAGCTCAGTGAAATCAATGAAGAAAGGTCAGCTCCAGAGAGAGAATTTAGTTGTCCCGTTAACCAGCAGTGTTGCTATTGCAAACACATTGTATTTGGGTGTTGTCATCTCTGGAATAAAGCACCGAAGCTTTTAGAGTGAAGCCAAAGCTTCCCTCAGACCTTTTAATGTGAAGGGCTTTTACATTGCCTGCAAAAAATGATGCCCCCTCCTTCTTTAAGGAAAGTCTAAAGCAGTTCAGAAGCAGGATCAGCTGGATATGTTTGCAGGACTTTGCTTTATTAGGGGTCTAAGTGGAGGGAAGTCCCACTCCTCCCATTGGTTTTGAACCTACGAAACTTGGACTTAGGGAAAATGATCTCATTGACTGTAACATAAGTGCAAAATATTTTCTTACTTTTATTTTCTCTCATTTATCATCCTTTACAGAGCCAACAAGTTAATCTAAGAGAGTGAGTGAGCTCTGCATGTCAGTGGAATATCCCTGTGGAAGGCTCTCTCACACAGGTTTCACACTGGTGTCACTGCTCTGGCATCAGCACTGCTATACATAACTATGGCAGCTTTTTACAAATGTGCCATTGTTATTTTCAATAGGAATACATGGAATACAGGCCTAAACATGTTTGAATCCAGCCAACTTTTCCTTGCAGATCTGGAAACATGGGTCTGTTGAGTGGGCTCAGCCATGGGCAGTTTATAGATCTATCACCTCTCTTCAATGGTTGTAGTGCTGCTACCCCATGCCAGCTCACCTCACTTGACAGTACCCCCAAAAATAGCCTGCAATGAGCTATTTTTAATATCTGAGCCATGCAAAGAAAACACTGTTTTTGAAACATGGTTGAACCCACAGCAAAGCTCCCTTTGTGGAGAGGAGATGCCCCTTTGACTGCAAGAGGACATTTATTGCTTTCCCATTCACTTGGACAAATTCAAAGGTAACGATGCCATATCCTCCTGTACTCTTGCTCCCACTTGCAGCGTTCCCTGACTCATTACATGCTCAAAAGACAGATGGTATTAGTCTTTATGATTCAATTATTCTGCGGTAGAGCTTGGACGTGCGCAATATATTGAAGGCCTTTGGGAGGCTATCAAAATTTAATAGGGAAAGTATGGCATTTTTTAATTTTTACTTCCAACCAGTGCTGTCAAATGATTTGTTTGCTATTTTTATAAACACACTACAATACCGCTGGGGACGTATGGGGACAAGGCTAAACTGATCTGACTAATCCAGTTCAAAAAACAAGGATGGATTAACCCCTCAAGTACCACTCCTTGGGATTTCCAGATCTTCCGGCATAACAACCAGGTCCAACTGGCATCCTGCAGTGGAAAACTGCCCTTCACTGGGCAGCAGGGCATGGGGACATAAGACCAGTGGGCACATTTTTTTGTACCTCAGATACCTTCATTGCTGTGTTTGTGGTTAACCGTCCATAGGGTTAATATTTTGTAGGCAATTATTGTGCAGCCCTGACACTGTTCTCACTCTGGGTTTCTCAGAAATAACTTTGGACATGGAGATGTTTCCTTGTTGTGCCATTTCTACCACTGGCGCTTCCTTTCCTCCATACTATCGACCTCCACTTTGGCTTGTTTCTCTTGGAATTGCTTAGCCAATTCTTCAGTCCTTTCTGGTTCTCCCAGGATTTTTAAGATGAGTTATTTAGGATCTTTCTTCACGATGTTTGCTAAGGCCATGGAACTTGTGTCCTCCTCTTTCTCCGTATGCTTCCTGCCTGAAAATCCTGACTGGTCACATGTTTTCCTGTGTGGGCAAATATCCTAATCTGTTCTTGTCCTTTTTCTTCTCTATTTATTCCTCCCATTTAGCAGTTGATCATCAAGTCCAACTTGCTCTTTTCCAACCAGCACTCCTGAGGTCTTGGTCATATGCCACACAATAAAACTCACTTCTTTCTCAATCCACTTCCCCAGGACTCTACTTCTGTCTTTGCAACCCTTCTGTCAGCACCTGTAACCTTAAGGTTGTCTTTTAAGCGGCTCTGTGATTTCATAGTTCTTGCTCTACTAACTTAGACTTTCTGCACTAAACATCTGGCAGGGGCAATGTGCAAGCCAGAACTTAATTTTACATTGAGATATTCAGTGTAAAATATCTCTGCCCCACTGCCTTTGAAATGCATAGGTGCAAGTTCACTTTTCCTGTTGACTTCTCTTTTTATGCCTGGGAAAAGCGGCATTCCTCTGCCAAACACTCAGCACTTCCTCCTTTTCCCTCTTATCCCATTCAACTTATGAGGAATTTTCCACACACTTCCTTTTGGAGGTCCAAAAGCTACACAACACTAATGTAGAACTGGGCTCATCATAGATTGGTAGCAATGAAATACCTCTTGGTGTTCACTGGGTTTAACCGGCTGCTTTAGCACCACCTGCTCTCCAGCACGGTCTACTTATATACCACAATTTATTTTTGTACTAATGGCAAAATACACTGAAAAATAAATTGTGTGCTTTTCTTCTGCAGTTATTTCCTTGAAAGGATGGCCTTGGAAGAGAAGCCTGAGTGGGTCTTTACCTATGAATCACTGTCTGTAAAGAGTCTGTAGCTCCAACTGCTAATCCCAGTGGGTAATGAGGAACTGTTCTCGCATGTGTGCATTTGTATAGGCAGAGAAACATTGACATCTGCATCTGCCTTTGATTCAAGAGAATGGCAAAAAGAAGCAATATCACTTTACACGGGCAGGAGACAGTTCCAAACCATGTTACATTTTGGATGATAATGGTTTTGAAAGATGACTCATTCAAGCTTGTCAAATTAGCCATTACATTTACATAGCTCTTATGGGAACTGTTTAAGCTAGCACAGGAAGTTAAAAAACAACACTGAAAGAGATTTAAATGGGATTGCTCTTTGCCTTTCATCCTTAGCATTTAGGCTCTCTTTGTTTCCCATCAGAGAAGCAAAGGAACAGGTACAGAACGCTGAGTGAAACAAGTCTCCCAAACATCATCTTTGGAACACGTTGGAGATTGGAAAACATTCTGCAAACTTAATTTTCAGTCACGTGTGTGTAATTAAATAGCAGCTTTCTGACAAAGAAAGAGAATAGTTTTGTTCAGGACACAAGCATGCTGACTGCCTGATTGCTCAAACACTTGTACAATATTCCGTACACCGCCAAGCTGTAGCATTGGGTCTTGGCGCAGCAGCTCCAGGCTCTGAAATCAATGCATAAACTATCCTCCCCAGTGGACCCCAGCTTTCTGCCAAGGCTGAAGTTGGAGTGTTTGGGACTTTTTAAAGCCAGATGTCTCTGTTATTCTTGATTCCTGTTGATCTCTTCACTCAAGTGTCTTTAGGAGGATGAGAAAGTTTTTCCTAACAAAGATGACAAACTGACAAGAATTGGGCCATACGAAAAGTGAACTTGGATGGAGGGGAGTCTTGCTGAGTTCTTTCGCTCAAGTCTGAACATTAACACATAGTCAGTCCTTTGTGCAAACACCTGAGTTGCTGCCTCAGAAACATACTTTTTTACATCATTCCTGCATCCACCATGGTGCCAGAGATCCCAAGGAGTGCTCACTAACTGGGAATGACACATATATGTTGAGTTTCCTACGATGAGGCTCTCTCATATATCAGTGCAAAGATTCCCAGTGACTGCTCTGGAAATCAGCCCCAGTGTAGAGTGCGATGCTTACCACAGAGGCTCTGCCTCATGCTATCTTCATGTCTTGTCATGCAAGCCTTAGCTATGAAGTCAGTGTTTGAAACTTGTTTTAATTATCTTCAGTTCCACTCTCGGAGAAACACGAGTCTCAGTACAAGCAGTGGGCAGAAGAAACAGAATTTTTTCATCATGTCTTGGCATCTGTATCTTTTTCTTATTCCCAATCTCAATACTTGTAACAGGGTTGGGTTTTTTTTCTCTTTCTTATTTCAGCCATGACTGGAAAAGATTAAAGCCTGACATTACTGCTTAGGAAAAGGGACCTGTTCCAACAGGGCATCCTGTAGAATGCAAATGTGAAGGAGCAGTGGGTGGCTGAAGCTTTTTGAAACAACAGCATTGGTACTTCACAATTGAATTGCACACAACCTTTTACCTAAGGGTAGCAGAGGCTGGATTCTCTCTCCCTCACTCCTGCTTGGTAATACTTTTGTCCATGACTAAACCTCTGAAGTACAACTTGCAGAGCAAGGCAGCAGGTGGAGGCTGCCAGGCCATTAAATTTTGCAACTTTCTTATTTAATGAAAATCTTGGTCCATTTGAGACTTTTTATAGCATGCATTCATATATATGCAACGTGTCACTCATTTTTACGCTGTCTTAGTGTAGCTGCTTTACTTAACCTGACACAGAACAAAGTTTGACTGGTTTATGGTAGGAAATCACAAGAAAAATGGGCTCTGTGAAAAGAAGGAATCTGATCTTGGGGGAGCAGTGGAGAGAAGTGACTAAGCAGTGCAGGGCTGAAGGAGACTGAGCTGCCCCAGCCAGCTATTCAACTAGTGGCAGGGATTGACCCGTGTCACAGCCTTACCAAAGAATTCTTGTATGACCACCACTGGAAAAAAACCTTATGGAGGAGTTCTGGCAAGTTTAGTTCTTGCAGTCTGAGATCTCTCTGACCCTTACAGTATCCCTTGTCTTTCTGCCAAGGATTACCATCGAACTAGCAAGTGCAGCAGGCATATTAGCATCCAGAACAGTTGATTCAAGGGCAATGCCTCTGGGTTAGTCCTTGGTGCAAAGCGGTGGTGATTAATACTCCTCCAGCCGTATCAGTGAGGGTCAAGTGTGTGCTATCATGCAGCCACAGGGCTGGGGAACAAATCTCGACTCCCCATCATTCTCTGACTTGAAGAGCTGGTGTTTAAAAGCTGTCTGAGTTCCCAGTGTATTTACAATTCTCCTTCTATAGATTTGTCAGCATCACAAAGGGCCACGCAACTGAACACAACAAGTCCCCTCTGCAAGAACCAGGGGGCAATCCTTTGTTTGTCACTGATACAATTTGCACAGAAACCCATCTTGCTCATATCCACATTTATTTTGCTTAACAAACAGGAAGGCTTCTGCTTCATCTTTCCCTCTGAGACCCTCTTTTTTTGCCTCTGCAATGGAGGGGTTCTCACCTTCCCCAGCCACTGCCCAGCAAAAGTAAGGAGAAACGCAAAAGAGACAACGAAGAGTGGCAGTGTTTCAGGAAGATGATGCTGCTGCTCAGTCATTCACACGTTTACATGTTTCCCCCTTTATGTTTACACATAATACTTAATTTGCATCACTCACTGTACCACAGATCTTCATTTTAGATACAGAGCTTTAATGAAGCTGCTCTTCTAGAAGCAAAGTAATATCTGAACACTTGCTAACCTCCTTTGAGAAAACCTCTTCAGAAAAAGGAGAAGAACTATTTTTGTATTTATCTATAAAAATTGACAAAAACTGACAACTCCCAGTGGCATAGGGCTTTACTACAAAGGCAAAGTTTTATACTCAACTTGCCCTAGTGCAGGTCTGTTTTACAAAGGCACATGCTTTGCACAACTCTGTGCTGCTGTACTGCATGTAGTGCAGTCTTAGGTTTGCTCCACCAAATATCCTCTTTGCTCACCACAACAGCCATCAGTCTAATTCATGTAGTCACACTATTTAGACCTTGAATAATTTTTCTCAGCTATGGTTATGTACAAGGTCTAAATATTTTCCTTGTGAAGCACAAACACCCCTTACCCTTCTGGTTGTGCACCCTCTTGAGGAGCTCACATGAGAACTTTTAATCAGCACCATATTTTGAGGACTTTCTTTTTATTTTTTTCAGAAAAACAAGCAGTCTCTGGTCCATGCTCACGTTTTTATTTTCATGCTGCCCTTGACACACAGAACCCCGACAAGCCAAGTTGTATTAATTTCCTTGATTGGCACCAAGAGTAAATTTACAACTCACATTTAATTTCCACTCTGCTGTTCTGAGTTTCAGACCCCTTCATGGAGTAGGTGCAACTGAAAGAACTTGGTACACTTAATGAAGACTTATCTGATGCTTATTCTTCCGTTTGGTCCTACTTTCCCCCAAAAAACTGGGATTACAGATCACCTGGGCTGGGAAGGGTGGGTAAGAAATTATAAAAAAAAGACTTGTTTTTCAGGAGAAGAGTGTTTTTTTCTGTATTTCAAAGAAAACAGACATTGCAGCAACTGTGGGTTTCCTCTGACCCTGGAGATTGTGGTGACCTTTGAGATAGATTGTGGGCCATCAGAAGCTAAATATGCATACTTTGGTTAGCTTGACATGAGTTACAACTCTGGAATGTTGAGGTTCATGTTCTTGATATATTTAGGTATAACGAAGGGTTATAACATAAAATTAGATCAATAGATTGCTATCTGGCAAAATAAAGGTTGAGAAACAATACATACCACAATATAATGGAGTTACAGTCAAAACCTTGCAGCTCATTTGCCAACAGCTACAAAATCTGCAATTTTTTAAACTTGTTTTCACAAAACTCTTCCTTATTTCCCAGTAGATGCAGTAAGATTTGAAATAGCACTCCTCAAACCATTCATTGAGCCAGGTAGGGACATGGTGCTAAGCCTGCTCTTCTGTCACCCTGCTATGGTTGGACAGCCAGATGTCCTAGTGTTTAGACTCTCTATAAATGTTGGTACTTCACTGAAGATCTGTGAATATGAAAAAACATTAAGGAAGTTTCTATTTGGTGCAGTAGGTCTTTAGTGTGTATGAGTTCATTCTGAATCTACCATCAGCGTGACTCATTCTCATTTGGTCTATAACCAGTGTCCACCATAATCCATTGAGGGATGACCACCATGGTCCCACGCTACATAGGTAGCCACATCTAAACCATGAGGGCTGTTTCGTTTTACAGCAGAGAGAAGAAGGAGAACAACAGGAATTAGGGGCATAATTTCTTGTCACAAGCAGAGCTGTGTGACCCTGTTTGCTCTGGCACGCTGCCTTTTTATTTACATGAACTTGCAGTCATTTTTCACTGTGCGGGGCCGTCCCCTAGAGAGCCTGCTTCAGAAGGAAATCTGTCTAAACTCTGATGAAAACTGTCATGTTACCTCCCTCTCCTAATTTGCCTTGGGTATATGAGCCTTATGAGAAATGCAGCCACCCACAAAATGGTGAGAAGAAATCCATCCACCAACAACGAAACTGCTTAGGGATTTATTCTTTTGCACTTCACATCTCTCTGGGTTTCCACCTATGCAAGCCAGGCAGCAGTAAAGCCATTTGCCAGCAAACGAGGCTGGGGCCACCTAATCAACCATTTCTATAGCATTTGGGCTCCCAGTTTGGCTGGAAAACAGGTTTTCAACAAGTTAACTAAGTAGAGCTACCACAAGCAACCATAAATAAGTGCTTGCTGCTGTGGCCATCTGCTATTTGAAGGCCACTGAAAAATAGCCATTTTCAGGAAAATGTTTAGTTTCTTACTGGTAATATGTCTAATCAAAGCGAAGCCAATAGGGAGATAATATGTTGGTTGGTGGGTGGCCTTAATGATTTTACCATAAAAGTAATTCCAAAAATACACATATTAGGGGCTCCAGCTAATTCTGTAGCTAGATTAGTCATGCATGAACCAATATAGTAACTGGGCAGTTATTAGTGGTAGAACAGCAGTATTAAAGCTACTAAAACTGTCTTGGCACGAATGCCAGTGTGATGCCCTTGCTTAAAGTCACACGGGAAGCTTGATTTTTATGCCATTTCCAAAATCACCTCCTCTCAGACAAAAAGCCAAGGAGGCAGAATGTGCTGTAGGTTCATAGGATTTTATCTGGAGTCCTTTCCCCCACAGTATATGCTCACCCCCATGATTGCATGGATGATATTGCAATGCAGAGATTATTTTGTTTTATAGCTCTCCTGAAGCTTTGAAGCTTTATAGAAAATTCTGAGGTTCACAGACTTCAAGGACAGAAAGGACCATGAAGATCCATATTGCTAACAACAGCTGTGGGAAGTCCCCATGGCGACCAAGACACAAAGGGTGAGCACGACTTTTAGGAGAGCATCTAATCCTGTTTCCAAATGGCTCTCCCGTGCCCGCTTTCTCCTCCTCTTTGATCTTTCAGTATTCCCAAATTTAACTCTCCCCCTTACCATGTTATTTCCTCAGCCTGTCACTGGCCTCGTCCCCAAGTATGAGGGAAAATTAGGAAACCTATTTATTAAAGACAATTGTATGAACCCCACAGACACAGTAACTGGGAAAAAAGCAAAAAACACCTGGAAATAAGAGTTTATCTCCATTACTTAGACACATGCTGAAGCAAGGCTGCTAGAGCTGAGAAGAGGTATAAAATCACTGTCACTTAAATTTGGTTTCACTGTCTCTAAAGGCTCATCCCAAACCAACTCATGAGAGGGACCATGTGAAGTGAATCCTCTACTATACCTAATTTTCAGTATTACTGACCAAGGTGCTTGACTGTTGTGACTCACAGAATAATAAAATGCTGCAACACAACTTAAACATAAATTTAAAGTAAAAAACTAACCAGTACCAGCTATTAACAAGGCATGGTGGGCTTTCTCTCATTGCAGAGAGGTTTCTGGGATGGGACAGCCCTTTGAAACAATGGCTTCTACCTTCCTTACATTTCAAAGTCGACATTCTTTTACTGGTAGTCCAAATGGTGACCCAGAGCCCTTTGTGCCCCCAGGAAAAGGCTGCTGGCCCACTCCTGGGTCACTGGAGGAGCTGTGCCCACCCTTGGAGGAGGATGGGAACCCCATGGGCTCATGCTGACCTTGGGGCATGCAGTGACATTAGCAGATAGCAGGGCTTAAGCTCAAATCCAGGAAGTGTTGTTCTGTGCAAACTGTGTGCTACCCATTGCCACAGGATATCAGACAGAAGACACGGCTTGAAAAAGAGTTTAGGGGAATCCCCATGGGACATATCCATCAGTGACCATGAACAGCAATGATACACATGCAGCCTCCAGATGAGGATGTCCATGTACTGGTACTAGCCGTAAACTGGGAGAATATTGAAGACACTACTCTTAGTTTTTGTGTTTTTATTGTGGTACTCCCCTTAGTGCCTGTTATGGGTCTTGTCAGAGGAAGGAAACATGATCTTGTGTGGCCATTCCTTACATCGTTGCACATGTACAAATGCTTTTGAATCTTAAATTTGCTGTCATGGCTAGTGGGAAGAAGATTGAGGGCATTAGGGGACTTCCGTTAAGATAGTGTGTGTGCAGAGTATTTCTCACTCTACCTCGGCACGGCCAAACCTGGGCCACCTTGGGAAACCCCCATGCAAGTTTGCACTCTTCACTTCCAAAAACTTGTTTTTTTCACCTTGAGGGAGTTGAAAATTCTTTGCCATTCCCTACCATGTAAGAAATGCAAAAGGACCTTCAATGCTGCGAACACCGGTTAATTTTAAAACCAATGAAGGGGAAAAGGGATGCTGCAGTGAACCCCAAATAACCCCTGGAAGCAAGAAACTATATTAATGCTTGTAACTGTGCTGTACATCAAATGCACCAGGTACCTATCGCCTGCTTGTACAGCGTCTTCACCTCAGGTTTTGCTTTCGTTCACAAGACAACGTCAGTACTGCAGTTTTCCTTCCTGACATTTCGCCATTGTAGAATTCATGGGGATATTACAAATATTGACCCAAAGTTTAACAGGGAGTTGGCTGGCTTAAAGAGATATACGTGTGCATGTGTCTGTGTGTGCATGTGTGTGTATGTATATATATATATATATGTATTTTGTTGAAGATATATCATTCGGTTTCCATGAGGTAAGGTACTTAAGACACACACATGTGCAAGGAGACAATACTCTCATTTTTCTTCTGATATACATTTTGCTGTCATTTGTGTAACCTTTCTTTTCAGTTTGTTAATCAATTATACTTTGGACTTCATCAGAGGGCTCTAAAGTATAACAGCAGCTGCTATTGTTACAAGGCAAAGAACAAATTGATTGATGGTGGGTAATCAAAGTAATACAGAGACTTGGCATAGGTAATATTTACTTTACATCTGTCACTTAAGACATTTTACTGCCAATCAGTGCCTTCAGAAGGCTGGCTGGAACAATAGAGGTCTTTCTACTTAATTCCTCCTATTGACTAGGGCTTACACTGACAAAGTTCACTTGCTATGTAATCCTCAAGGCATGCACTCACTGCTGCAGCCAAGTTTTTAGATATATATCCCCCTGTGTCAATGGATTGGAAAAAAAGCAGCTCTTTGGAGCCAAAGCGTTGAAGGTGGTCCCTGAAACACAGCCCATGACAGTGTACAATTGGCGTTGTCGGCTTTGGAGGTGTCAAAGTGATAGGAGCTCTTACAGGAACCCTCCCTGCAGCTGCTGGAGATGTGAAAGGCCTTTGATGGTTCACTGGTGACCACTGTTTGCAGGTCAAGTCTGGCCAGGAAGATCCTATGCAATAACAAATGTGAGGGGCGTTGGTGGGAAGCAGGAGGAGGGGTTCGATTTTCTCCATTTCTCTCGTATTTTCATTGGGGTTTTTTTTCCTTTCCTCTTTCTTTTTTGTTGGTCCTGCTTGCTGCAGAGACTGATGTTTACAAGATGACTCAGAAAAGCCACAGACCAGGAGTGGAGTGGAGGAGCAAGCTCTGAAAAACGCTTTGTGGACTTTCTCCAGCACTTGGTCCCTTGTAAGAGCCAGGAGTGTGTGCCAGTCACAGCAGTGTCACCTCAGGCATTGTCAGGGGGTAGAAGAGGGACACAAAGCTGCCTTCACCCTTCCTGGTTAATGTGAGGAGCATGGCGTGAACAGGGAAGGATGAAAATGTCCGTTTCAGCTGGAGGTACCTAGCGTATTCAGCTTTCAGGCACTCACTTCCCTGACCCAAAAGGTGAGGAAAGCTGAATGAGTGTTTTGGGATAGTGTGGCTGCGAGGCAAGACTCATTCCTGCTTACAGGGCAGCTGGGTACTATATCAAAGTCCATGAGAATTTTATCAAAAGGCTCTTTTAAACCAGAGTTTTAGGGACATCACCTTCAAAGGTTCCTACAGATAAATGCATTTAGGTTATTCTCCAAAACATCTGAACAAATGCACTTTTGGTGCATTTACAGCCTTAACACAGGCACTGCACTCTGTCGCTTCACTAACAACCATTTATTTTTCTGTTTTAGTTCACAGCCTCACTGGAAACCCGCCCACAGGGATTCATTCTGCCTGTAGCTGTTGCTGACTCAGTTTCCCAGTGGTCTTGGCACTTTATTCCTGTGTCAATTCAGTTTCTTGGTTAAACATCAGGTGAGAGCCTTTTGGTCACAGGCTCCTTCTCTTGCACAGCAAAATCAGATCTCTGTCTTCCTTAAAACACACACTAATCTTATATAGCCCACTTCTGCAGAGGACTTATCAGCCAGATTGTAGTATTTCAGTAACTATTAAATTTGATCAAAGAAGCCACAGAATTTTCATGCATTAATCACTAAAAAGCCAGCCTTCTAGAGGTTTCTCCTACTGACAGCTTGATTTCTCACAATGGCTTTTGTTTTTCTTCATACACCATCTTGACTTGCACCAAATATTCTCAAGGGAGTTGAAAGTGAAGCACCAGAGGGGTTTCCTGGATTTCAAGACCCTCCGCTCCAAAGAGATTATATCCTCCTTTTTTGTTGTAAGGGTGGTGGGGAAGAAGGAAGAAAAGTGCTGGGTCTCTGCCAAAATAACCAACCAACTTCCAAGACGTGTCTGTCAGTAAGCTCGCTCTGGAATTTCCTCTGCATGTACTGGAGGGTTCAATTTTTCCATAAAACCCAGTATTATGTAAGGGGCACTGACAAATGTTTCCAGTTGGACCCTGAGATTGCAAATGCATTTGTGGAAGACTGACAAGAGATAACAGCCCAGGTTCCCGAATCACCAGAGTCACCCTGGAGTCAGAGCACACTTGCAGCTCTTCTATTTCTCCATGAATAACAAAGAACTGGAATTAAGGACCTGAGATTTAACCGTCCCACTTTAGATTATAATAGAGATAAATAGGGCTCAGTTGGATTTAAGTGTCATTAGTGTGTAATTGACAAACACAGTTATCACAGCACTCAGCTCTCACCCAGCGCCTTGAGCCTAGGAGGAGGTTTGCAGAATGATCGTAATAGTTCTGCAATGTCCCCGAATATTGCATATCCCCAGCAGGGATTTCAGTGTCAGCACATTTTTCAGCTTTCACTGAGGGCTTGGAATGGCAGAGGGTGTTTCAAGGTCAAGGCTGGGAGACATTGGCAGAGCTCTGCGTGGGAAAGCTTGACATTGCGATATGTCTGGCTATAACCATTGCAGTCAGACTGACCTCCCCAGGAACCAAATTCATCTTGTAATTAAGCAGGGGATAGTAAAAGTAAACTGGCATCTAAGTTTGCAGCTAACAAAAAGTCCAACATGTAATCATATATTGGTATATATAGACATGCATGCCATGTGTTTCACAAAAACCACACATGTATAAGCATCAATATGGTTTGCAAAAATAGGAGTGATAGAGGTAGATTAGAAAGAGTGTTCAAGTTCTTTGCTTCCTTTCTTGAATAATTATAATGTTAGCTGAAAGGCTTGCAAAACCTGAGTTGGAGACCATTTCATCAAAGACATGGACAGAAACATTCATTACTGCATTACTTTCTTGCAGCTGAGGCCTTTAATGTAGCTCAAGATGGGCTGCAGCAATGCACAGCAGCACTTAGGTGTATCTTACACGTGTCTCTCAGTTGTAAAATGCATTTCTCATTTGTCACCTCCATGGCATACTTACTCCTTTGCTGAGAATCCCTCAACTCCCAGCACTTGACTTGGTGGTTTGCAATCCCACCATGCCCTCACGAGTTCTGGTAGGGATCTCCCTTGGGACCTGTGGACACAGTGTGGACAGCATAGCTGAGACACACAGCTGATGGCACACTGCCATCAACTAACTAAGCAGTGGGTTGCAGTGAGGCAAACTAAACAGA
Source organism: Lathamus discolor (assembly GCF_037157495.1). Classification (NCBI taxonomy): domain Eukaryota; kingdom Metazoa; phylum Chordata; class Aves; order Psittaciformes; family Psittacidae; genus Lathamus; species Lathamus discolor. Next base: position 4,454,589 of record NC_088909.1, on the reverse strand, counting down.
AAGGGAATAAAAGTGTGCTTGGAAAAGCACAAGCCAGCTCAAGAAGCTGCTTCAGGCTCCTGTTGCTGCTCCATTGCCTGCTCCATGCACTGTCGCCAGGCATCACTCTGCTGGTTAGAAAAGAAATGTGACCAAAATGCTGACACAAAACGGGTTTTTATCATCCCTGGGTTACAGTCACCAAACGGGGGGTCTTGCGTCTCACACAGGCAGGGCTGTGAGTCAAGACACCCTGGAATTTCCTCTTCTCAAAACATTGCACTCAGACCTAGTGTGTAATTTATCCCAGAAAAGTATAAAAAAGATTGATTCCCTCCATCTCCCGATGTCTCCCCATGTTGAATTCCCTGGGCCCAGCACCAGGGGTACTGCTCATGCAAGCTTAGCCTGAGCTCTGGCTGCCATAAAAGTTATTGACCCTAGGTATATCAGACCACTCTTGCAGTATCTGGTCTCCTGTTCTGCCTGATACCACCACCTGCAGCAATGCTGCATTAGCTGGCACCTGCCAGGACTGCCAGGCTCACCCACTGTGCAAAATGTGTTTTAATCTTCAAATCCATCTGAGTTCCCTGCAACACTCTCCAGTATTTCCAGTGTTAGCCCAGGGTTAGCAACACAGCAAGGAAATCATGTAGAAAGGGAGCTACTTTACCATGATGCTATGCTGGAGACCTTTCCATGACACAGCGCAGATCGGGCCTCCACCACTTACTTCCAGCAAGTTCAAGGGAAGGAAAGGGTGAAATGAGCTGCCTTGATGATAGGTAAAAGGTAAAAGTTCACAAGTCCACATGCACACATGCCGAATACTTCACGAACTTAGAGGGATACGGTTTCAGATCGCACCGCTGGAATGCAGTCCTGGCTTCAAGGGCTCAGAGCAGAAGGGATGAGGGGGTGGCAGAGTTGGGGTTTCACATGGGAGTACTGCACTCACAGGAGATGGGGGAAAAAAAGGAAGAAAAAGGGACTGCTAGAGTGGGGTAATATTATCCTGGTACATTCCCACATGGGGAGAGGAAAGGGAGCGTAGGGAAACTGTTTCAGGCTGCGCTTGCTCCAGCTCACACTCAAGTTGTGGTAGTCTTATTGATCCCACAGGGAGCAGACTTGAGCCTTTCCTGTCTGAATGTACCTGGAAGTCATGCCCAAATACCTGGTCCATGTAGGTTGCTTAGCCAGCTGATTCCAGTTAAAAATTCAATAGCTATTTCTTCCCTATGAATAAATAATAGTAATTCATATGGTCATAAACGATTTTTTCTCTTTTTCCCCTAAGAAAGCTCTCCTTGATATTCAGCCACTGGTTGTCAAACAGAGGCTTGTTTCCTTTCCTGTTAATAAGTACCGTCTCTTTCAGACTTTTTGGAGCATTACATCACCGTGCACAAAGTTATGTCAAGGCTGGATGGAGATAATTCACATCCTGTCAGGTCTGACATAAGAGAGTGGGCTACCTTCCAGCAGGGTAAAATATGAAAGGGAAAGTAAAATGGGTCTATTCTAGAGTAAATGAGGGCTAGTGAATACCGGACATATGGATTTGGGAGGTAATTGAGGAAGAAGGTTACGTGTTTAACTTCTGCTCCATTTCTGCTCCCTTTTACTTCTACTGATTATGTTTTAAAAGCTTCGTGTCATGATCATTTGCCATCTAAATACCTCACATTATTACTCATTGGTCCTTGAATATATTTGGATACTGCTTTGACACTTCATCACAAAATGGGAAAACAAGGTCAAACTGGCCTAAAAAATGATCAGAGCCAAAAGCTGTGACCCAGAAAAGACAAAACTTTTCTATCAGGAGAAACATGCAGCATTTCCTCAAAGCTCTGCAGCCATCATGGAACCCCACCTCCCTGAGCCATGCAGGACTATGTTTTGTCACCTTCACTGTTTGGAAGCCCTATGAATTCTTAATTCAAGCCTTCCTTGCTGTAACACAATCCCATTTCTTCTCGTTCCATCAGCCCAAGAATATGGAGAGAAGATATCACTCCATCCACCCTACAGCAGCTTTCAGGTACTCAGATTTAAAACAGTATGGAAAATAGCCTGATTACAGTCCCATTATAGTTAACAGACACCTTTTACTGATTCAACTAGATTCAGGATGAAGCCAAAGCCTGACATTTTCTTTTGCTCCACAGTTACCAGAAAAAGGTAACCAGAAATTGTAATTTCAGATTCTGTGCCCGTGTTTGCCCCTCTGCTCTGCGATTAAAACAAGGAAGAACCTAAAGATCCCACTTCATAAAATTGACTATAGCTTTGCATCAGGACACTCTTAAATACAAGCTGTGTTTAATTGAAATACAACTCTTTTCTGGAGGTATGTCACTGTTTAATGAGCAGGCTTTCCTATCTGATCTTCCCTGAGATCTTCACTATATTGATGTAGAAATCAGTGAAAACTTTAGCATTTGAGCAGATTTACTCTGGATCTACTGTAAGAGAGAAACAACATTGCACATGAATTTCAGCTATAGCTGGCAACCCAAAATAAATACAGTAAGCACTTTAGCACTTCACATTTGGCCCCAAATTCCTACTATGTGACAAATTTCAAGCTCCTCTGAAACAGGAGCAGCTTCAAAATGAAACATGTTGCAAGCTATTTCTGTTTCGTGATTGTACTACAAACTCTTCGGAGTCCTTCACATCCGTTTGGTTTCTGATTTTTAATGAAGCCATCATAAACCCACAGCAAATTTAGTCCAAGGAATTCCAATAAAGCCTTTAGGAAAAAAACCTCCAACATGCTACATCTGAAATGACAACTGTGTTATTACAATCAAATGCAGGCTGACTAATGTTTATTTGGGGTTAGGGAAAAACGGTTTTTAATTCATGACAGCTGATTTCTCTTTTCCTTTTTTTTTTTTTTTTTTAAGATTAAGGAGTATTTACCTGTCTGAATCAAATTATGTTGCTTGAATCTGGACAGTTAAGGTTGAGGGAAAGGCAAAATGCAACTGAGAATGGTTATCCTCCCATTTTAATATAAAAACAGTTAAACAAAGCCATGTATTTAAGAGTGAAAGCAAGACTATGTCATTATTACTTGTGGAGAAATGTGCAAAATTAAGGAAAGGCGAGGGAGACATGTTTTTTGCATGTGCAGCACATAGGGGTTTTTCATTGTGGGACTTTTCACTACCTCATTTCAAGCACTTTATTGCTCCTCCAATTTCATATTCTGTGTAATTTGACAAAATTACAAGTTCCTCCCTGCCCAAAGATGTCTTTTCTTTGAAACCGTAAATGCCTAATTTCAAACTCCAGCTCCATAATGCACCTTTAAAACAAATTGAACCCATATTTTCGTAGCTAAAGGGTTATGTTGAAAAGAAATGAAGTTTTCTTGCAAAGAGTTTGTGTTCTTGTACCAAAAAACAAGTAGGTCCCACATCTTAGGATTTTGCTGTTTACCACCACAGGCTCACTCTCTGCAGTGTGTTAATATGCTCATTAAGCTTTATTATGATTAAGCTTTCACACCTCCAGTGCTAGGGTACATCCTGGCAGGGCAAACATAATTTTTGCACAGCTGATACAGGAAACATCCATCTCCCTTATTCTGCCTATTCAGTGATGCTCAGGGATGAGCCATCACAAAGTATTCCTAGAAATGTTATTTGCAGAAAATGCTGCATTCATCGCTAAAGTAAATATACTGGAAATATTAACGAAGGGAGGGATGGGAAATCTTTCTAAGAAATAGCCATGTTTAGGGATGCAGAACCTTCATCTCCTTGCACTGATGATGGCCAGTATTTATTTCCAAACCTACTATCATAGATGGGTACCAGTCCTCTGCTACAAACAGGGTTTGGGGGGAGCCATGAGCCAGTATGTCATTTGTAACCACAATTATCATTGCTGCTGCTGTTACCATTACTAATACTATGCCTGTAGTTGAAATACAACTGAAAGGCCCTTTTTCCTTTCAAAAAAGAGGGGAGAAAACTGTGTTACAGAGATGGTCTTAATCAGGTAAAACACAGCCCCTGGTGGTGCTCACTGCTTGGGAATGTGCCTAGCTCTGCTTTCAGTTTTTAGGCTGAATCACTGACCTCTGGATGCAGGCAGGGTGGTCTGCTCAGTGCGGTGCTCACAGACCTTCTCCTGACACTTTCTTCCTTGTTTCAGCGCCTCTTTTCTGGGTCTCTGTGGATGTGATACAGCAGGAAGCAGGGCCTGGGAGTTCATGGAGGAATTTTCCCCTTGTCCCCAGATGCTTCTTTCAATTAAATGATCTGCAGCCTCTGAAACTGCTGGTGGATTTACATACCGCTAAATTACACTGGCTGTGGGTAATTAAAAAAAAGTGAAGTGTGAAGTGTAAATTTGTAACAGCAAAAATGCAAGAAAAGAAAACTCTACAGCACCTGCCTTGGAAATTATAATTTAAGTCAAGGGTATAAGAACTATGCTGAAATTGCTGGCTAATCCGCCAACATCCTACTAGTGGCATTTACAACAGCTCACCAGCAGATAAAAAGTAAGATGACCCCAACTGGCATCTGAATCCCTTGTGTCAAGTTGAAGCCCATTGTAATCACAAGAGACAGTGAAAAGAAAGATTTTCTTTAATTTAGCAAAAGACCAGCATAAGAGTGGTGTCCCAGGGGAGTAATTTATTTGGTTTTAGGCATTCATCGAGAATTAGAATTAGTAGTAAGAGCATTTTTTTATACCATTATTCCCTCCCCCCAAAAAACTGTAAAAGCTTCAAACCTGTATTTTACACCCTCAAAAATGAATCTGCAGCAGGTTCATAGGTCAGTCTGCAAGATTTGAGGTGATTTTTTGAACTTTGAACAAGTTACAAATACTTCCTAGAACAGCAAATGTAATAAATATCTCAGCAGAAGAAATGTCTTTGACTTCTTTCCCTGGACAAAATCCAGGGATGAAAGTGGGGCCAGAGCAGTTACATGATGACGAGGAATTAAAAAGAGTTAGTTTTGAGAACCTCAGCAGAAAGCCCGTTTCAGGCTTCGTGTGAGTTTTTGGTGAACATTTATGGCGTCTAGAACCATTTTACTCATCCCTGCTAAATAGGGGTTGTTGCATCTGTTAAGTCAGTCAGCAAGGAGCCGCTGTAAATGTGAAAACCAGAAAAGCCTCTGCTGAAGGTTTGAAACCATTTCTCCATATTTATCATTTTAGGTGAAATTGAAAGCTTGTTTTCCTTCTGTCTGGAAATGTCACCTACAAGATCTTCTAAATCCTCCCTTCTTAGCACTTTAAGTTTCCATTTGATTGAAAATTTGTCTCAAAACTCAGAGGGGTAGACTAGGAGGCAATAGCCAGCTAGCTTGTCTCCTATGACAGATAGCCCTTTTAGAGGCAGTGGATTTATATCTCATATTTATGAATAACAAAAGTGAGAATTATGATGAAGGGGGAATGGCATATTTTCCTTGACGTATTTTGTCACCCAGAGCTGTTACAGCTCTAAGCAGTCAAATTTGTTTAGGCCTGCAAAGTGAATGATGTGCCCTTTTCTCTGAGGTAAAGAGATATTTGTAGTGGCATGAAGCAAGCTGGGAACATTTCTTGTAAGATCGCCCAAAGGAAATAGCACCATGCACAACTGACTTTTGCATAGAAGTCTATATTAAAATAAAAAAAGATAGAAAAAAAAAGAACACACATAGTCTAAAACTATTTATAAAAGGGGGGGGGGGAAGGGAACATGACATATTTCAACGCTTGTTGAAACGCCTGAAAAGTTTCCCTGTGACACGAAATGATCTAAGTCATGTCTCCAAAGAGTAGCTCATCATTTCTCAGACAACAGCAGGAATTTGTGGCTGACCTCCTGAGGGAAATGGTCAACTTTCTCCATCTTTCCTCTCTATGCCAATGTTTGGCTTTAATTTATGTTGGTCAGTTGAAAATGGAAAGTTCAGTACCAAAGCTGAACTGGGGGGAAAATTCAGCATGAGAAAGGGTTTGTTTTGTGGGATATGTTTTCAAAAGCACCATGGTTTTACACAGACTGTTTCCGTATGCCTTCCAGCCTGTTTATCACCCCAGCATTGCGCAGTTTTGAGTGCACTACCCAGATGGAGAAATGAAAGGCTTCAGTAATTGAGGTCAGTTGTTGTTACTGCTAACTGTTTGCAAAGGGTTTTTTACAAGCTGTCAGGCCACCTCCATCTGGTAAGAAGCTCCACATCTCTTCTAACCACTGCAGTGTGTTTTCTTTCAAAATATCATACAGGAAACATACTGAATCAAGAAAGATATAAGCAATTTTCAACGCAAGCCGGGTGCCTTGGTTCTGTGACGTGTGTTGGTATCTCAGCCATAGCTCACTTGTGGATTTGTCTGTTTAAAATGTACCTCAAAGTAATACACGCTGGGTACATACCTCAGAAATTAAACCAAAGAAAAGAAGGTGCAGAAAGAAGAAAGCACCCCAAAATTATGTGGTAGAAATTTATACTCCAGGTTAGGAGAAGAAGAAGGGGGAAAAGGCAGCATGTTTGGTTTACTGAGCCTACTTTGGTGGGATGTACGTGGAGTAACCCTGGCTGCACATCTCCTGCCTGCACTGAAGGTAGATCTGAGGGACATCAGTGATCATCTCCAGAGCTGCATTCATGAGGTCTTCAGGAAAGCACTGAGGATTTAGTACTCCAGGAAGACACATGTACTTCTACCTTTACAGGCCTGATATTTAATAGCAGAGTAGATGAGCATTTTCAGATGCGCTGAACATGCCCAGCATCACAGGCACCTAGAAGAAAGCCTTCCTCTGTGACCTCTTTAAAAGTTCCTCTAAAAATATATCAATAAAAGTCTCCAGAAGGCAACCGGCAGCTGATCAAACAAGCAATTTAAAGTGCAAACCAAAATGTTAAGATTGACGGTTAAAGGATGCAAGAAGCATCACAATGACGCTATTTGCCAGATAGTTAGCATGAGGTACAAATCTTGCCATGCACAGTTTGGTGAAAGAGCTGTGCTCTAACACAGCTTGGAACAGGTCTCCATCTTCTGTGTACTCATTACCTGTGCGATTCCTTTTCTATTTGTTTTTCTAGTAAGGAGCCTTAATCAACAGCCCATGGGAAGCTTTTATGATCTCCAAGAGGTTTTTTGGCAAAACACAGAAAGAAGCGTCTTACAAACTGGGAGAACAGCAAATGCACTCTAGATTTGGTTCCAGAGCACATGGAAATGCTATTTAAATTCAGTTAAAAATAAAATCCAACATAGGATAATCCCTTGAATAGTATTGTTTTATGCACTTAAGAGACACGGTACTGCCATTAAAAGCTTCATTTCAGCAGATCACACGCCTTCCCACCTTCATCTCCTAATGAGTAATTCCCAATTGTGTAAACACGAATAGCAAGGAGGCTGGGTTCTCTGTTTGTCTTCTGCTGGTTTGTTTATTCCTCTTCCTCTGAAACCCAGACAGATCATGCTGTCTCATGCTTTTCTACAGCCAGGACATTGGAAAGAGGTTACTTAGTAGTTCAGTTCCTGCCAGCAGCTCTCAACAACGTGGGACACAAGCTCGCTTTCTGGGCTCCTACCCAAGATTGCCACTACATGACACCTCACTGGGCTTCAAACTGATGTGGAAACACCTGGCTCTCCCTGCAATGCACACCTGGATGAGGCACCACTGCTGGGGGGCTGACCCCAGCAAGGGAAAATCAGGGAGGTTGGAAAGGTCTCAGAGCATTAGCCAAACACATAACCTTACCCTCTTGTCTGTCCAAAACCAGTGTGCTCCAGCAGACGTAAGGGTTTCAGCTCTTCTCCCATATAATCAACCATCCTCACAAGCTTTCAATATATTAAACTAAAGCCATGCACCTTTTACCTTGCAGGTTTGCTTACTGCAATAGGTTTTTCCTAGGAAAAAGTCTTCACCTAATGGGAGGAAAAAGATGCTTGTGTTTCTCAGCAAGTCCAAGGTGAGCACAAGCCTTCACACCCTGCACTGGGTTCTCCATCTCTCTCAAACTCAGGACCTCGGCTGAAGCAGAGCAGACTCTTACAGTCCTGCAAACCACAGGGTGCAGTTAGTGATGGAAGGCAACTCTCAGGTTTTTGGGGCCAGATCTTTTCCTCTGGAATGACATATTGTGTTCACAGACTGATAAGAATGGAAAAGCTTTCCTGGCCTTAGGTATGCTGAGAGTGGGCAGAGATTGTTCATGTAGCACAGGGCATCTGTGCATCGTCTTTAACAGCCTTTGCAGTAGCAAATTGGGTTCTGTATATGAAATATAGTATTTTCACACATCTAGTGAATGCCACAATAAAAAAGGGAACTGGTGCAGTTTACGACTGGGCCTCATGCTGAGTCAAATTAAACCTACTGTTTCCAATCAGGTTTAATGTGAGGATAAAGTGAATGCTCCCTGAGATTTGGAGGAGGATAATTTGTCAGTAATAATAAGTGTAGACAAACAGGATGTTCCACAGTGCAGGGGCCTGATTAAAACCAAATGTGCTTCCAGGGATCATCTCGAAACTCCTGGCAGCCAATGCACTCAACATCGCTCACAATTTGCAGCATTTCTTTTGTAAAGGCTTGCAGCATTTGCAATTCTTCCTAAATCCCATGGAAATAAAGAACAGCAATCAGGCTATTGGGTCACCCAAGACCCATCTCTGTGCATTGCTGATAGTTTGGGTTTGTTGCTTTTTCTCAGAGCAGGTTTTAGCTTTATAACCTGCCAAAGCAAGGACATCGTAACAGCAAAGGGGAAAAGTCTTGGATTTTCAGCCTTGCCCTACCCCATATCCTGACAAGAGCCTGTCTAGCTGGACCTAACACTGGCAAAAACACATTTCCTGATCAAAATGGGGTTTCCTTAAAAAGGTGAATTCTTTCTGGATGAACTTTACCATAGAAACAAAATTGGCAGTCACCAGACCATGGTCCAAAATGTCACTTCACCTTTGGGGGAGTTTATTGAGAAAAAACAAGGAAGGTTTCAAACTATCCCAGGCTTTTGGTTTTAAATTAGACTCAAGATCATTCTAGTAACCTCTTTCCTTAAGGGATGGAGATGGAGAATTTCCTAAGAAGGATTTTCTCACTTCTTGGCCAGATGGGAGACTCAGTAACTCAATGCTTGTTAGTTAAGTTATAGTCCCTGAGCAATCGGTGGTTACCTGTTGCTGGAGAACTGCTTTTGTTCATTACAGACAAACCAGCCTGAGGTCAATGTGCAGAGCAGTTAACATACTACCAAACCACTAATTAACCTAACACAGAAGCAGAAGCCTGTTCCCAAAACGTGTCTCTAATTCACCACCACTCCATGTTTACAGCGGTACAATGGATCGTGTGTAAAGCAGGGGCTGTGGCAAGGACCCACTGCAGGGACAGGGTCCCACTGGGGGACCATTTCTGAAAGTCTGCAGAAGTCTGGATTAGGGACAGGGAAAATCACAGATGGAAATGCAAAACTGGATGTTATCTCCTGCCAACATGTGCCCTAGTGCCCAGGAGGTCAATTGCCTCCTAAAGTGCCTGCCCTTTTGGCCGTAGGTCTCCCATCTTCTGATTTATCTGTTTGCCTTCGGGATGGTTCTAGCTTATTGGAAAGCTGCTGTCTGGACTTTCTTTCTCCATGTGCCCTGGAGGCACTCTTGGGTTTTTCAACAGATCATGGGAAACAGTGAAATGTTCAAGATTTAAATTCTTTTGAAGGTCTCTATGTGTGATTGCTTGTTTGGTGAGACATAAGACTGCACATAAGCAGTGCCTTATGTCCACTAACACATCCCTAGAAACCCGAATTATTTCCTTGCATCTCTTTACTTAAGGAGTTGTTCTTAGGAGGGTCTGATGAGCTCTTTCCTACCCCTAAGACCATAGGCTACTATGCCTGTTTCAGCAGCCCGCTATCACAAGTGTCTTACATACATATATATATATTGTAAAACCCATTCTAAACTGTAAACAGGGAGAGAACACCATCATTTCAGTCCCAAAGACTGTAATGGATGAGTTCCCATCAAAAAGGGAGCATGTATAGTAAAATGTCGGAATTTAAAAGTCTTAAAAGAGCCTTCTGATGTGGTTTGGGTGCATCTCCCTGGTCAAAGTGCCTTGCAGGAAAAAAGCTAGACAGGCACAGGCACTGAGAGGCTTATTTCAGTCTCAAAGCGGACAGAAAACTCCTACCTTCCTTTCAGCCTCAAACAAACGGGAGGTATATTCACAGGATTCTTCCCCAGAACACACTTCTTAGGTCTTTACATGTATAGAGTCTGCTTTGAGAGAGCTGGAAGAAATCAGACTTTGAAAAGAAGATGTTAGGGATCTAACATTTGAAAAGAAGATTATAAGGATGCTGGGGAGGGACTCTTCGTCAGGGACTGTAGTGACAGGACAAGGGGTAATGGGTTCAAACTTAAACAGGGGAAGTTTGGATTTGAGATAAGGAGGAAATTCTTTCCTGTGAAGGTGGTGAGGCACTGGAATGGGTTGCCCAGGGAAGTTGTGAGTGCTCCATCCCTGGCAGTGTTCAAGGCCAGGTTGGATGAAGCCTTGGGTGAGATGGTTTAGTGTGAGGTGTCCCTGCCCATGGCAGGGGGGTTGGAACTAGATGATCTTGAGGTTCTTTCCAACCCTAACTATTCTATGATTCTATGTTTTGGGGTACCTTGAAATTTACATGTCTCCAACAGAGAAAAATGTGTTTTCAGAAAGAAAAATTGTGAATGGAGACAGGAAAGTAGCACCAATAAAGAAAAGAAGACTCATCCTAAGTCTTTCCCTTGAGGGGAAAAAAAAAAGGCTCACAAATAAGGATGCCAATCTGACAGAGGAACCCGTGCCTCTCCTTTTCTTGATGAGGAGTGACAACTGCAGAGACATACATTAAGACGGCAGCAACTTCTCTGAAAACCACACGATGCATCTTAGCCAAGCTGCCCCAGACAAATAACTGGTTTGATTTAATTTAGTGCCACATCTTGTTCCCAGGGAAAGGTAATTGGATCCATAGCAAAGAGCTGGGAAGGGGGCTTGACATGAAATAAAGGAGGCAGCTTTGCTGCATGAAATACTTGTTTTCTCCAGTGGAAATTTTTTAAGGAACAAAACCCCTTCACTGTCAGAAGGGTAATTTCACTGACCTGATTTCCTCCAACTGTTCCTTCTCCTCTGATAATCATAGAATAGTCAGTGTTGGAAAGGACCTTATGATCATCTAGTTCCAACCCCCTGCCATGGGCAAGGATGCTTCACCCTGGACCATGTCACCCAAGGCCCTCTCCAACCTGGCCTTGAACACTACCAGGGATGGAGCATTACTTCTTTGGACAATCTGTGCCATGGCCTCACCACCCTCAGAGTAAAGAACTTCTGCCTTATATCTAACCTGAAGTCCACCTATTTTAGTTTGAACCCATCACCCATTCACCTATTGCTACAGTCCCTGATAAAGAGTCCCTTCCATGGGGAAGCACATTGATTTCCTCCTCCTACAATTAAATAAACAAAGCATAAAATTAATATGAATGTTTAATGTCAAAAGCCCGCAGGAGAGCTGCTTTGGGCTGGAGACCTTTGCAAACACAAGGTGGTGTGGTTATAATATGATTTTTTCTGCTGCTACTGTCATGTAACTTCCAGGCTTGGTGCATCTAACTATTCTGAGAACATCCCTCAAGTTATGGCTGCCAGGAGCACTGAGGAGCTGGGAATCAGGGCAAGCTGCCTTTGCGTTGCCTCCTTCCTTTGCTAGCTCAGCAAGTCAAAGAGATGGCCAGGAGGAGAGCTGGGTTATCAGCTCTTGGTCGTCGTTGCACATGGTCTGTCCTGCACTGGTTCTTAGAGGGGCATCTCCAGTACAGCTGCGGGGGGCGCGGGGGGTGGCATTAAGGCCATATGCTCATGGAGGGAAGGGGTGGTTGAGGTGCCCTGCTGGTGATACCATGGACAGAGTCCCACCCACCACACATGGCAGTGCACACGTAGTGTCCTATTTGCTAAGCACATTTTTGATATTAAAAGTCAAAAAAAAAGAGAAAAAAAAAAATCTAAAACAATCCCAGACCAACACATGAGCACAAGCTGATCCTGGTGCTTGCAAAGCACAGAAAACCAGGAAAATCATTGTCAACATCTCAACCTGGTTTGAATCTTCTTGGATTTTTCTGACCTGGAGCAATCCAACAATGGCATTTTCTTGACCTGCCACCAATCTGGGCTGACTGCAGAGCTGAGATACCTGGTTATGCCCGAGAGATGAGGAATTTACAGCATTTGTCTGGTTGAGAAGTGATTGATAACTCTTGTTCGTAGGATTTTCTTTTAATCTGGATATAAGTTATAGTTCTTTTCCTCTCTCCTTCTCCCCACTGTAGACTATGAAGTGTTCAGCTCTGCACTGTTCTTCCCTATATTTGTCATATATGTAACTTGCACTATTTAAAGGAAAGAGAAACCCAAGGCAGTCCTAGATAAAAAAGCAGTTGTTTGAAATTTTAACACATAATATAAACTTTTCCCTCAAAGCTGGATTTCCTTTTTAGAACCAAGTGCTGTCACTATCATTGTTTTAAATCTGGATAGAATTTTCACAACTTTATATAATTCTTTTGTAATTGTGTCTGGCTTAAAAGTCAGTGTGATGATGGTAAAGAGCAAATTGGAAGTGTCTTTTATCTTTTTTTTCATTCATCATTTAAATTTCGTACTCCTGAATAAGAAAACTGGTTTTGTTCACAAGACTAACCTATCTTATATATTTCCCCATGAGTACTCAGCCTGGGAATTATTTTAGGAAGATTACTCTTAATAAGATCCATACAGTTATAAAATGTAATCAAAATATATTAACACTTCTTTAAGTCCTTTGATTTAGGCTGGAATTATCTGCCCTTTCATGACTGGAATATTAGAAAGATGTTCAGCTTTCTTCCCACGAGGGAAAAAGGTGTTTGCTTTGGGGGGCTTCTTTCTTGCTCTGTGCTTTTTAGATCCCTTTTAAAAAAGGGTCAGGATAGAGCCTATTGAGTGTGTAAGGTATTAGAACAATGAGGATACCCTCCAACACAGCAGGGAAGGTGGTGAGAAGCTTCTCAGCAGTGTGCTCGGTGAAGATGGAAGTTGCATTAAAACACTTTTTCCTCATTTTCCAAGGGAAAATGCACACAGAGTCCACTAGAGGGTACAGCCGGGAGATGTGCAGCCAGTGCACAGCGTCTGCATCCAGGCAGGATGCGCTGGGCTTGGCAGGTGGAACAAACGGAGCCTTTACTGCTTGAGCCCCACCTCCAGGTCAGAAACCACCTGCGGCAAGAGGAAAGGAAAAGACCAGTTGGGAAGTTTATCCAAATGAAAACCACATCATTAGAAAGGGCTCAATTGCTCTTTGATTCATATTGATAAGATACTCCTGGAAGAAAGGTGTTTACAGGAACCCTACGGTCTGCTCCCTCCAGCTGTGCTCATTTCTTCTTCCTGCTCATTCCTTCAGCTCCTTAGAAAGCTCCCTAGTTTTTTAAACCTTCAGCTGTGGAGACCCAGCTTTGTTTTGGTTTTGAGCACTTTTGTTGCAAACGAGGGGAAAAAAAGAAAAATAAAAAAAAGGCATAAAATCACCTGGAGCCTTGGGAATTACTGCTGGCTTGTGTTGCAGACAACAGGTCAGCAATTAGAGCCTGAAATATTGAGTGGCAGGTCTTACCTCGGCACTTTTTTTTGGTGAAAGCACAGAAATATATGAAAATAGACCTTTCTGCGGCAGGCTGAGGGCTAGCACCATTTAATGTGATTACAAGGCAGGGGGTACTCAGGGTCATTGTGCATCCCAAATGAGTGACAGCAATAAACTACTTATTGGCCCATTCATTTCTTTTTTAGCACATTTGCCAAGACCAAATGCAGGAAAGGATCAGAACAGGGAGGGAGGGGTTTTATGGCATCACAGAAGGGAGCTGTCAGAAGCCCCCAGGAATAACATTTTGGACAAGAAAATCCTATTGTAGTTCAGTCTTTCAGTCAATCATCCAATTGACTGCAACTAGAGTGCTGGGCAAACACAGTGAGATCACCAGTGGGACCCCATGGAAGGCACAGCATCAACAACCTGCAAATGTAGGCATGGGGTGATCAGACCCACATGGCTGTGGCCACCTCCTTGGGGCATCTAACTTCCCATAGCTCTCAGAGGACACTTTTGAAGGTTTGGCCTAAAAAAGCATCTCTTGCAGAGAACTCAGTGCCTTCAAATCTCACAGCCAAGACTGACAGTGCCCTGATGCTGCAATTCTGGCTTACACGGCTCTGCTGGTGAAGCTAACAAGATTCCTGCACCCAAATGACCATTGCTGAAGAGAAGCAGATTACAAACACAGGACAGTATTTGGCCAAAAACAGCTACAGCAGAATATTGGTGTGGTTTTTTTTTTTTGTTTGTTTTTTTTTTTTTTCCCAAGAGATTTCATCTCTTCTCACTATGATTCTCACTTAACTCAGGGGCAAAATTTCCCCCTATTTCTGGGGCTCTGGATTTTAGTTTGATCTATGGGGGTAGGAAGATAGTGAGATGAAATCCACAGCTTTATCCTCAAAGCTACTGAGAAAAACCTTCTTTCTTGTAATCTGGCTCCATTATACTGGGATTAAGTTAAAGCATGTAAGATTTCTACTCATGTCTAAGCCCTGAGTTTTGTGTGTGCAGTATCATGGAAAGTTATTACTTGGCTTTCACATATGAAATTCACTCTGCTGCTCTTATGCATTCTGCTGCCAGCAAAATTGTCATGTTTTAGGATTTTATAGATGGATCAGAAAGGGTACCCTTCTAAAAACGGACAGTTTTAGTTGAGAGAAAGGGTTCAGGTTGCAGCTTTCCCCTGTTTGAAAATGCTGCTTGGAAGACTGATTATTTTGCTTCCCTCTGGACCAAAGCATACCAATGCTCCCACTTTTCTACAGACACCTCCCCTTCCCTCCTCCCCCCCCATCCTCACCCCCCTCTGAATGCCAGGGCTGGGAGATTTGCTTATGTGAAGGGGAAAAAAAAGAAGACAGAAACAGAGAGCTGTTTAGAAAGGATCAATAGGGAATGATCATTTACCACTCTCCTCAGCTCTTCTTTGAAAGAAGTGCTAAAAAATCCATCCACTTCAGTAATAACAGGGCAAAGACTCTTATCTGAATGTCAGAGTAGCTTTGGTATAAACACACTAGGCTGGAATGCAAATAACCTGTGTTGGGATCCTTTACCACTGAAAACACACCTTGGATAGCCCTTATTTTTACTAGTCCCTCAGATTCCTCATCTATTAAAAATAAATGTAAAAATTAAAAAAACATATGCTACACTTTGTGTTAAACCTTGAAATTTACAAAGAAAAACAACAGAACATTTTTCTAGTTTGAGCTGCTGTTATAACGTTAGTAAAAATCTGGTGTTCGAGGTCTCTGGTACCCTGCAGTCCATACTGCATCAGAACATTCTTAAGTGGACAAAACTCTGTGAAGTAGAAAGACCAAGAATAAAGGATCAGCACCTAAATCTGGTTAATTCTCCTTAATCCACGCAGTAATTCATGAACCAGCCTAACACCCAGGATCAGAGAACCAGTGTACACTGGTGCCAGTGTGCAGAGATTCTCTCCAGATGCTCCTTCTTGTGCCCATCTCCAGGGCCCTGACTGAGTGGTACCCAGATCCAAGGGAGACTTGCTGCTTGCTTTGCTTTTAGCTCAGCTGGACCACATGGACCAGGGTGCTTCAGGAATTAGCTCCTATATTCCTTTCTTGTTTTTCTTTTTCTGGAATACATATAAAGCTTGTTTTTACCAAGAGCCTGTGTATATGGTCAAATGATGATCTTTACCAAGAAGGAGTGACAGAAGAGATACCTGTCTGGAGACTCCGCTAAAACTCCTGTCTCTCCACCCAGATTATCTGTTTTGTGGGCAAACAACAAGTTTTTAAGGATTTTAATCCATGTCACGACAACCCACCAAACAAAAACAAGAAAAGGCTTTCTCCTGGCAAATAGTCAGACTGGGTTAAAACCTCTTGTCCCAAAGAGACGGGATAAATATTTTCCTATAGGAGCCAACACCTCCAGCCCCTCTACATGGTAAAGAGGCAGCTGTGGGTGTAATGGCTATATAGATAAGCCGTTATCTGAGGGATGCAACACTTAGCTTTATAGTCTGCACACTTATTTACCAATTGTTAATTGCTGCTGAGTTTATGGCACTTGTACCTCAATTAGAGTGAGAACAGCCCTGGCTGTCTGTGGCAGGTGCCCGTGAGCACAGCCATGCCCCAGAGAGCCCCAAACTACACTCTTTTTTTGGTGGAAACAAGCACTTAAGAGCGGTATCTGACAGAAAAAGGTGGGGTTTCTTCTAAAGCCAGACGCTGCTTTAAGCCAGCGATATGTGCCCGGGGCATTAAGAGCCTGAGGAGACTGCAGCGGAATTCCAGCTGCGTTCGGGGGAACTTGGAACTTGTTTACATGCTGGGAGTCATAGAGATTACAGAGGTGGCTTTTTGTTATTGTTTCCTTCTTATCCATTATCAATTCGGATTTTCGTTAACAGCTCTCTTTATGGAAAAGAAGAGCCGGGGGGGAACATCTGTCTCCCTTCTCCCTGATGCTGCAGGAGGAGGGATGCTGTCTATCAAGGGCAGGGAAGTGGAGCTGGTACCTCCAGCCAGGTGATGCTTATGGCACCGTAAAAACCCAGTGTCCCAGAGAGCAACGGCCACACTGTAAATACATCCTTTGACATCACGTAAAACGTTAAGATCGCTAGTTTGGGCTGGAAACAAAATATATTGCACGCAAACCCCTCTGCTAGCGGAGCAGAAAATGCACACTGCTGCTGTAATGGTTCTCATTATATTTCCCCTTTGTTCGTAAAAATGGCTGAGTTATTGCGTTATGCAGGAATCAAGGAAGAGGGGAAATATATCATAAAGGTGGAAACGAAGACAGCTTGTCAGTTATAAATGCAAAGGGATGCTCGATTTCTTCTATAAAGCGATTCTGCTATAAAACTAATCGTCTCTGTAATAAATAAATAAATAAAACGGAAAATCCAATTCTGACAAATAAATGGTTCACCTCCTCCACATTTAATCCAACCTTGAAATAGCTCCAGAAACTCGTCAGAGGGTTGTTTGGGGGGTTGTGTTTTGGGGTTGTTTTGTTTGTTTTCCTTTTTTTTTTTTTTTTTTTTTTTGATTCTTCTATTTCCCTCCGAATTTTGCGTGCTTGCATTTTATTAGGTTAATAAAAACCGATTTTCAAGGTTTTGGACGCCTCGGGGGTACAATGAGCTCGGATGTCAAATGCATCAAATAGCAAATGAAGGGATTTCAAAGGTCTCCAAAGTGTCCATAGCAGCAGTTTGTAGCGTCTCATAAAGGTAAAGCCCATTCTGGCTACAGTGTGCTCTGTCTAGAGGTTTTCCGGGTACTCCAACTTCCATCTGCTGTTTTACTCCGATTTTATATAGTTTTTAAATGCCCCCGTCTCGCTGTCATAGGGGATGTGGCCAAATCAAGTCAAACCATTAAGCGAAATCATGCCCATGTTACACAGAAAGGGCAAACAGAGGGGGAAAAAAACCAAATGTATCGTGCATGGGAGGGATTTACCAAAATGGATTGAGAGAGTAAAACGATATGGGGGAAAATCCTTACTCAGGGAAATATTTCACAACTTAAATGTCTTTTCTTTTTTTTTTTTTTTCTTTTTTTCGAGTGGGGAAACAGAATCTTTTTTTTTTTTTTTTTTGCCACTTTCCCCCCTGTTTTTCCGACTTTATTTTGTTTTGTTTGTTTTTATTTTCTTTTTTCCTTTTTCCTGTATTTTTTTCTTCTTTTTCTTTTTTAATTTTTTCCTTTATTTTTTAATGCTCTTCCTTTATTTCTTTTTCTTTCTGATTTTTTTTTTAGTTTTTTTCTTTTTTTTCTTCTTTAAAATTTTTTCCCTTTTTTTCCTTTTCCTCCCCCCCCCCCCCCCTCCACCTCCCACACCTCACTCCTCCCCTCCGCTTGTTCTGATTTCAACTTCTTTTCTGCCAACAAACCACTCTTTCTGGAGGCTGGGCTCGGTTGCAGGCGGGTGGCGATGAGGGCTGAGGGGAGGCTGCGGGGAGGCTGCGGGGTGGCTGCAGTGCTCAGCTCCCCCCCGGGCTCTTCTTCCAGTACTTGTTTCCCTGATTTCCACCTCATTCTGTACCCTGTCCCCCCCACCCCGTTTCCCTCCAGCCCGGTGGTACTTTGGCAAAAGCCTATAAAAGAGCAGCCTCCTTTGCTGGCAGCTCGCTCTGCCACTTGCCACGGGCTCTTCTGCGCTGCCAAACGAAAGCCACCACCCATTAAAAAAATACTTTAAAAATATAAAATTTAAAGGAAAAGCCTCCTTCTGCGCGATTTTTGTAACCGGTGGTGCTGCGGGTAATACACGGAGACCCCGGCCAGCCAAAGGCAGGGAAGGGATGGGGACGGAGAGGATGGAGAGGGGCCGGGCCGGGCCGAGCCAAGCTCGGCGTGGTGGGGGTGGCAGCAGGACTCGGCGCTGTTGTCACCGTCCAAACAAAAGGGCTATTATGGAGCCCATAGATCAGCGGCCGTAAAAGCTTTAGCATGCCACGGGTCCGTTTCCCCCCCCAAGGTTAGAACAGCAGCGTTAATCTGCTATTCCGTGTTTACAGAGCCAGCTCATCCGTGGGGCGGGTGGAAGGCAGCCAGCTCGCAAGAGAACGCTCTTTATTAAAAAATACGGAGTTGTGTTGCTTTTAGCAGTGACCCCAGAGCGTGTCCAGCAGTTTTGGGGGAGAGCAACCTCCCTTGCCCCCAGGGGTGTTCCAGTCCCAGCCCTCATTCCCCGGGGGGCAACAGCAGAAAGGCAAGGAGGGGGTCTCCAGCCGCTTTCAGCAGCATCTGGATGAACCGCCCCCCTCGGAGAAGATCCCTTGCAGGGCTTTGGTGGGTTACTGTCGCCCAAGGAAAGTAACTTCCCTCGCCGGGATGCTGCTCCTCTCCCGTAGCTTGTTTATTCATGTATTTGTTGGGTTCGCGTAAGGAGAGGGGAGCCCTTCGGTCCGGGTCAGCAGGCAGACACCGGCATTTCGAAACAGGAAGGGGAAGGAGCTGGTGAAATAGGGAAAACTTCGGGAAAGCAGGGGCGATAGCTGTGAAAAACGAACTCAAACCAAACCCAAACCTCCCCTTGCTACACTCATCCTTGCGCGAAATGCGCTTAGAAGGAACGCCAGCACGGAGCTCGCTCCTTTCTCCATTCTGCTTGCCGCAGCCCGTGAGAAGGGAAGATAACTCCGCAGATAACTGCGCGGGTGTGTCTGTCAGCTCGTTTTGGGGACAGATGCGCTGATGTCGCTGTTTCTGCGGGCAGGCAGCCCCAGGGAAGGCGGGCGGGGGGGGAGGAACGGTACACACGACACTGTCCGGCAACCGCCGCCCCTGCCTTTCGCTTTGCCGTACCCAAACTGTGAGGCAGGAGATGCTGGGGGTCCGCGGGCGCGTAACTGGCCCCGGACGATGAGTTTCCGTGGGGTAAAAACACAGGAATGAGAGGGTATTCTGTATGGGAGCTCTGCTTGCGCTGCGCGGGGCTGCGCGCCGGCCCCGTTCCCCTCCCTGCCAAAGCGCACGGCCCGCGCGAAGTTGTTGCGTTTCCTCGATTGATTGTTTAGTTAGAGATTTTGCCAACTTCCTGACGGTTCGTTTTCTGATTCTGTAAAAAAAAAAAAAAAAAAAAAAAAAAAAGAGAGAACCGCATTTCCTTTTTGACTTAGGAGGCAGAGAGAGGGAGACAAGCGGAGGCTGGGGGCTGGTGGACTCATCGAGCTGTATGTACTGGACCTTTTCTCTTCCCTCTCCCAGTCCCCAAACCCTCCTCCTCTTCCTCTTCCTCCCCTCCGAGCCCGTGATTTGCGCCATCCCCTTCCTCGCTCCCAGCTTTCTGCCTAGCAAAAACCCGCCGGCTCCTGGGAGCGAGCCTGGGCAGGGGGAAACGGCAGCGCTGCTCTGCAGAGCGGTGCTGTCCCGGGCTGGAGCCTTCCCATGTGAGTGAGTCCTTTGCCTTAAATTGCTTTTTTTAAAGAAACAAACAAACAAACAAAAAGAAAAAGAAAAAAAAACCAAAACAAACTTTTTTTCTCTTTTCCTGTCTTTTATTTCCTATTCCGTGTCCTACCCTTGCAGCTCTTGCTGCTGCGACAAGGGATCCAAGTGCAGAAAGAAAAGCAAACACGGAAATCTGTTCCACTCGCTTTTATTTGCCTCGGGTTTTCTGTTGTTGGGCTCGTTTGAGTAAATTTTGCTATTATTTCGATTTTTTCCTTTTTTTTTTTTTTTTTTTTTAAATCAACAAAGTTACCCTTTGCATCGTTATTGGGTTTTTTTTTTCAGCTCCACTGTCTCTAACTGCTGCATTTAATCCTGCTGCTTTTAAAACTGTACCTTATGGTTGATTTTTATGCCTAACTTTAACATACTAAAATATGCTTGAAATAGCAGTGTGTGGGATGCAAAGCTTGGCAATATGCAGAGCACACTCTATTAAAAAATTATAGAGATTTCCCCCCAAAAGCCTTCCTTTAAACTATTTTTTGTGTGTGTGGCCTGATGTTTATCATTCAAATTAGCACTAACTTCAGACTGGCTGCAGCAGGTCAAGAGCTGAAGAAGAGCAGGGCCCTATCTCAAACCTCCTGAAATCAGCAGGAGCTTTGGATCAGGCCCTACAGAAATATATTAGGGGAAAATTCTGGGTACAGTGTAAAGGAAAATACTGATGAGTCAGAGAGAACAGTTCAGCTACAGTGAGGAAAGGAGAGAGCAAAATCCAAACTGCTTTCTAATAGTCTTACATCCAAGGGTATTTAACTAGGGTGGAAATCTTAAACCATCTTCAAATTAGGGCCTGGTTTGAGAGTCATTCCCAAAAGCTGGTCAAACTCCATTTGCTGCAACAGTGAAAACACAACAAAATTCACCCCTATATATGTATATGGGTGTATAGGTAACCATGCATGTGTTGGTGATGCATGCCTGCTGATGGATATATACATAAAAGCATTCCTGGGGAGGTGCATACACACATCATTCTAATGCTGCAGAAAGCAGATACAACTTGCAAAGACCATCTTAAGACAAGAGCATATTTATCCTCTGTCTCTGCACTCCTCAATTCTTGCCTGTGCATCTGGTTGCAAATGGACATGTGTGAGCAGCCGTGTATGCTTGTGCCTGTGCATGTTGGGATGCGTGAGATGGAGCATGGAGGGGAGAGTGATGGGGAAGATGAAAGCATGTCATGACCATGCGTCAGAGAGCAGGGATTAGTGCATCCGTGTGTATTTTCATTAGTGCATCTGAGTGTATTATTGCTTTGCAACCAGGTCACATCTACAAGTTTTTTGCCTGATAGGAATGGGGGATTTCTATGAAGATAATAAATCTAAGCTGTGCACCCCATATAAAACCGAGACTTGTACTTTAGGGGCCACGTGTGTCTGTCTGCCCAAGAGCCAGGGATGGGTTGAGACAACGCTGCTCATTTCAAGTGTTGACATCTAGCAAGACAATCCAAATATTTGTCCAGCCTTTGCTACAGCATTATGTTATTCTTCCACTGAAACTATTGCTTTGTAAAGCTTTTTTTTCAAAGCTGTTAAAGCAAAGCAAAGATTACTATCAACGAAAATGCCTGCTCATGTTGTGCGAGGTGCTGGCTCCCCGTTAGGTGGCATTGCTAGTTTGGCCGTGCAGGGAGAAGCGGCTTCATGTACTGGTCAACTACTGCTGCAGAGACTTGTATTTGCGTTGCAATTGAAAGTGTATTTATCTTTTCAGCACTTGTTATATGCTTATAGTACAATTTGCTTCATCAACACACAATAACTTTATCGGGTGAGTTTCTGTATCAAGAATGAAAATCAATACTTTCTTGCACTGAACAGTGCACATCATATCTGCTTTTTATGCAATTAGAGACGTTATAGAAATAATTGGTTACTACAGAACACTTAAAAAACATAACAAACATAACGTATAACAGATTAAACACGACCCTCTCCTGTTTTCTAAAGGTTCAAACACCTGATAATTCAGCCCTTATCTTTTGGGATAGTTACACACGTTGGCAAATGTATTTTACACACTTGCAAACTGTGGATATGTTCTGTGCTGCGCAAAGGAATAATGACAATAAGAAATAAACACTTTTTAAATATATACAGCCCAAATTGGTTTTGATCTGAGAGTTTATAAGTGACATTCTAGAAATTAACTTAAATTCTGAAAATAAAGAATTAAATATAAACCAATTAAGAAAAATATTTTTTCTTCTCACAGTAACACTCTGTCCATGGGAGTTATGCTTTTACATCTCATGCCAATTGTCTTCTTTTTTTTTTTTTTTTCCGTTTGAAAAATCCTATAATTGTTAAAAAAACCCTTTATTTTGTTTGCAAAGATAGGGATCATTTTAATCATAAAATAATTAATCTAATTCAATTTACACTGGTGAATCTCATTACCTAAATTAGAGCCAGTCTCTTATTTACAATAGGGTTAGCAAGAGCAGAATCAATCTCAAAGTGTTTGTTAATGTTTGTTTTGTTTTGTTTTGTTTTCCCCTGACTTCTTGCTGCCATTTAATTTAAAGGGCAAACTTCACATTTATATTCATTTGGGAAAAATGCTCTAAAGAATTAAATCTGTATTTTCATCTGTATTTAAAGAAAGAGTTCACTTGAATGGGTTTAAAGCATTCACAAATGTTGAGTTGTGTATTTGTCAAAGTTATGACCAGTAAATCATCTCAGAAATGTTAGCTTGATGAAATATCTATAAAAACTGTGTCTATCTTATGATGAAATATTTTCACATACTATTGACTAAGTAGATTTTAAATCATTCATTTTCTTTTACCTAGAAAAAGGTAATTTTTATTTTAGCCTATGAAATTTTCTTATAACGCTTCCCCCCACACTTTTGTCTACTGTACCTTTCTTTCTCTGGTTTGATTAGCTGGTTTAATCTGGTTTGTTGGACTTCTTTTAATAACCGAGCTGCTTTCGTGCGCTCTCATGGGAGTGAATATTCTGTCTATTTTGACAACTGAAGTTTTCAAAGCCTTTTTTTCTTTCTTTTTTTTTTTTTTTTCTTAAATGTAGTGATCACATATGAGCACTTCTGCTTGAATATGTGAGTAAGTGATAATTAATAAGATTTTAATTCATTCCTTTAGATTTCTAGACTCCTGCAATAATAAATTAAGAGTTCATGTCCCAGAAACATTTTAAAGCATAAGTTTTAAATATTTTCACCATAACATCTGCAAGAGCCCAAAAGGGTGAATTAATATCAACACCTACATCAATATACCCGATGAAAAGTGACTTTAACCCTTGGGAGCCCAACAGAAACATCCTAATCCAATTCCGCACTAATTAAGCATGTTGACGACCAAAATTTAGTTTGTTTAAAAGTTATTTTTCCCCCTTGAAGTGTCAGGGGGACCATAAAATTATGTGGCTCATTTCCATCAGTTCATGTTGTGTTATCTAAAGTTGCAGAAATGCAAACAAGTTTTGCCCCCTTGTATTAGTTTGCAGCTGAAAGCAGAAGGGCTGAAGCCAGGGAAGAAAGAGAAAGCTCAAACAGAACAGCACACGCAGAGGAAAGGGTGATTTCCAACAGGAGTATTTAAAGTCCTGACAGTGGTTAATTCTGCAACCCTGAGCTTATTAGCACCTTCTGCACAAAGGTACAGGCACATTGCATTTCCATTTCAAGCTTTGTGCAACTTTTCATTATTTTCCCTTTTTATTAAGGTGTGTTTGTTAGGTGTTGGTGTTTGTCTTTTTCCAGAAGTAACCTCTGTCTTTCAGCACCAGCATTCTAACAAATTGAGTTTTTTGCCCCATGCTCAGTGCAGTAACAATGATATCATCACCCTGAGCTGAAACAAAGCGGTACTTCATGTGGGGGGCAGAGGGATATGATAATCAGGAAGAAATCAGAGACCACATCTTAAACTAGGAGAAATCGGTGAATTTCCATGAAAAATCAATGAGAAGCTGGAGTGACTTTTTTTCCCCCCCAGGTGGAAGAAAACTGATATCAAAGTCAACAACCTTAGAGCTTACCCTGCTCTGTGGAAATTTCAACATATATTACCTGCTTTTGACCTTTATCAGAGAGGCAGGATAAGCAGTGAGCAAAAGCAGAGGGAACGGCACGACGCCCAAACACAATTTCTCTTTCATAGAAGAAAATCAGTCGTAAGAAACTTAAATACGTTTTCTTTATGACAGCTTGCAGCTAGAATAGTCTCTTTTCAGAAAATACATGCACAAATGATCAAAGTGGTGATAGGAATTAAAGCATTTTCATGACTTTTTCTAGCCCAGTAAGGCCCAGGGTTTTCCTGCAGCTGAAACTCCTGGAAAGTTCAGCAGAACAAACAAACAAACAAAAAGAGGATGTGTAAGCTCTCAGGGGTCAGGTTACCCTGCTTGCCTATGCATCACCCAGTGCCCTCTCCTCTAGTAATGTTTAACTACATTTTAGGGCGCTTGCATGCTGCAAATTGTTTGGTTAGACTCCTTCTCAGGACAGAATCAAATATAAGCAACGTTTAGGGGAGTAAAAGATCGTGGAATGAGGCTTGACAGATTCAAATTGTGATCTTGGGCAACCATGCAAGTCTAAATAAATGCTTAAAAACTCCAGAAAAAGTTCTTCAAAGTCCGTCTAGTTAAAATAGTGGTAATAATAATACGTTAACAAAATTAAATTGGGAGGGCCAAACTGCTA
The DNA here is from genome assembly GCF_037157495.1 of Lathamus discolor. NCBI lineage: Eukaryota > Metazoa > Chordata > Aves > Psittaciformes > Psittacidae > Lathamus > Lathamus discolor. Next base: position 4,429,754 of record NC_088909.1, on the reverse strand, counting down.
TAAGCAACCCTAATGAAAATTACATTGTGGTAATGACTATACAGGCCAGTTTCCAAGAACATGAAGACAAAACTTTGTATTCTTGCCTTAACAGCATGCCGGTAGAAATAGATGCTCTTGCATAATCCTATAAAAATACATATGGCTCTGCCCTTATTTAGGCTCTTGGTGGATCAGGGCTCTAGGGTGGCTGCCTTTCCCATCACTACCGGCTCTTTTGAGGCATTTTCTTGTCTTATTAATGTTATTTTTTAAAAAAGAGATAGAAACCACAGACCGGCCATGATGCTAACTTAATGTGCTCACATCCGCCTTCCCACCCGCCCCAGGAGGTGTTTCAATCCGAACGCCTCTGAAGCAGAAATCCCGTCACAGGCAAAGCTCCGGGCTCCATTGTGGGGCAGAGGTTGAGGTATTAGCTGATGAATGAAAGCAAGGAAAGTATTTTTGCCCGTGATTAAAAAAAAAGAAATGTTTTTTAAAAGAACATATTATATTTATTCAGTTTTGAGTTTGCCTGAGGTTTGTTATAAAAATAGTGCTGTAATTTTTTAAGAAACATTTTGTGTTTGGATAGATTAACTGTACACGCAGGCACTTTAGCTTTTGATTCCTTTCAGTAATATAGTAATATTCATTGCTGGCATCAAAAGCTGTTCTTAATATAAACAGTTTGGGAAATCTTCTATGCTGGGCAGATAAAATCTCTTTGAAATATGGGGTGGTGAAGAGCAACTGTCAGAGTACATGATCTCCCCTCTGCCCTTAGGTTCCAGGTCTGAAGAGGTATCGCCTGCAGAAGTACGTCTTCTCCAGTGCTCCACTACAAATGGCCTGTGCAAGAAATACACTTGAGGACAATATTACACAGCCATTTAATGGCAATAGCTAGTGCCGTGTGGGCTGGGGCATGCCAATGTGGGTCCTCCTTCTCTCCCTGTACTTTTAGGTCTGGGCCAGCATCCTACAGCACCCAGAAGGACCCTGGCACGTCTTTCCCACCTGCAGGACCCTGGGCACAACCTTCCCATCCCACCTTGACACCCTCAATCTCCTGGTGAACATTTTTGCTTCCCATGAAGTGTAGGAAAAGCCCTTCCAAAGTAGCAATGCTGGGGAGCCGGCAGAAGGGCTGCTCTCCCTTTCCCCTCTGCACTTGCCTTCGAAACGGCTTGTTGCACCCATTGCTTTTAATGTCTGTGCTCACAGGTTACTTGCAGCTCAGCAGTAATTCCTCTGGTGGCCTGGGAAGCTTATTTATAGCAAATGACCTCCTGTCATTTTGGATCTGTTAAATCGGGGCAAGATTCATATGAGTTAAGCTTTCATAGTTCACTGAAAAGCCCCATTTGCCTAAGCCGAGGCTGCGACCCCAAGCACCCGTGCTGCTGCTAAGCATCAGACCAGAGCCAGCGGAAGCAAAAAATTAAAAAAAAAGGAAAAATAGCAAAATGCTGTCAGAAACAAGTATTTCTTTTAATTTTCTATGTCAGTAGGTCTTTGTGGTGGTCACCCTGGGTCCAGCTGGCTGGGTCCAACTCTGTCATGCCACCCGCACCAACTCAACCCACAGAGCTCTTCTCATCGCCAGCATACCTGAACATAAAGGACTGTTACTGGCTCAGATTTTGCTTGTAGTCGTTTCTGCCTCGCAATGCTCTTTCGTAAATCCTGCAGCATTTCTGAGCTGTTCCTTTCAGTCCTTTGTAAAAGTTGCCATTTAGGTTTTTTTTTTTTTTTTTCATTTTGAAGTGTTTTTACTTCAGTGCGTACATGGATGCGCTGCCAGCGCAACTGTGAATGCACCCAAAACCTGCATGTTCAATTAAGCAGTTCACTGTGTTCTTCTGACATTTTAATTTCTTTTCTTTTCTTTTCTTTTCTTTTCTTTTCTTTTCTTTTCTTTTCTTTTCTTTTCTTTTCTTTTCTTTTCTTTTCTTTTCTTTTCTTTTCTTTTCTTTTCTTTTCTTTTCTTTTCTTTTCTTTTCTTTTTTTTTAAGAGAATTAGTGGTAATTTTATCTCTGATCAAATTCCAGGATTTTGTATAATTCAGTTATACCTGTCTAGGTTCTTTTCTTCTTTCTTTGGCTTTACTGAAGTGACACAAAAGATTGTGCATCTCTTTCTAAGAAAATTCAAATCACCCTGGAATCTTCTGTATTGTGCATGCACAATAATATCTCTTACACTTCTTCAAAACCAGAGAGTTTGTTACATACCCTTTTTAAACAACTTACATGATCCATCTTCAGAGATCAGTAATTTGTTACAGCAGCAGTATTGAGGATAATGGAAAAAAAATATTCGGCAGCACTACCTCTTTGCATTAGCCTTCCCTGCAATGTTCCCTGTCAGCCCTCATCACCTTCTCCTCATCTGGGAGATAGAAATAACCTTGGGACTGGGAGAAATGTGTGTTTCTCATAGGAGCGCGGGACAGGAACGCCTTTTCTTGAAATCGAAAACAGTTGGCTTCTGCAAGTCTTAAGGCAGAAACTCTGCTGCTGATGTTATATGTCAGCCCTTCCATCTGCCCAGAGGCATAATTCTCTGGGGCTAATATCTAACCCAAAGTCCTTCATTTTAATACTGCTCTAACCTGAGAACTCCTGCAAAGCTGTGTGCTTTCCTGCAGGGTCTGGTAGGTGCAGGACCAGGATGGTTTTTCCTGGTGGCTGAAGGGAGCTGTCTCTGCCATGGGACAGGTCCTGAAGTACATTTTCCAAAGCACCTAACCTCAGGAGCTGGTCTCCGCTGGGAAATTGGACTGGGTTTTGCCTGGAACTATCTTTTTCAGGTGGTGTGCCCAGCCTTTCACCACCAACCTCTCCTCCGTCACACACACTACAAAGACAGCTGCAATATGGCATTCTTGCATTGCAGCTCTGCCTACACACAGGCTGGTGAAGCCTGTCTTCTTGCACATGAGGAGAGGGCCCCCCACTGGAAGTAGGACCAAAAATGCATGATCTGTGCCTCAACACGTCTTTCAGCTCTATAAAAACCAGCTGTGTCAAATGGAGTATTTTCTATATAGATGCTTTGGGACAGAGGAAAGATAAAGGGGAGATCCCTAGCCTGGTTATCCAATGTCCCTCTTGGAAGGGATTTTTCACCAGTTTTCGTTATGAGACACGTTTGGTCAGCTAGCTATTGATCTGAGATTCACTTGCCCTGCAGAACTCATTCTTTCCTTCATATGTGGGAGAGAATAGAGCCCCAAGAGAATAGCAAGGACCATTCCTCCTTCTTTGTACTCCAGTAGCCCTCAGCATCCATGTGCAGTGAAGTAACCCAACGATGTGGCTGGTGGCTGTGTCTTGGCATTTAAAGGTATTGCAGCCTGGGAGCTCTGTGAAAACTGGTGCTCTTGATTTTACACAGCTCTGCTCAAACGCTGTCTAAGCCAAGGATGAATGGTCAGCACACACAGCTGGGTGTGCTGGGAATGTGGGCTTTTGCAGACCTCATGTGCTGTGCAGGTGGATTGGTATGTGGAAAGGTCACACCTACCAACTTCTTAGGCCTCTGGTGTGAAAGATAAAGCCATCTGGTCACCATTTGACAGCTTAAATTGTAATTACACCATTTGGCCTATGAATTGCTGTGAGCCACTGTTTGAAGCTGCCGTGATTCAGCTATTCCAGCACCGAGATAGGGATCGAGTCATTCCCCAGAAGCTGAGTTCATCTCATTTCATCCCTTTGGCCTGCTTTTTACATCCCAAAACTTATCTCTGCAGGTCCTTCGTTATGATTGTGAACTTGGCAGCAGTTGTTTAGCGTAAATAATCACAGTCACCGATAACCAGGAACACCTGCTGGCCCATTACCCGGAACAGGAGGAGAAGGCAGGCATCTCCAGCGAAATTCCACCACGACAATATGGAAGTGTTTAAAGGAAGACCTGCGCTGCTCAGGGTAGCAGAGATCTGAACCTTTAAATTACAGCCATTCCCGGCCTGACGATAAGTAAATAAACAATTCACAGCTGCATGGGCTAAACACAGTAACACATCTATCTCTTCCAGGCGTGATTGCTGAGCAAGTAATTAAGTGCGAAATGTGAGCTCTCAATGTCAGTGTGAGATGATAAAGGTCTCCAGTTGTAAATTAACTGAACTCCAGCAAGCCCTCAATATTAACTCTTCAGGAGCCCTTGGGTGGCAATGGGTGGGTTGGCAAGACTTTGGTGTAATTTGCATGCAATTATTCCTGACATTTGCCCCTGGGAATATGGAGCTGTTATTTTAGCAAATTAAAAAAACAAGGGAGGGAGTTGCTTTCTCTGTTCTCTCTGATCTAGCAAAGGGCACCCGGTAAGATGGGAGATATAGTCCCAGTTCATGGCTCTGCCACACTCCCCATCACATTCCTCTGTGGCAATCTTCCTCCTAGTTATAGCAGAGGTGTCACAAAAGCCAAGATATATTAAAGACTGTGAGCTTCTCAAGCACTGGGGTAAAGAGGACTGCTGAGTCAGATGGGCAAATATCCATCAATGCCTTGAAACGAGTACACCACAATTCACCATGAGAATAAAGATCCAGTGAATAACCATAAACTGAAATATCACTGCTTGTTAAGTGATTCATTAAACAAGATGTGGGGGTTTAGTGTGTGTGTCTGTGTTTTAGTTTCGTTTGATTTTGTTTTCCTATTTTTTTTCATAAATTAGTTGAAAGGGAGGTTGCTTCTGATTTTACTTTGCATGGTATTTGATGATTTATCTTAAGGGTGTCATCTCCTGCAATGGTATGACTATAGTTGGTGTTCATTTTCAGATCCATACCTCTAATTCTTTTTGCTTGTAATGAAAACTTTGACAATGTGCATCTAGTGCCAAGTTTTCAACCCAAAGGAATGGAAACTACAAGACAAATAAAAATAATTCAAAGTTTCTTTTTAAAACTATTTTTTAAAAGCCATAGATCTGTTTCTCAGTCCTAAATACCAGGTTTAAAACTTCTGGAGTTGGCTGTACCCAATACAATTTTGTTCATTAGTTGATTCATAAACTTAGAGGACCTATTTGATGCTGGGGCTGGATTTGACTTGAAGCCCTGACAATGAAGCAACATGTAACTGTTCTGCTGGAGGGACAGATCTGTAGATCTGGACCTTGGAGTCATGGTTCATGCAGGAGACAATCTTTAATCTACTGGGCTTAGCACAGAAGTGACCCCACTGGCATTCGGCATGGTGCATCCAAATCTAAACAGATAAATCAAGAGGTTATGTTGTTGCACATATAAACCTGTTATGAGTATTTTAACTCTTGGACATAGCTTGCTGACCTTGGCTTTTGTGCTGAAAGTATTTAATCCTTTCATCTAAGATTCCCTCATATCTCTACCAGCTTTCCTAACCATCTCCCTAGGTCGGTAGAAATCAGTAGAAGATGTTGAAATGAGGCTCTGGAGCAACTGCAGTAGGCAAAGACAGCACAAATAATTTGAATTCTTTTATTTTTTAATAGCAGTTTAATGATTTTATGATGGGAATTATTTCACCCATCACCTGCCATAAAAGGTGGTGCATTGAATGATTCCAATATTCCCTTCCAGTCCCATGTCCTGCTTTCCTATGACCAGGGAAGACAAAGAAACCAGTAGCTCACACATCTTGCTGCAGTCTTGGTACCCGAGGCACACACTAAGCCCACATCTACACAGACAGGGAAACTTCCTAAAATCTTTCCCCTTAAATGGGTCTGCTTTCCCTGTCTTGCCCTCACTAGCATACCACCCTTTCATTACTCCATCATGCCCAGGCATCACTTTTCGATCTCAGCCCAGGAAACTCATGCAGACCTCTCTGTAATAAATGTTTACAGGGACCAAATGTATCCTTGGGTTCACTGGGGAAGGGAGGAAATCAGAGAGTGATTAAGAGCAGGAAGATGGCATTTCAGCTTCTTTCTCACTGAAGCATGCGGTTTGTTTGAGACTGGGCTCTTTATTATGTATTTCTTCAGATTTAACTCACGGGCTCTTTTTCTTTTCCTGTTCTGGAGCAAGCTGCTTATATTTCAGAGCTTTGCTTGAAGCCACAGCAAAAGCTGTGCTGGAAACGCTGCAGCGTGAGTCTGTATCACAGTTCAGGAAATCAGACACCAAATCCCTGGTGCGCCTTGGCAGCTGGGCAAACTCCAGACCAGCCAAGCTGCGGCTGGCAAACAAGGGTGCTCCTGATTCTCCATCTCCTGGGAGCACATCACTGGTAGTGCCAGATCAGGACATGGGATAACCAAGCTAGGGATCTCTTCATCAACCTTATCTTTCCTCTGTCCCAAAACATCTATGTAAAAAATACTCCATTTGACACAGCTGTTTTTCACAGAGCTGAGAGCCGCATTGAGGCGCAGATCATCCCTTTTTGGTTCTGCTTCCACTGAGGGGCCCTGGGAACTGGGCAGGGAGACAGCAAACTTTCAAAACCCAAGCTGTGAAGGAGCAAGAACACTCCTAAAATGTCCTTTCTAAAAGGGAGCCTCCCTTTTGAGTTTAAAATGCTATCTTTGTTACCACCCTCTGTAACCTCTCTAGCAAAGAGCTGAATGTTATTAGAAAAGAGCTGAGTATGGGTGGGAAGACAAGAAAACAAAAGGAAATGGAAGTGCTGGAAACTGATTTTCCATTTTAATCTATTCTTTTTTCTTATTATTTTTAATATTATTTTATAAGTTTATTGCATTGCTTTCTATTTTCTTTCAGGGTGTGTTATCTTTCGTGACTAAGTTTCGACTAAAATAAACCTAAGTTACTAATTAAGGATAGAAATCGAAACCCAAAGATTTGCTTCTCATCAATGCCAAGTGGTAAATCCTTTAATGCTCTGGGATTTTGCTCTATAGCTCTAAATTTCCCATTGGTATTTAGTAATCTGCTGATTGCCTTTACTTTCATTCTTTAGTCTTCAGAGCTTTCATGTTAAGGCACTCACAGTAGCTCCGCGTGTTAAGGGCAATGAGTTAAAATCTATCGGGTTTTTTATGAAATTCCAGCTTTGTTTTTTCTATTGAGTTCCCAACTACTGTGTTATATCATACTAATAAGAGTTGTACTCTGGCTGGACAATTGGCAAAGTATTGCAGAGTCCTATGGGAGCCATGACATCATTTTCAATTTGCTTATCTGAAGTCCTCCAAAATAGCAGGGTGACTGGTGAGCAACTGAATTGCATTTTCGCTCCAACCAACTCACCTCTTCCTGCTATGACGTTATGGGAACTGTGTCACTGTGAAGTTTACACCCAATAGCTACTCCCTGGAGGCTTCAGATGCACCTTTCTCCATCACCTCTCAAGGGAATGTAGGTGTTTAATGACACATAAGCCTGTCTTTCCATTCCTATGGGCTAAGCAATAACAATTGTGAAGGAAAGGACACCACTTCCTTCAATGTACGCCTCTCAAGGTTTGGCTGCAGGCTTAGAGGCACCAAGGAAATGTTCCAGGCAGTTTTGTGATGGGGTCTCACAACCTACTTGAGACTGGGACCAACAAGAACAGAGACTGGTGAAATGATCTGGAGCAGCTTGGGTACCTCTGCCCATGTTTGGACTGCATTAGCTCAAGAAGACGCCTATTTTTTATTTTTCTTCATTCCAGCTGATACTGAAAAAGATGTTCTGTTTACTGTGAGCTAAGAAGGACCTCGTGACAGAGCTGGTTTAACCTTTGCTGTGGGCTCTTCTTTTCTTATGGAATACAGACTGGAGGTACGAATTTTAGAATTGGAGAGAGACTATGACATTTTCCGTTTTACTCATTATCATTCTAAGCATATTGTTTATACACAGAGAATCTCGGAAAAATGTTAAAAAATCATCAAGTGCTTTTTTAATTTAACCCAAACTTTTAACATTTTCCATAACTATGTCCATCTCTTCCTTAGAAAAGATAATCTAGACAATAAGTTTTTACTAAATTTCTAACACCCAACTGAAGTATTTTATTTTCCCTAGCTAAGGGTTCGTCCATGCTGCCTACTCTTGTTTTGCAGTGAGCACCTTTCAAAGCAAGAAGGCAATGCCATTTTTTACAATGCCATAGTTGTCATTTGCCTACTTATTGCTCTTACACCAAAGAATCATTTATGCAGTAAAACTTGTACTTGCATATTCTCACTTGCAACGAGAGTACACATTTAACTGCTCCCTGCTCAATCCAGCATCTCATGTAAGGATCTCCGCTCATCCTCCAGCCAGGTTGCACTGGTGTACTTTTAAGCATTGGTTCTCAGAATCTGGGTAGTTTAACCCTTTCTAGCAATTTGGGTTAACTAGATTTGGAGAAGAGATCTAAAGCTGCATGTTCTGAGTAATTTGTGAAAACCAAAACACTTAGGTAGCTTTAGGTAAAACCAATGCCATATGCTCCCAGTATCTGAAACAGCTGACTTGACAGTAGAAGTGAGTGCAGACCAAAGGCTCTAGCTCCCTGCAGTGGGGATGACATAACTGCATGAGGAAGACCTGTTTACATCACTGAGATAACCTGTTTGTTTAAAAATAGCAAGGTCAGGGAGGCAATAAAGCTGTCAGCATGGCAATCAGTGGTGATTGCGTTCCACCAGCCACAGGGTGGTGGGGACACTCACCAGGCTGGGGACCAGAACAGGGGCTACACAATGAGGATGGCCACATTTGAGTAAACAAACATGTGGCAATACCAGAGTGCTATTGTCTGCTGAACAGCTCTATTTGTGCCAATGATATTTCCAGGTTAGCTCCTCCTAGGCCCATAAAACCCTGCATTTTACTCTTTTTGCTGTTTTTTTTCTCTTTTTTTAATTCTCAACGCAATGATGGATAGAGTGCCCGTAAAACCTCAGGGCACCATGTACGAAATCCCCAAGCCCCGAGTCAGGTGTGGAGCAAATGGTCACTGAGCAGGCTTCCACCTAGTCCAAGATTTGGCTCACATATGTCTATTTTCTGGTCACGGGGGTGCTTCACTCTTTGTTCACTGTGTAAATGAGCATCTGACCGTGGGAATATCTCATACTGAAGTCCAGGCCAAGAATGGAAAACCATCAGATCTATTCAGCTAAGCAGCCTCATGAGGCACTCACACACTCCAGGTGGGAGCAGAGCCCAATATTTTTATTGTGCTAAGAGTATATGTTCTCAGAAAGGAAGACGTTGTGTAGGGTTCACATCCTGTTAGAGCATCGGATATGTTCCAGCTATTGCTGTTTCCCTTTGGATAGCATGTCCCTTAGCTGAGTCTCCAGTTTAGATGCCCCTGGTCTATAAGTTAAAGTGATTTAGCTGGGGGGGACATTTGCACATGAGTGTTTTGGGTCAAACTGTACAGTATTGATGCTGATTATATATGAGCAAAACAGTCTTTAAGAATAAAATATTTCTTGGTGTACCCAAAATGAAACATAGACTTGTGCCACTGATACCACACAACAAGATTTTGCCTGTTAAATTAGGCAAGACACCAAGTCCTCCCCAAATCTGGGGGAAATTTTTGATTTTCACTTAATTTTTCAGCTTAAAACTTCAGCGTTTGAGTTCAGAGATGAGAAAGTCCAAGAAAAGGGCATTATCTTCATGTGAGTGAAATATGGTTGAAGTTAGTGCAGATGTTATTGCCTTGCACAGCTTTCCCTTCCTCTGGTGATGGCTCAGCATTGCATTCAGAATAGCTCAAGGTAGTTTTAATCTAAAATTCCTGACAATTGCACCCATCTTCTCTCATCCTGACCAAACTCAAATGGATGAAATAAACCGATTTGAAAGTGAAGCTTCAAATCCAAACTCCCATCACTGTTTAAAAGGGTTAGAGCTGGGATGTGATTCTGAGCAATTGGATGGGATAAAATTGTGGTTGACCACAAAATTTAGTTGCAACTCCAACAGAACTTTTAAAGAGCTTTACGTACCTTTGTTTCTTTGCATAATATTTTTGTGTGCCATCACATTTATTGATTTTGACAGGGACCATAAACAGGCATCCAGTGAGACAAGGCTATTTCCATGGACTATTTTTGTTCTGTACTGGGGAAAGTAAGGGAGAGAAAAGAAAATCTGTTTCTGTAGGTTTTCCATCTCAAAAAGACATCAGAAAAAAAAATATGTGAGTGCTTTTATAAATGGAATAGTTCATCGAAGCTTGACTGTCACCAGATCCTAATTACCTGTTCGCGTTACAGCTAATTACATTGATTCTCCATAGATGAGGTGGACTTCTAAAGCAATGAAGGAATTTAAACAGAATGATTTTTCAGTTTTGGTTCTATTTACAGACTGTGGTATGTCAATTTGAAGAAAAGCCAGAATCTGAAACTGAAACGCCAGTGTTTTCTTCTTGCTATAATTGGAATCTTCCAAGACAAGATTCCAATGTTTGAAGGTGTTCACTGCAAGGTTTTGGTCCTTTCCCATGAAGTTTCAATGCTGACGTACAAAGCATTAAACTTGATGTTGGCTGCCTCCTTCTTCTATTGAGCTCAACCAGGATTTTATCCTTTGATTTTAGGCAAATCACAATCAGGCCAATGCTAAAACCTTCTGGCTGTCCAAAAGATGCTGCGGTCCAGATATCCTGCTCTTGATCTGCAGGCTGTGCTTTGCAGGTATTACTGGGCTTTCCTGAGTCATCGGTAAAGTGTAATCTTGACTGAAAAGAGAAGTTGTCATTCTTGGTTGAACAAGCTAGCAATGTTGACCCGAAACACTATTGTTATTTAGTGCTTGTTTAGTGCAACCTTGTTTAGAAGCAAGTTGAATAATGATAATTTTTTTAAGGAAAAAAAAATCTCTTGATGAAGAGACGGGTTTGGCCTACACCTCCTTTGCCTCAGGGACTGGGTGTGAAGTGAAGTAGCTCATCATCCATGGGTTTGCCATGCTATCTGTAAGGGCGTGAGAAGAATTGCGTTTGTACTTCTGCCAAGCTGTTTCCTGCTGGTCTTCAAGAAACCAACTTGCAAAAAGATCTTTCCTGCAGAGTGTTGCAAGGGCTGTCTTGAATTTGGCTTCAGGAAAGGGTTTTATTATTTTTTTTAATCTGGATCGTTTTACACTATTAAAAAAACCCAATAATCACACGCTTGTGTTGCATGCGGCAGAGGACCTACATCACCTACAGTGATGGTGATCTGGGTGGCAATTATTAAGCACTAGAGCAACACATCAGCATTATTTCAAATCCATTCTTTCGTCCAATGCAACAGTAATATCTTCTGGACAACGGATTTTGGAAAAGTTGAAATGTTTGCTTTACAAAACAGACATAGATTTCTCCTTCAAGGTGCTAAATTTGTGCTGAGCTGGTCCAAAACACGACTGCATCTGGCTATGTCTCATGTCTGCTACTAAAAAAATGTCCTAAATTCCAGACAACCTCTGGGGCTTTGAAATAAAACTCATTAATCCTGCATTAGAATTTAATATTTGAAATTTTATCCTAATCTTTTTTTCTTCCACATGAATTAACTTTAGAAAACTTGGAAAGGAACACAGGGGTGGTTTTTTCTTTTTTTCTTAGGTTGTTTTTTTTTTTTTTAGAGAGAGAGAGAGAAGGAGAACATTCTTAACAAAGGGTATAAAATTAAACTAGATTTGACCTCTGCCTTTAGCAGATTTTCCACCTGGTCTGTGCAGGAAATCAACTTCTATATAGCAGCTCTTTCATAAGGAATAACATACATGAGTCTGTAAGTGACAGTTTTTCTTGGGTGGACAACAATGTTAGTTACATTTTATGATTAATTGATAAATGTTTTGATATGGTGCCTGGGCTCTGAGTCAAAAATCACTCTAGTTAGATGATCCAACACTTGGGAAGCTGAGCCAATTACAGCTCAGGCACAGTGAAAACAATTCTAAAATATTTGAGACTAAAAATGTGCATAGTTGTTAAGGAATCTTGCACGTGGGTGTATGGTGGTATCCTGAATTACAACTGCTTGGTGGGCCAATATCTTGAGGAATGCGGGGAAGTGCAGAGATTCGAGACTCTTGCATCTATATTTCAAAAGACTTGGGAAAACAGAAGAACCACATGGACTCTTGTGGCTGGGCACGTGCTGAGGAAAACCAGACCGTGGGCCAAAATGTACTTTTAGTCCCTTGGGTTACACAAATCCCTTTGCTTTTTTGGGGAAGGCTTTAGGTTTCAAGTCTCCTTCCCTTGACTCCTAACAGGCTCCTCTAGGCTTGCTCTTTTCCTTTTCAGGCTCCAGAACTTACTTTCTACACCAGGCTTCCTAACTTGTCCTCAGATTTGCACCCAGACTCTAAATCCGAATATTTTTCTAAATGATGTACAAGAAGTAGGACTTCATCATGCCTGTGGCTATAGACCAGATTACCACTACCACTGGGATAGCCTGGACCCAGAGGCTGTGGGTGCAGCCCAGCGTTTGTGTGAACTTACTTTAGACACAGCTGCCCTTTGCAATGAAGGTCCTCTAGAAGAATAACTTGCCTTGCTATTAAGGGCTGCTTTCTCACAGTATTATGAGTAAGAAAAAACAGTCCATATTTTTCTTTCCACAGGTAAGTGAATAGGGAGACATTTTTTGGGTAAGATTTTGGGGTCACCAAGTCAAAGTCCATTTGGAAAATTCCTTATTACAGGTTGCTAATAACTTTGTGTGCGACACACTGCCAGCTGTTCCCAAAAAAGTCGGTGGAAACAGCATATCAGTCTTCTGGTTCCCCAGCCTTCAGGACCTAAAATATTACATGGAGGTTTTGAGGGATGCATGCTTGAGTTTCAGTGCCACCACACATCTGGAAACTGGGAAGAAAACTCCACACATCAGAAATCCTAGTAGTTGTTAGCTGTTTATCATAGACCTCTGCATTCTTCATGCAAGGATCTGATCCTAACCCCAAACATTTTGTTGCCTTCAGTGGATTTTTATTCCAAGGTCAAGACCAGGCATCACTTCAATATCTAATGGATATAGTTACTCCTGGGAGCTATTTTATATCACTAAGGCTATAAAACCCTGAAGGGCATAGATTTGGATAGCTATTGAGGATGTTCAAATAAACTTAGATCTATATTTTACTCCACCTTCATATAACACTTGGCTCTTGATATACTGCTGTGTCTACAGAAGGTGGTAAGGAGAGCAAAAGAACATATATTCACATGGAAGAACATCTTTCTTATCCTTGTTTTATGGTGAAGATCCGTAAAGTAAAGATCCATAAAGATTTCTTCTAGTCTGCTAAGTGGTCAAAAACGCAACTTTTCCAGTAATTCCCTTATTTCAGGCACCATATTTATGGTATCGTACCCCCTTCCCACCCTCCCTCCATCTTTGACACAGTTTTGATCATGGCTCTTGGATCTAAACACACTTTATTTAACAATGGAGGATTTCTTTGTTGTTGATACAACAGGAAAATTTCTAACAGCATACTGTAAGCTTTACTGTTCATGACTTCTTAATCGTGCAGATTTTATTTCATGTTAAGCTAGCAACTGAACTCTTCTAATAAACAGAGTAAAATCTAATTAGGCTACTGAAGGGGAACAGAAGAATTTATACTCCTCCAGACACACAGACATTAGGAATTCTTCCTCAAACATACACACAGGCTTCCTGGCAGCCGTCTCATTCAGAGAGTGGCTAATGATCATCCTAATTTGCACTTAGCTGATACTGTTCGGAGTTCCTTGCAGATGGAAAATATACTTCTTTCATGAGATCATACAGGGTAGCTTGGCTTTGTGGATTGTGCACAGAGAAAAAGAAATCCCAATTTCTAATCCCAAGGCTCACACTACTTGCTGTGTGGTCTCTCTTCCTCTCTCAGTTTCTCCATGCGCAGTCTTACTTATCCGGCTCATTCATGGGATTGTGATGATTACTCAGTCATTTGGCTGTAATGTGTTTTAAAAGCAAAAGGCACAATTAAAGCACTGTGATTAGAGACTCAACGGCACCTCCAAAATATATGTATGAGAGATTGACATAAAAGATTAATTTGGCTGGTTTCTTGTCTTCATTGGGCTCATAATTATTTCAAATGTTGCTGGCAAGAGAGCTAAGAAAATGGCAAAGCTTTGCCCTATCCAACCTCAGGGGATGCAGACCCCCATGCAAGGGGACACATCTTCCCATACAGAGGCCATATAGCCATACTACATCCAAGATATCAGGGATACCTCCATGCACACAATGTTTCCTGGTTTACAGACCATGGTTCATCCGGAGATTATGCTAGCTGAAGGTGTTACCCCTTACAACCAAAACCAGCTCATCTAGCCAGTGGGTTCAAGCTTGGGGTCTCTGCTACTTTGGACTGGGATTGATATATCGTGCAAGGGGCAGAGAGTCCCCCAGCAAGTTTCCTTACAGTTCCCTGCAAAAGATAACCCAGGTGTTCCACAGCAGCCCCAGCCTCAACGGTAGGAACCATAAGATCTACAGCCAGAACTGGCTGTACAAGTGTGGGCACTATGGAGCCAACCCAACGCATACAGAACACTGAGAATCCATGCTTGAGTCTTTTCCCTGAGCCTGCTCATTTTCCAGTAGCCTTTCTTCTTCTGGAGACCTGTCATCTACTTTTCCAAGACTGTTTAGCTCTTCCTATGTTGCTTGTCAAGATAGTTTGTATAAAGCCATTAGTCATTCCTTGGGTTTGAATGAAGTGCAGGAAGAGAGTAAGACTGGAATAAAAGCTGGGGTTTGTTTGTAAGTAAATAGAACCTGACCCAGTCCCTGGCAACCTCAAGAGACATGCTTCTATTGAGTGCAATAAGGCAGGGTGCCAACCAGCTCTGGTACCCTGGAGGCAACTGGTTCAGGAAGGATTCAGGTCCTACTGAGTGTAGGTTTCTTCAGGGAAGGGTGCAGGCCCAGGATTGGGAGGAGAAGACCTGTGCACTTCTATTTCAGGTTTCGAATAATCATTTAGAAACAAAACAAGCAAAAAGCCCCAACACCAAACAAAAAAACCCAAGAAACAACCATCCTGCAGTGGGCTGGAGCTGATATATCTTCTCATAATACAAAGAGGTTTTGTGAAATGGAATCATTGACCTGAAACCTGGAGGCATTGCTTAGTTTTAACTTATATTTTATTCAGGCAAAACTCCAGTTGATGTGCAAGAGTGCTGGGTCATATTAGGATTTGGCTCACAAGGGCAGAGGAGAGCCAAGCTCAGAATGTCACATAAACATATTAGCTAGAGACTTGGCTAGGTCCCAGGGTGGAATAGGACCACAATCTAGTCTTCTGTGATGTACACTAGGAAGTTAAACCCGCCCTGCATGGAGCGCTAAGAGAATGGGATCCAAGCATCTGCACAAGCATCCGTACCACCTCTTCCTCTTCCCAAAATGTCTAGATTATCGTCCTATTTGTGTGACAAGTAGAAACAGAGCTAGACCGCTTAACCTGCTTTGGGGTGGGGGTGTGTGGAAAACTATTAGAAATCAAACCACCAGTTAGTTGTTCATGCTGAAGTTGAAAGCGTGTTCTTTCTAGTGATGAGGTATGAAGAGGGCATATTGTTCATTTAAAGCACACTCTATAGTTTTTTGCAGGAGCAAAGTATTTTTGAAAGTTTACATCTGTAGTAGAAATTCCCTGGAGCTTAGGAGTCAGTTTTCTGCCAATCAAAAAGCTGAAGGTACTCTGGTTCGGGCTCCGAAAGTGACATTTTAGTATTACATGTCTTAAACGTGGAGCAATTTCGAGAGAGCATCCTGACAGGTTTTGAACTCTAGAGAAATTATTTTCTGGTGCCAAGCTACACAGTCTGGTAAACGCTGCATGCTGCACGCCACACTCGCTCCCTGTATCTCTGCCAGAAACCAATATATGTATTTAAAAAGAAGTATAAGAAATATGGCCCAGACCTAAGATTTGTGGGTACATTTCAAGTAGGAGCTCTCTCTAACATTTAATGTATTAACTGCTCTCACAGCCGTAAGAAGCTGGTATAGTAGGAGGTCCATGTACATGTAAACCATATATCGACACCATGGAGAAAGAGCAGGAAAAAGAGTGCGTCAGGTTGACCAAAATCCATCTACATTATGGAGGAAATGGTAAAACTTGGGCCAATCCACTATTAACTCAATAAGTTTACAAGTGACTTTGCAGTGGTTTCTGAAAAGGAAAACACGGGCATCTGAGAAGGTGTAGACGCTGAGGCACTGATGCAGGATCCATATTTCATGGAACAAGAGCATATCAGCATGTCATGACTGTCTCCACAAAATGGCCAAAAGGAGGAGACTGAAGGAGGTTTAGAATTAGTGCTTCCCCAAAAACCAAACTGTTAAGAGGTGAAAAAGAAAGGCTGTCAGCTTCTTGTACTTCCTTTATGTAAGTAAACAGAGTAGAGAAGAACTGGGAGAAAGACAGACGACATTTTAGGACCATTAATTGCATAATGAGAATAGATAATCTTTTAATTAAAGCCATAGGTGAATCAATTAGCAATAACTAATTTCAGCTGGTTAGACTGAGAGCTGCACTGCCACAGACAGGTTTATCTCCAAGGGCATCACTAAAATGTGATTGCTTACATCAGCCAGGGCTGGAAACAGCTCCCAGATGGGGAATAGCTCGGACGTGGTTCTCATACTTCTCCTTATGTGTCCTGCACAGTCCGGGGCAGAGCCAGCAGACCAGGTGAGAGGACTTCTGAGCTGAACCCCTTTTGATATCCTTACATGCAGGAGGCTTAATATTTTAGAACCTTGTCATGGATTAGATAACTTTGGCACAGAACCTTCTGTTTATTCTTAATAAAAGTCAATAGAAATGTGGAAAAGTACAAAATGTCAGCCTATGACCTTATGAAATGTGTGACAGTAGAGAGAAAAGAAAGAAAACCCACCCTTTGGTACATTCTTCGTCCCTCATGCTGTGTTGGGATCCAGAAGTAGAAATTTTTTCTCAATACTGGGGTTTAGAAAGTCAAGAATTTTGTCTCTCTTTATTTTCATTACAGTTGGTTAAATCCTTAGGCTCCTGTTAACACTGAACTCTATGTTGATTTTTTGTTTAAATGCTGAAAACTAATTTTCGTTTAACACTTTTCTGTTTGAGGCCAACATCAAATTAGTGTGCTTTCCACTGGCAGACCCCAGTAATTTGGTAGGCAGGAGGCTCACACATACTTAAGTTATTCAATACATTTTGTTATACTCTGTACAAAAACCTAGTCAGAAAAGCCTGATTTATGATATTCCTCAGGTTTCCTGTTACTCTAAACCACTAACATCCTATGGCCAAGCCCTTCATAGGCAGCCAACACATCTGGCCCAGAGTGGTTCTGTCACCTATCGCCAAAATGTCATATTTATAATCAAGACATAATAGAAAAGAAAGAAATTATTATGATGAAAAATAAAAAAATTAAACAGAAAAAGTCAAAGCTATCAGTGGACATTTGCAAATATGATTGGGCATATTTTTTCAAAACATATGTCCCAGACAAATCAAGCATGTAGCATACTGAGCAGGCAGATTAGATATGTATAATCATCTCTTCTAGCCTAATTATATATTACTGAAAGCTCTTATTTTTCCATTTCACACCTTTTTAAAGTCTATTTTGGCATTCATATATACAGGCAAACCACTCCTGGCTGAAGCCAAAGCTGCACGGTCCATCCGAAATCCCACCTTCAATTATACAACTGCTTGTAAGTGAGTCTGTCCCTTTCAAAGTGTTTTTTAGCTGGTCTCCTTAGGGATTTAAGGCTTGTGCAATCATTTTGTGTGTTGTATCTGTGTATCTATCTGTCAAATTTGGTCAATGAGCTGAAGTATCCTAAAATACTGACTTCCTACATGTTTCGGAACAATAGAGGCTGACATTTGGATTAAAGTCCTCTTTAAAGCTAAAGCTCAGTAGATGTCAATGTCTTGTCCACAGGGCAACAAAATAAAGCTCACAGCACAAATCTTTATCTTTTCTCATAAAAATTCATACTCAAAAACCAGTTACATAAACAAAAGTGTAGACAGACCTGCAAGTATCTTACTGGTAAAGGCTGTGAGGTTTGGGGCTGCCAATAGGCATAGGCTGGAAAGAGGGTGGATTTAAGATATGTGTGTTCCTGAAGGGCACAGGCAAAGTTGGCCAGACTTTCTTCTCTGGAAGATTCATTTTACAGAGATTCATTTTTCCCAAGGGAGTCATAAAAGAAACACATAGATGATAACGAACAGATTCTCAGCCATGTTAAACCCTGGAGCACAGCTATGGAAATGTGAAGAGCTATAGAGGTTCAACGTCTTTGAAAATCTGATCACTGAGCATTTCTAATCAGCTTCCTCTGCCAAAGGGATATGAAATTTTCCAAATTTGTGCCAAACTCTGATGTTCACAAACTGTTTCTCAAGTGGATTTGTGTGATGTAACCAATAAGCATGAAACCCTCCTCCACTTTCTACATTACATCTGGTTGAGACAAATCTCTATGTAGATAATACAATGAAAATGTGAAAGACTGTATTTGTTCTAAACCTTATTTTGCAAATGCATTATAACATAAAAAAGCATAATCTAAAGCAACTGCGTGTTCACACATGAGAGACCCAACAGCTTTGCCATTTTATTCTTAATTATCCCTGATGAATAAACTAGCTGAAAGACTGAGCCAACCTGTCCATCCCCAAAGCCAATTGAGCAATGCTGATTTATATCAGTTGCAATCCTGACTGCATCTTATGAAATAGTTACCAATTAATTTCCTTCATAATCTGTCTCTGTTTCTCCAGAGACAAACTAGAAGTGCAGCCTGACCTTTTTTGACCTCCACTTCAGGAAGCTATCTTCAGGCAGAAGATTACTTAAGCACATGTTTAACTGCAAATGATTGAACATACCTTTAAGCCTCAGGTATGTGTCTGAGTGTTGTTAAAATGGGACCTTGAGGGAAGCATCCACCTGTTTTGTATTTTTACTCAAGAAGATAATCAATGTACAACCAACAAAGGACTTACCAGCTCTTAATGGTAATAATGCCTCTTGTTGCTTCTTTTGGCAATAGTTTTGCAAGTCTCTCTCAGAAGAATTAGATCACAGTCAGTCCCACCTGAGCTACATATTTCCTAGCTGAATAAGCAGGATGAAATTGGACCGACAGTCATGTCTGCTGGAAGAATCAAGTGCTTTTCAGTGCAGTATGACTGGTTCCAAGGGCACAGGGTGTTCAACCAGCCTCTCGCATCCCAGCTTTCGCCCTCTGCCAAAATTACATCTCAGCAAGTGTTTTCAGTTCTGTCCTCACCATCGCTACCAATAATGTGTAAACCAGAAAGACAAATTTATTCACATTTAAAATAGCAATCTCAGCAATATTAATTGCACAATAAAAAGAATTTGTTCCAAGTACTCAGCCAACTATTTATTTGCGTTCAATTCTGAATTCATAAATCCTTGATTTGACATTTAAAAGTTATTTAAACAAACTAATTTTTTTATTAGCAAAATGCATAATCAGATGGGTCTTCTGAGCTATTTAAGCAGCTCTGAGAAATGCAAAGTCTCTTATGAGTATTTTACTTCACTAAACATAACTTTTCCCAATGTAAGCCAAACCTGCATCTGTCCTCTATGACATGAAGTTAATCAAAACTTTGCCTTCTCCTTTCAGTGTTGTTTCTAAAGAGAAGACAAAAACAGAGAGTAACGAAAATTAATTTTGAAGACAGTTGGGTTCATGAACAAGATTCTGGGCCTTCATTCATACCACTTATCCCTCCCTGCATACCAACCTCTAAACCACATGGAATAGCTCTTGAAATGGCATGTTGGATAAGAGGGAGGAGAATCAGAGAGTCATAGAACACCAGGTTGGAAGAGACCTCAAGGATCATCTGGTTCAACCTTTCTTGGCAAAAGCACATTGTAGACATGATGTCCCAGCACCCTGTCCAGCTGAATCTTAAAACTGTCCGGTGCTGGGAGCCCATCGCTTTCCTGGGGTGATTATTTCAGTGGCTGATAGCTCTCATTGTGAAAAATTGCCCTCTAGTGACCAGCTGAAATGCCCCCAGGTTACATTAGGTTATGGTTTCACAAGCAGTAGTATTTATGTTGTATTTTGGTAATTCATTTACAAGTATATATTTGAGTTAAGCTGCCTTTCTGTTAGCTTCTACTGTCCCAGTTCTCCGCCTGTGAAATAGGGTCATTCATCTCTTTCATCAGGCAAATACATGTGTAGAACCAATAAGGTAAACAGATATTGCTGTAATGGGAATCCAAATAGTTATTCATTAGTATGACAGGTTTTCATTTAGCTCAGAATGACAAAGAGTAGGTGGAATGAACTACTGCAGAACCCATATTACTGACATTTTTATCATGTGGTGGTCTTGGCAGTCCTGAGGAAATGGTTAGACTTGCTGATTTTAAAGGTCATTTCCAACCTACCTGATTCTATGACTGTGGGTTGCATGACCCCACAAATAGCTGGAGAAATAAGTAAACAAGAAGAAAAATTAAGTGCTGCAGTCTTGGGTACCTTTTGCTTTAGTGCCTGAGCACACATTTGTATCTGTGAGATTTTATGTGTGAATAGAGTTTTAAAAACGTAATGGCGCCATTCATGGAGAAAAGTGGTCAGGAGATAATTTCATATTCTCTGTATGTACCAACACCAGACACATGTATTGTTGATAAATTTTGAATGAACATTCAAGCACAAATACGGGTGTTACACACTCATATTAAAAAGTTGCCCTTGGTCTTTCCTGGGAGAAGATTCATTCTTAATGGAGAAAAGCACAGCCAATGAGGCCACATTCTCCTCTCTTTAGACTTACTAAAGTAAAAGAAAAAATAGGAGAGAAAAACAACCCTACAGGGAGACATGAAGAACAGAAGCATGTCAGTGACCGCCTGAAGATACCACAGTAAGAAGAACTTGACCTAAGGCTCTAAAGAGGGTCTTATCAGCTGAGGAGGACTGATAGAGCTGGATTGATGGCACTGAAGTGCTTCCTGGTAATGACCTTTCTGCAGCCATTGACTTTTCTTTCACAAAGGCTTTGGTAGCCTACTAACAATGCGAATTATTGTTTAGACAACTGTGATTTTGCTTCTTCCTTTAATCAAAGGATTTTTAAAGCTGAAAACAGAGTTAATGACAGATCTTGGAGTGTCCATAAATAACACATACAGACCAGGTACAAGAAAGCAGTGATTCTGGAAGATTCATACAATTGAATTGCTTCTTTATGCTGTTGATTTCCTGACGCTGCACCTATGAATCTGTCCCTTAGTGTTTATGAAATATTTTCAGAAAGTAAGACTGTACACCAATGTTAATTGTAATTATTTTAATTATCTCTTTTGAGGATTCTCTTGCTTTGTCTTCACTGACATATGCATGTAAAAGTGTGAAATTGAGACACATGCAAGGAATTTTGGAAAATGCTGTATGTAATGTAAGATTTTTGACTAGGATCTGTGCATCAACCACAGCCATGTCCATCATGTAGCGGAGCAAGTGTCAGCATCAGCTTCATCTTAAAATTCTTAGTTTTCTCTGCTTCCTTACTTTACTATAGATTTACTAACTATTCCTTTTTTATTTTTTTATGATACTAATAAAAAAGCAGGTGAAAAAAATCTTCATTGGAAATATTTGAAATATTCTTCACTGAAAAAATAATATCCTGCAATAGATGGATGGCCATGTAAACACACCTTTGCCTAGCACAACAAAACCAGCCTGGATTCATGGGTATGAATTCAGCTGCCACAGTGGGGAGGCAGGAGGACTTTCGCAGAGGATTAGGACGCCACGTCTGAATCTCTAGGGATGTTGGTTCCAGTTCAGGCTCTAGTTGGGAGGGGAAATAAGTATGGTGGTCTCATTAGTCCTCATTACAAAAATTGACCACATGATTTGGTACCATTGGCATCTCTTTGCTAGATAAATCCTGTACTAGAATAGCAAGATATACTGCAAGCTAGACCTGAGGTACATTGACAGGGAGAAGTTTGCAGAAAGCCTGGCTGTACTGAGGCCAGTGTTAAGAGTCTTTTTACTTTCATTTGCCCTGAATTCATTCATATATTTGCAATCAAAATGGTTAAAAGTCTTAAAAAAAAATAAAGAGAAGAAAGAGAAAGAAGAAAGAAAGAAAGAAAGAAAGAAAGAAAGAAAGAAAGAAAGAAAGAAAGAAAGAAAGAAAGAAAGAAAGAAAGAAAGAAAGAAAGAAAGAAAGAAAGAAAGAAAGAAAGAAAGAAAGAAAGAGAAAGAAAGAAAGAAAGAAAGAAAGAAAGAAAGAAAGAAAGAAGGAAGAGAGAAAGAAAAAAGAGAGAAAGAAGGAAAGAGAGAAAGAAAGAAAGAAAAGAAAGAGAGAAAGAAAAGAAGAAAAGAAAGAAAAGGAGTAAAGAGGGATAGACAGGCAGCTTTTGAATTATAAAACATGTTTCAGGCCCCATTCCTGAAAGTTTTATTGCTGTTCAACTAAATCCTTCAAGTCTATCTCTAAATTATCAGGATTAGAAAAGATGTAAAACTAATCAGAATACTGCCATCATTGTCTGAAATACAGGAACTTTATCTTCTGGTAGAATCATTGTATATGTTATCAGTTATAAATAAACTTTTATGAAGAACTAGTAAATCAAGTAAGTAGTTTGTATTTCTTGAAAGAACGTATAATCACATTTTTTTTTCCAGTTAAGCAATTTCAACATTTTAATCTCAGCAAATAATGTTTACAAAAATTCCCTGGATTTCTTAAGCATTTTGCAATACATTCTGCTGCATACGGCATCTGAGCATATTAGGGTAAATGTATGTATATAGGCATCCCCCCTCTCCTTCCCAAGAGAGTCTCAAATGAGCCAGATATTCAGCTGATGCAAATCAGTGTTGTTCCATATACTTTTAGACATGATATACTGCATTAAATCAGCAGTCAGCCTTCTACAACTGACTCCATCACTATGCCTGGTTGAAGCTGCAATTAAAGTCTGTGTTGCTCAGGAGTCGGTACCCAGCAGGCTCAGAGGATTAATTAGGTCTGATATTTATTTCTTTTGATACGAAACCCAGATGTGTGCAGTTAAGCCAAAAACCATAGGGAGAGCCATCCTGCTTTTTTTTCCAACGGACAGAGGAAAAGCAGTGTTGCCCACCCAGAATTAAAGAACAGAAGCAAATAATTATCATCATGGAACAATTTGGTGGCGACGTGGTTTCATAATCTGCTAAGCCACTTTACCTGCCTGATTATGAAATAATTCAGATGACCTCAACTTTTTTTTCTTACCAAGTATTGTAAATATATATATACACACACACACTTGTGTTGATTTATTTGTCTGAAAGCTGGGAAGAAAAATACAGATGGAATACTCTTGCCCTCTATGGTTCTAGAAATAAATCAGTTTGCATTTTGTTTTAAGTATATGTTCTTCAATGTGTTATAAAAATCCCTGTCCATTCAGTAAAGGGTTTCTTTTAAAATTAATTAAAATTAATTAAAAAATAAAATTAATAAGTAAATAATTAGTTAATTAATTAATTAAAAAATCTGGAAAAACAGATAATGAAAACACTTCAAATCATGAGCAAGTGCAATATCACCTTTTGTTCCCATAATGGACATGACATCTCCTGCAGGAAAATGTAGTTCAGGTTTTATCCTTAGAAAGATGTAGGATTCAGGGCATTTTAGATGTTGAGTTTTGTGCTGTGGGCACCCCTCTGGCAATCCTGTCTCACTCAATTCACTAAATTGGGCCAGCATCAGATGAATTCACATGAACCATGAAAGAACTTCATATGATATCAATTTGTGCAACATTTGTTATTTAGTGTTTTGTTTCAGTAGGAAAAATGATTCACTCCCATAGATCCATAGATTTTTTTCATTATAAAAAGAAAAGCAGAAATAAAGGTGATTTCCAACCTTCAGATGAAAGTTGATTTTTTTTAGTTACCAGCCCATGCCTCCACTTCTTTTCCAGTGACAAAATGAAAGAAGTAAATCTACAGGAGTAGAGATCACCCAAAAAACAAATACTAAAAAGAAATGTGCAAATATCAGACCATTATGAATTTTGTTCCCTTATTCCACTTGAAAGCAAACATTATCAAAATAACATACAAAAATTCTTTTTTTTTTTTTCCTCCTAAAAATTTCTATTAGTCCTTTCTTGTTGTGTACCTGCGTATTGATTCAGAGTAATGAGACTCCACTGATTTCATGAAGTTTTGGATGAAATCCCTAGAACAGATTTAAGCCAGTGATCTAATGATAGAGGCCTGGAAAGCCCATTCCTTTTCCCTGATGCAGCTAACCAGTATATTATACTGGAGATATGCAACATTTTTCCCCTCTGAATAATACTTATAGAACTTTGCAAAGACTAGTTTTTCTCTCTTTCTCACTGATTTCATCACTGTATTTTACAGCATCTTCACATTTTCAGTTTACAAGGGGAAAAACGGACTTTTTTGTTGTTGTTGGCTGTTTCTGATATATGTTTTTAGGGTAGGCTGTCACGAGCAAGCTTTTGCATAATTTCCTGAAGCATTTTCTCACTTTTTTGCAGCTCGTTAAGCTCCACTCTTATTTTTTGTTCTTTTTTTTTGGGGGGGGACGGGGGACTTTTTCAGCCCATCTATGGGGCATCTCACAGGTCTCTGCAGCTCCAAATGTCAGCTGAAAAAACAAGCACTCCCTTCCTAGCAGTTGATGCAAGACACATCAGGACTCAGGCAAAAGGCAAAGAAAAAAAACAACCTATTCTATTTGGAGTTACGAGCAACTGCTACTGGTAGATGTCCTAGTCTTCCTCCCATTCCAGGTTCTGGAGAACATCAACCAAACTGACCTTAGCGAAGGGGTACGACGTCCCTCTCTGCTCTCCCCAGGTCTCTGCTATGCTTAACACTGTCAGAAAAGTCTCCAGCAAACATTTGTAATTGCAGGGAGAAAGAACACTGCTGTCTTTATTTTTTCTAACTTGACATCTATCAAATTTGGTTTAAGTGTTCCCCTGGGTCAGTCGAGTTGCTGAGCTATAAACTAAAAATAATTAAAATAAAATATTAAAAAACCTCAAGTCTGCTTGCCAAGAGCATATCATTGGGAGTTAACAGATCTCAATCACGTATTTCAGAGTGCTAGAATAGCTGAAATAAGACAGGCAGGCTTAATACATCATAAAACTGTAATTCTTTGATGTTTTGATGCTATAGGCTTCATTTTTGCACTTTGGGACAAAAATGATTTCTGTGACAGGCATGCACAAACTAGATGAATTTTTTTGCTTTAATACTACAGGTAATATAAATTTTATAGGACTAACCTAATGAAAAGGCAGAGGAAAGTAGAAGGAGTCCTTCTGATTAATATCTCAGATAATTAAAACCTTGTCCTGACAATTCCTATAAGGCAGAAAGCAAGTTACCTTTTCATACTATAAAAGATGACTGCCAATATATTGACCCCAGCTGATATATCAGCTCTCACCAGAACTGGAAATTCTAGTTACAATGACTTAAATTTTGGCTTAAGCCCGATCAGACAGACAGCGTGTTCCCAGACTGGTCACATTCATAAATGTCATAAAAAACATATTTGTTCTATGACATGCACGAAATAAAGTTCTCGAACAAGACATCTCTAACCAGAAAGGCATGAAGCAAAAATCTTTAACCACGTGAGAGGGAATGGGGACTGCTAAGAATGGTATTTTGACATTGGTGGACTGAAGTAAAGCTTCTGCAGGCATAGCTTTAACATTGTTTTTATTATTTTTATTAGTCTTATAGGTCATAGAAACCATGTAAGGTAAGATGAAGAAAAAATCAGTCAAAACATGGTTCAGAACTTTTGTGTAAGCTGTTCCAGTGTAAATTTAAATAGAAAGAATTAAGTCAAGATCACATTTGGGGGATCTGAGTAGAATCAGTCATCAGGAGGTTCATAATGTGCAACTGAAGAATCAACCTGGGTTGTCTAACCAAGTCCGTCAGAACCTAATGCTTTTGCTTCTCAATATGTATGTTCTTCACTTTATAGATTTATTATTACTCTTAGTGAAAAAATAGATGTTTGTCAATCCTTTCTGGAAAATGACCTTTTTTAAAAAAAGTTGGCATTGTCAATATTTATATTTTTCTTCTTAAAATTTTGTAATGACTTTGTATTTTTGCAAACACTGTTAAATATAGCAAGATTCTCTATGTGAAGGTCATAGAGCCGTAAAGTTGTGAGGATTGCCTGCACTTAATCTTCAAAAATAAAAAATTTATCTTTTCCTATAAAGTAAAAATAATTTTATTTTTTTTAAATGGAGCATTGCAAATAACTTAAAATCAAAACTAGTCACAATATCATTACCCTGCTCTTGTCAAAATTGCTGAATACTACCCTCCCCAGCTTTAAACGGAGACTGTATCTCACCTTCCAAAATGATTGCTCTCCTCTGATACAAACTCCCTCACCGTACTGTGGGGCCAAGCTCCCTTGCAGAGGAGATGCCCTGGAGTCAAGGGAGCTATGCCCAGGGATGGTTTGGTCATAGCTAGCCGAGGATTTGGAAATTAAATGTGCTCCAGTGTACAGACTAAAGATGGTTGGGAATTTTCCAAGGTACTTATTTGGCGGGGTGTCACAGAATGGCAATTTGCTGAAACTGAAACCATTCACAAGGGAAAGTCTGTCTGAACAAAGCTCCCAACTCAGAGTGAAAAGCAAAAACAGAGAAGCAAGTAAGAAAAAAAAAGGAAGGGGGTAGAGAGCAGTTAGCAAAACTGCCCCTTTCCGCTATTCCTAGAGGTAAAAGTTCATGGTCTAGCTTGACGTGATTTTTGCCTTTCTCACTATAAATTGCAGTTTATGTAGAAAAGAATTTTTATTAAAAAGTTACAAAGTGGAATAGAACAACACAAATTTGCTCAGTCTGATCTCTTGAAATGAACCATTCTTGGGCTTTCATTTTTTTTTAATTTTTCACCTATTTTTTGAAGACTGATTTATACTTATTGACAATAATGGCTATAACACTGTGTAAAATCGAATTGATCAAAAAGATTTGATTCAGCCACTAGTACATGATTAAGCAAATAGTACTTGCAGGAAATTTTCTGTCAAGCCTATTCTTCACTGGGAAATCACTCCCTTTTATTATCCATTATTTCAGAAAAGCTACCTGCTGTTTGTGTTGACTTCTAGAAAACCCAAACATAATAAACCCAAAATATTTTAGGACTTTTAGGCAAAATTGTAAAGAAGAAACAATTGCCTACTAGGACTTATAAGAGCCACATCCAGAATAGATTTCCTGAGTTAGTTACCTTAGAATAAGGTAAAGTGAGCTTTAAATAGTGCCAGAGTGTATTTCGAGTGAGGAGATGCTGCTGTTCACCTTTTTTACAGGCATAAGAAAAAGTTTATGGATCAGTCACGACATGCTTGCTCAGCAGCAAGGAATTATGACCTGGCTCTCCTCTGCCACTAATTTCAGTGAGATGTTTTCTGTCCTCTGGGACTTTGCCTTCCAGTTCTTGAAGGAGAAATAAAATAAAAGCAGGCTGGAGTGAACATGCACATGGTAAAATCAGACTTGATGTGAGTGCAACTCTCCTGATACCCAGTGTAATCAGTCATTTTTGTATCAGATCTGGTTTTGGTCTTGCGTAGGTTGAATGCATTTGCTACGGTCCTGATATATGTTAAGCAGTAAAGATGCGGGAGTTAAAGCTGTCATAGGACTGGTCCTGCAAGGTGGGAGGATGGAGACCTTTAGTGGAGGTGGGAAGTATGTACCCAAGTGTTATTGTACAAATCATGAAGGCTGTTGGACATCTAGAAATAAACATAATATGCTGAGGGTTGCAAACATTGACTTATTAACAAGCTGTTTGTAGATTGGCTGCAATCAGGTCTGGGATGAATCTAGCCCCTGGCTCAGCCAAAACATTTCTTGATCCCCGATGGATCAAGGAGCACCTGATCCCTAATGAATGTTGTCACTGACATCGTGGGGTTTCTCCCACTTTATATCCCACAACCAGCAGAGGGAAGAGCCCAGAGTTGCCACCCCTCTGCATTCACTTGAAAAAGGAAGGCAGATTTTAAAGTCTCCTTCTTGAAGAAACACTGTATTTCCTTTCACCCCCATATTCCTTCTTCCCCTGTTATCTCCACCCCAGTTCTTTCCTTACCACTAGCCTGGAGAGGGAGAAAACAGACAGAAAGAAAAGAGAGAGAAATATGCTGCCTGGATTGGAAAAGTCATCTTTTCCCAGGAGCAGCGTAATAATGTTAATGGAAGGGAGAACGGGAAAGAGGAAATGTTTCGCTAACGTGGAGAATTTCTGGCCTGGGTTCTTTCTGAGGCCTGTTTGTCAGGGGGAAAAGGAAATTGGTGGCTGGATGAAATATGAGCTGATGCAGCTGCAATGCCTTTAAATACAAGCTTTTTTAGGCACACTAGTGCTTCAGTTTGGGGATATAAGCAGATGCTGAATGCCTTTCCCTACTTCACATGGGGCCTTTGCGTGCTGTGGTTTTAAGACCAGTGTTCAGGTGATAAAAAAAAAAAGAAGGGGAGGGGGGAAAGAAATGTCATTTTCGGAGAGGCAAAAAATACTTCAGGCTCTTTGGCATGTAAGTCATAAAGGGCTTTTTGTGCATGGGTAGTCAGTGCAGCGTCAAGAGAAATCACTTGCACAAAGTGGAGTAACACTATCTGAAATTAAATTCTGGCCTCCATTTACAAGTAACACTCTAAGGTTAAAAAAAAAAAGAAGAAAAAACACTTTTTCTTTTCAAGAAATTGAAGAGAACTAAGAGTCACCCTGTCCTCTCCTCCAAAAACATACTCCTAGTGTTCTTGTTATCCACAACATGGCAGCCCCAAGCATAAGGTAATTAGGAGACCTCATCAGCCAGACCTAATGAGCACATGGTGGCAGCTTTGTACAGGGGGGTGAAATCTGGCTAGAGGTTTAGCGCTGGTCTGATCTGAAAGAGTTTGAATCGAAAAGGTTTGAACTCTCATACTATGGCTTTCCAGGCTCTTTGAGCCTGATGCCTATTTACACTAAGTTTCCTTAGCATAAAGGGGCCTTCAAGTGGGCGTGCAGTGAAGGAATATTTCAAGGCAAAAAGCATGCAGAGCGGGCTCTCACTACCCTCCTTGCACCTTCTCTGGAACAAGCCCCTCACTGTTTTCTTACAAGGGTGAAATGCCAGATGTAGCTCTCGTTCGAGGTGGAGGAGAAAGGCTCTGGCTTTTAGTCCTATTGAAGCTCTTTTGCGCTGCATTGGTATGCCTCAAGGACCTAAATAATTACTTGTGAGGGTTTTTTTCTGGATCTGTTTTTTATTCCTGCTACTGAAGTTCTGATTTCTTACTCTTTCTCCATTGATGGAAAGACAAAAAGCGACCTCGAGCTTGTCATCCAAGCTAGAAGCTGTGCTGAAATGCTCTGGAGATGTCATTGAAATACACAGAGCAAACTGACTATTGAAAATAGTTTGTCCTCTTAAATGACTGCTTTAGAATTTAAGGATTATTCCCGGTTTCTGAGACCTACTTGGCTCAGTTCTCACTGGTACCTTTTATGTTTAAACGCCAGCCTGTGTTCCTCACTCCTAAGGAAATTGAGGCTCCTTAAAGGCCCTGCAAAATCTGGCGTTTTGTCCAAAGACAGTTGTGCAGCTCTCTGTGACAATATTTATGAACTAAGATTCTCATTCAGTCTACCAAAGTCCCCACAGAAAAAGTTTCTTACCATTTATACCTACTTCTTTGCCAGCAAAGATCTCTCAGACCATAGAATAACCTCCCAAAAGATATATTGGAAACCTGGATTGGCCTGTTCAATCTGGCTGAACTGATTAATGTAGCTGGTTGTCATTTTTAGAACTAATGAGTTTTAGCAGAAATGGTCTTTAATCGTAAAAAACTCTTGACTTCTTGAATTTGCATTTACTTTCTCCTTCTTTCTTTCTTTCTCTTTCCTTCTTTCCCCTTCCTTCCTTCCCTCCTTCCTTCCCTCCTTCTTTCCTTCCTTCCTTCCTTCCTTCCTTCCTTCCTTCCTTCCTTCCTTCCTTCCTTCCTTCCTTCCTTCCTTCCTTCCTTCCTTCCTTCCTTCCTTCCTTCCTTCCTTCCTCCCTCCCTCCCTCCCTCCCTTCCTTCGCTCCCCTCCCCTTCCTCACCCCTTCCCTTCCCTTCCGTTCCCTTCCCTTCCCTCCTCTCCCCTCCCCTCCCTTTAACTTCCCCCTTTTTTCCCCCCTTTCCTTTTCCTTTCTTCTTTCCTCTTTCTTTCCGTATTTTCACAATTTTTATTGAAACATTTTGTTATGACTTGCTTACCAAAAATGATTCAAATTTCTTTTTAATCCAATAACCATTTCAAAAAGAAAATGAATCTGTTTCAAAGCGTTATGATTTTTAAAGGATCTATTTTGACCTCAGAATATTGAAACTCAGATTAATTGCAAACACAGGTTTTCAACAATCAAGTTTATTTTCGCTGCAGAAAACCTCACCCATATTCCTGCAGGGAATAGCTGCATTTGCCAAATCCAACTTTTGGTGAACAGAAGAAGTGGGATATATAAATAGAAACTGTAAGCTTTTGGATATACAAAATGGATTTGCAATTTAAGGGCTCCCAGCAGTGGCAACAATTGTCCATGTCTTGTGGGGTGTCAATTTTCACTCTTCTCTTTATTTGGCTCAGCAAGCCGCCTTCTGCAATCACAGTTTAAAGTCTTGGCTTATGCCTCTTCTGTCTCCTATCTCTCACTGAGTCGCTGTCATCCCAGGGAGCTGTAGGATGCTATCCACTAATCCAACGCTGCAGTCTCCAGGCCTGCGGTGGGATACTGACAAAAACAAAAAAAAAAAAAGCTTTCCTAAATGATATACCAAATTACACATTATTTCACTTGACAAACAAAACCTCTTTTGTGGTTAGCAAAATGAATTGTGTACATCATAATTTTGACAGAGAGTGCTGAGGTTGAACTGGCTCTTTAAACAATTTCCCTGTGTACGCATTGCTGTTCCAGTTCAATGCGAGCATATGGCAAACACAGAAACTATACTTACTGATGCCAGGGCATGACCAAAATCTATAATAATGTTGTTTACTTTCACCAGCTCTGCAAGAAAGAATGTAGCCTCATGCACTTAAACGACCTCAGAAGAGTCACTTTTGCTTTGTCAATAATTTATTCAAAACACCCATTGTCCCTTGGAAACATAAGGACCCAAGACATTTGCAGTAACTTAGTCAAACTCTTCTATTCAGAGTCTTACTTGTGTCCTGGAGAAAACCTAAGGAAATTTTCTCTGTGACGTTGGTGAGAGTAGAGGGAGGCAGCAGACAAGCATAGCTTTTGGAGCACACTTGGCCCACATTCATTTTGTTGTTGTCATTTATGATAAAAATCATAATATTTCAAAGTCTTCCACGGACAAAACTCTGCCAACTTCCTTCTCCCACTAAATTGGCCATTCTTGAGTGCTGCCAGGAAAGAACATATTTTAGCATCTTAGTTTTGCGTGATTTGGCAGGCTTGTGTTGGGAGGCTGAAGTTGGCCACTCCTCTGCAGAAGGTTGTAACATCTAGTGCTCAAGGGGGTTTTCCTCTGCACTTTTGTCAGGCACTAAAGCTGCACTAATGACGTGGAGCCACGGGACAGTGCAGGCTTTGAAATGCTTGGGGAGTAAACAAACTCAGCTAGCTGCTTGTGGAAACTCCAGCTCTCACAGAAAAAACATCCTTCTTCACAACCAAAATCAGAATGTCAACAGCAGGATAGTCTTCATTTCAGTTTGGTTTGAAGCATCATAAGGAAAGAAGAGCGACAGTCTAAAGGGACAGGCTTTCTTAAAGACAAACTTGTTGAGGGAACCAGAGTCAAGGAATTTGAGCAACATTGCAGCTATTCATTTAATAGTTCAGATAAATTGTCAATGACAGCGATTGCAAAGACTAACACTGCAAAGTTTCAAGGCATATTGTGTAAATGGATCTGCATAAAGTAGTTTCCCAGTTGCCTGGAAAGTACACGGACTTGTATTTTAATCATCAGAGCTTTAAAGTTGTGAGCAGCCGAGTTGTACTAACCCCTATTCCAAGAAATGAAGACCCAGACTCTTCATCTGAGGGCACATTGCTTAAAATCAAGAATACCACCGTTGAAGATAGTGTTTGTACAAGGCTGAAGCAAGTTAACCTATTGGTGAAAACATAAATATTTACTTACGGAAGGAGAGAATGTCACTTGTTTACATTTCCTCCTTTTATGCGTCCCAGTTCAGTGTTCTCTCCCATTTCTTAGTCATCAGAACTACATAATATAAGCACACAAAAAATCCTGATAAAACTTGAGAAACCAATAAACTTAGTACCCAAATTGAAATGAGATATTTTTCTAACAGTTAAAACTCAATACAGTTAAGTCATATGTTCACCCCTCTTGATAGTTCATAAAATGGGCAATGAACTCATCAGGTTCTCAAGTATTGGATGAATGAGAGAAGGCACCACCAGGAGATGGGCAGATACCCATCAGCAAGGGCTCAAGCCTCTGGGATTTACTAACTGGTGTTCAACCTGAGCCTTGATTTTGTCTGTGTAGAGGCAGAGCTGTACTAGGCTAATAAGCCCAGCTGGAGTACATCTGGGTCAGCATGGAGGTGATTGAGGTTCTTCTGCACCCGTACTAAAGTTAGTATGCAAGAAAATAAAGCACCCACAAATGTTCGAGAGTTGACTGTATATCTAGCCATACTGAGGCAACCCAAGGGCTCAGCCTCCAAAAGTTACAAACATAAAAAATAATAAACTTGAAGAATTGGCTAACAAAAGACATTTACCAATTTGTCTGAAACAGAGAAGTTTATAATCTGCAGTCATTGCATTCTTGTGACTTCTTGCATGAACTGAGGGAGATACCCACTTTTTTTACAGGTCAAATATATTCCCAAAAGAAAGATCCAAAGACTAAGGAAGTCATTGGAGTTTGCTCATTTCAAAGAGATCTGGGTCTCATTGGCATGTACCATGATCAAAAGCCCAGTGAACAGATTTTGTTGGAGCTTGCTGAAGTGTGAGTGGATCCAGATCACACTGTTCTGCTCATCTTGGAGTACAGACAAACATGGGAGATTTTGCTCCCCACCTCCTCAGTGCATTGCTCAATGGTTACCTTTGATTTCTGTATGTGATATGTTCTTGGCCGGGACAAGGTCACGGCTGATAACAAAAATGCAGGCATCATGGCCCTTCTTTTACTTTGTTTTGTTCTGGGTTTTTTTCTTCTTTTTTTTCTTTTTTTTTTTTTTTTTTTTATTTGAATACGCATAATTTAAAGCATAAGATCCCATTACTGTCTGGAGGTGCAAACTATTACTAATGTCAGATTCACTATTTTTCTATCTCAGAACTCTTACAAATGGTGTGTTTCCATATCAGTAGTCAGGTCAGCCAGACCTTTTGTACTGTTTTAATTATTTTGTCTTGGAAATCCAAGAGATTGCAGGAAAGGAGTGTTTCTAGCAATTCTAAAAGTTCGCATTTGAAAGCTAAACCACACTTTGCTCACTCAGGTCTATAGTGCCTCTGTGTTGACGATTTACTCTTCCAACTTCTTTCACCTCCCTGGGTGCCTACAAGGCGAATTAAGATTTTTCATCTGTTAAAAGAGCCCCAGTTCTACCAGAAAAAAATATTGGTAAAGAATAAGGGATAAAGGGTGTTCTGATTCATCTCTTAACAAAATATTTAAGTGAAGAAGTAACACTACTGGAATTAGTAGGCTTAACAGAAGAAATGCATCAAAGAAATGTTGTTTCTCTATCACTATGTGGTTATGCAGATAAACCTACAGCCACATTTAATCTCTTCAGAAGGTCAGTTAAATGATTCCCAATCTTTAGTTTCACATGACTTTGCAGTTTCTTAGTTCCAGCTCTGAGGAGAAACAGAGGTGCTGAAATACAGAAAGATAGGATATCCTCTTTATGTCACTTTTCCTACTGGAAAGAGGAAATAATGGGAAATCTTGTAAGAAGCCCCATTCTCATGAGGCTTTCAGCTTCTTTATTCAGTCCAAATGATCCTGGCTAGTTCAGATAAGGTTACTCTGGCTATTTACCCATTGTGAAGTAAATTATCAAAAGTCTTCAGGCTTGTCCATCACTAACAAAGGTTGAAAAATCCACCCTCTTTCCCATGCCAGGGTTAAAAAAACAATGACTAAATCTATTTCAGGATTTAAGAGATGCCAAAAACATTCTAATAAAAAGATTATAAGCATCTCCACAGCTTTTCCACCTATGCGCATGTTTGCTTCAGAAGTTGTAGAAGTTACAGGGAAATTTCTTTAGGTATGTGTCTATTCAGTAGGACATCCTGAAATACGAAACAAATGCACAGCTTTTTCTGATGTGGATTTCTCTCTTTATTCATTATCTCTGTTTAAACTGAACCTGGTGGCACACTTAAAGCAATGCTTCATCTGAGACAGATGGACTGTGTTCCTTCTTTACAGGCTGCCAGCCTTGCTGGTGAGCAATCCTACTGCTAAAGGAGGAAACCTCTGCTTGAGGCAAGATAACCCACCAGCCTTCTCTCACACACTTCCACAGCCCATCCTGTCTCTTCTGCTGCATGTTATACCAGGCTGAGCTCCTACAGCAAACCTCTTCTTCTTATGCCTTTTCTTAGGGTCTGGTAAAAGAGGAACAGGAGAGGGACAGCAGGAGGGAGCTGAGCTCTCCCCAGCACCGCTTATAGCAGAGGCCCATGGAAATACCAGCAGAAGATTTGTGGCATCATTTGGTGATTTTTCACTGCTCTACTGTACCTCTCTACTCAGACACTCTTTGTTTATTGTATGCCCTTCTAATCCTGGCACTGTCAAAGCCTAGTCCATTAAGCTAGCATTATTATGATTTATTAGCTGTGCATGGCTAACATAGTGTTATGACAGTTGGGATGAGATTAGGTTGTAGGTCAACCTACTCCTTAGACTGGAACATTTTCAGGTCTCTTTGGATCTACGCTTGAGTTTTAGACTGAGGAACTCCCAGAGCAGAAAGAAGTAACAGTATGCAATGCTTCTTCATCGTATACTCATGACACGTCTGACAAATGGCAAGAGAAACCTACTTTTTAGAAAGAAGAGGTGGAAAAAATAGAACAGGTATTTGGTGAAGGTAGAGAAACAGTGCTCCTTCTCTTAAAACAAGAAGCTCCCAGACCAAGAGAAAACACACTCACATTTTCCAGTCCATGCCTAATTTCAGACATAATTTATGACATCAAAACACCTTGGTGATCAAAAGTAGGTACTTGCATGTTTCTCATTTTTTTCCACTTCACTGAAAACGGTTGGGTAGGTGTTCAATCAGACTCCTTTTACACACCAGAAATCCCAGCTCTAGGTATCAGAACTTTCTAGAAACTACAACAAAATAATTTTCTGGTTTGCCAGTTTCTAAATGTCTTCTTTTATTTTGCTGATTATCTCTTTGTTTGTCCAGGGGAATATCTAATAACTCCATGTTCATGGAAGGGTGGTGACCTCTGAATGAACCAAAAATAGCCCATGCAATAATTTCAACAATACGGTTAATATCTGGTTTGGAGGCCCCTTTCTATGCTACGTGCTACATCACTTCGCACCAGGACAAAGTGGAGTGAGACAGACTGTTGACCCTTTCCCAAACAGGAGAACCAAGTTTTTCCTGGGTGGGAGCAAGGAAAGTTGATGGCGCTACCCCATCAGTCATTCAGATCCACTGCTATTCAATGCACACATCCAGTAAATTGTTTCAATCAAGTTGTGGTTGTGAGAAGTATGCTCCATGTAATTCACTGCAGCCTCCTGCCTGTGGACTCCACTGGTTATAGGAGGGCCCTAATTGCTTTTTTTCCTCCTCTTTCCTCTTTTTCTTTTTGCTCAACTGAATTCATTTAGAGGCACAATATAAGTTAATGATAAGATCCTTCACTAAACCACTGATAGCTAAGTGTTGCCTGACTGGGACAGACAAATAACCAATTTAGTCTGGAATCCTTTATGCTTCTATAACGCCTATAATATGTCTAAATTGTGCAATAATATGGCACAGAGATAAATTATTTCATGTTTAAAGCTTATGTATTAAACCCTTCCAAAATGCAACAAAGTGTAGCAGACAAGGTGATTAAAATAACAGGGTTTTCTTCCAAGCTTTAAAGCTGAATTTCTGTGTAACCAGCACTAGTCATTCAGCCTCAGTGAGCCTCAGTTCCTTCTTCCTCTTCTATCTGTCATCTCGATGGCACTGCTCTACTTCCTGCCTGTAAAGAATAACCTACAATCTTATTGTTGGGCTGTGTTTTTATTATCGCCTAAATAATGTGGCTTTAGTCTCAATAATGATTTCAGATGGTCTCGTAATAATTAATTCAAAATTGCTGGAGTGATATTTTGACTGCCATAGGACCCAAATCCTTCTGCCAAATCTTTCAAATCTACCTGCTGTGGTTATATCCCAAAGCAGTGAGTGCCAAAGACTAACTACATACTTCATGATACTGTTTTCCACAGATTTTAAAGTATTTTCTTTAAAGGCAGTGATAATTTTTTTTTTCCTTTTCATTTTTTAATGGATAAGCAGCCTCATTAGTACCAGGTGATTCATTTAAAGCACAATTACACAGGGAATTCAGATAATTGATTGGATAACCCTAGATTCATTTGTAAAAACACAGTCCTCAAACCTGAAGTGCTTGGACTTAGTGGTAGTCATGTACCAAGAAGTTTACTTTAAAAGCAAACGTTTAGGTTAATGGGATCCATATGATATGAATTCCTAATAACTTTACCATGGGTGGGCTTATCGAACTGCTTATCATAACAGAAGTCGGGACATTTCAAAGGATCTTTCTTCTGAGACTTTCTGAAGACTTTTCTTTCACCCCAGATCTATAGAAAATTCCTCTGACTCTCCATTGAGGAAATATTTGAGCTCCCTCTCATGCCATGATTCAAAGGGATTATTTTCAGAATCTGTATTTTTTAACCCTTTGCTGGCAGGAGAAAGTGTTTGATAGAGATGTGTGATTCTTTGAAGGGGGAAGAGCTCAGGACAAGAGTGTTTGCAGGGCTGCAGGAGGTTGCATTGATGTGTAGAAGTTGTTGGAAGCTTGGACTAAGGATCTTACACTTGCCTGTAAAAGAACTCAAGGGTAACATGGGCACGCTCAAACCCAGGGAAGTCAATGCACGTGTTCCAGTGGACTTCTGTGGGTTTTTAATTGGATCCATAGTGAGAATCTAATCACTATTTCTAGTTACAGAGAGGAATAAATGAGAACAAACATCTTGTAAAGAGGCATTTGAATATTTAGCAATCAAAGAAGCAGGGCTATCTGCACAGTTTGAAGATAAAATTTCCTACACAGGACTAAATCATCTTAGAAGTGAGAAGAGAAGCTGCTGCTACAATAGCAACCATTTCTTAATTTCTGAGTAATATTTTTCAATTAAAACCAGGCTACCTTTGTCAGAAAACATGTAACTGGAAACTTCCATATTGGGGTTGGAACTTGATGATCTCAAGGTCCTTTCCAACCCTAACTATTCTAACTATTCTATGATTCTCCCTTCTTCCTCAATTGTGCTAACATTGATTGTATACATTTCCCCTCAATATAACTTTTTTAAAATACAGAAAAATGTAGGAATAATTTTAAACAGCTAAATATGACAGTAGAGTTTTATATAAATGTGCATATATATGCACTTAAAGAGAAATTCAGTATCCTGAAAATCTCTAGGAAAGAACAGGAAATCTGCATCATGGCAGGTATGAAAATGGCCATGATGTTCATTGAAGACAGCACAATAATTCTATTATTATTTTTTTGTTATTTAACTAAAACAAAAACCCTATCACTTAGCAGAAGAGGGGGACAGCATCATAAAACAAAATCACATGGATAATATTCCTGCTGGGATTGCTCCATGAACTGAAAAAAGAGACAATCACTAACTGTAGTCATACTTGACATTGACCTATGGGGACATTAAAGTGATCTACAAATATGTGAAAAAGAGTGTTCAGGAGTAATTATTTAAGATGACAAAAATAAAGAGGGAGAGAGCAAATCGAAACGGTTCACTGTGAAGGAAAAATCAAAGGTTATGTTTCAAGGAGAACTTCAGAGAAAGAACCACTTGCTTGAAAGAGGGTTTCCAATGGCACACACATTGCTGTCACCATTCATAATAAATCACACTAAACAGAAACCCTGTGAAAGATTTTGGCACAATCTAACCCAAAGGTCTGTGATTCTTTGAAAATTAAAAAAGAAAGAAGAAGTTTAACATTAATTTGAATATAAAAAAGGGAACTGAAATTAAAAGCATAACCTGCAAAAGTTTCAGTAATCACTATCATACTTGTCCGTAATATTTGGTCATGCCCTTAAAGCTTGTATAGCTGGTTTTTTAAGTCCTTAATCATTTGCCCTACACAACCAATGTCTAAAATGGTTCAATTTCACTGCTGTACATACTACCTGTCCGCAATATTATTGCAAGGAGGTGTATTTGTGATCGCTGTATCCCGTTACAGCATGAGCGATAATGGCCTGGCACATTAGGAGCCCTACAAGGTGATGAGAGGCCGGTGCAGAAGTCCGGCATGTTGATGTACTAAGTTTCCAAACATTAACTAATGCAGAAGGGAAGTCGACACTGGAAAATCTTGTTCTTGACTGTGGTGGGATAGCTGAACACTTCATAACACTATCAATTAACATGCCACAGACACTGGTCTCCTCAGAGGAGAAGGCCAAGCTGGAAACGGCTCTGACGCGGGCATGTCACAGGAAAAGATTTGGGTTTGTTGGCAGAGAAGTGTGGAAGATGCCTGTAGGTTGCTTGTCAGCACTTCACCTGGCTCCAACCAGGCGCGTTAAATCATGGGATGCAAACCCACACGTGGATATACATGGATGGGAAAACAAAATACCAGACGCTCTACAGCCATGCTCTTCAGTTCAACACTGGGTTTCTTCTCTCTTTGTGGGTAGTGAGGAGAACCCGTTGAACCTCACCATCCAGGAGACTAAAGCCTTTCAAAAATACCTCAACTTCCAAAAAAACCCTTAGCTGAGGATGGCAAAAGTCCCAGAGACTGAATTATCCACAAATCTCACCTCTAGGAGGCCTCAGAATTAACCAAAAGAATGGTTAGAAGCTTCAATCTCTCATTGCTGGGCTCTAAGATTATTGTGTTAGAGGCTTAAAGGGCTTGAAAAGGCTGGGCTGGAGAGGCAGTGAAAGAGAGAACAGTGTTTATTGAGCAATAAAAGAAACATTATGTTTCATTGCTCAGCCAAACTGCCCTACAGAAGCAAATTCCCATGCCTTATAATATGGGGTGTAATAACTACTAATGCTATAAAGGGGTCTGTTGGAAACAACCAGCAGGGCCCTATCGCAGTGTAATCAAGCCTCCCGTTAAATTAGCGTCTCACTTGTGCTCACTGCTTTATTGTCTGATGGGAGCAACTGCCTGGAGGTTTGAACGCCAGCTCCGGTGGGGTTCACCTCCTGCACGGCTGCACTCTGGTTACCCTCTCTCAGGGACATCTCTCTGAGGCCAAGGGTTAGGTTTCCTTCCAAGGATTAAGCGGTAGGCTCATGTCAACAAGGTGGTCGTGGAGATAGAAGCAGAGCAGGAAGGACTTGTGAGGCCAATGGAGAGAGATCCAACTATTTCAAGGCAGGAGATTAATCCTGATAATACTGAGTTGGGTGATTTTTTTCTTTCCCCTGGTTGGGTCAAATTCCCCTAGCAACCACAAAGTCTGCCATTAATAAAATTAAAAAACTCAATCATAATTTCCAACCTCTGTGCCCTTTTCAGAGGCGAAAAGATAAATTAAATATAGAATGAAAGACTTGCTTTTTGGCCTTTGTAAACCTCTTCTCACTTTTTCACTTTCCTCCCCATAATTCTGCATTGCTGACCTTCTTCCAGTCACAATGGTCTCGGGAGCGCATGCAACATATGGACTTCATTGTCCTAAGGAGCGAAGAGGGCATGGGGATACCTTTCCCATTGACCTTTCCTATGCAGGCTGGGGTACATTACTGACAGGATCTGCACAGATCTACCTGGGCTGGGCTGCAGCAACATTTCATCTTGAACCTTTGTCTGATATTATAATTATTATCGCAAGTTAAGCTGCCTTCCAGGGTTTATTTGGAACAAAAAAAGGCTTTTTCTTCTAACTGAATTTTTTGGCTTAATTTTGTATTTCTGCTAAGATGATTTAGTTACTGAATTCTGTAAGGAAGGAGTGGTTGAAAACCAAAAGAGAGAAAAATATGAATATATCTGAAGATGTTTTAATTTTCAGAAACCAGGAAGTAACTGAAGAACAGTTGTTAAAAGTTGGAAAAGTGTTAGGTTTGGGGTTTCTGGCAGTAAACAAGAACATTTCTTTAGAAATTCAGGGTTTTTCAGTTGCTTATAAAAATCACTGGAGAGCTACCACACTCCAACCACTTCTTTTTCATTTTCTTCTGGTCGTATAACACCAGGTTTCCATTTTCTGGAAATAAATGAGGAAGCCATGGGGTATCCCTGCTCTTTTTATTCACACAAATAATCCCATTAAAGTCCACAGGAGTTCTCGTATCCAGTGGGCAGGTTCTGACCCCAATTGTTTTAGCAGTTCTTTTTATTCACACCTCATATTCTAGATAAAAAATCTTATAGATCTTGACAGAAGGCTTAAAATCATGAGTCTGCCCAAGGACAGAATTAGTATTATATATGTATACAGAATTAGTATTATATATGTATACTGCTTGGTTAACTTAGCTTAGGTAAAAAAGAGGAGAAAGTGTAGAAGACAAGCAGATGTCAAAAGTTTGGTGTGTCAGGCTGATATTGTCATACACCTCCTGAGAAACAAGAATCAACCCATTTTTTCCCCACTGTGCCTCAGTTTCCCCATTTATAAAATGGGATTTATTGAACTTGTCTTTCTCAAAGAGTGGTGAACATATAGTCAGTGGTATACTTCAGATGATCAAATGTAAGACAATTAACTGCATTTTTCTTCAAATAAATTGAAAATCAGTTGTTTCTGTTAAAAGGATTATCTTTTTAGCTTACTACCTTACTGCTACTCAGAGTATTTCTCTTAGAGATTGATCGATGACATTGCATTCGCAAGTGCTGAAAATAAAACAGAAGCAGCTGATTCAAAGCAAGTGTGGTCAGTGCATGTTCATACAGTCCTATGCCTCTCTTTGGAGTTACGCTTGATGCAGAGTCAAAGCCAGACTTCTGAAATCATTTAATTTTAACCAAATTTCTTCAGAGCATTTAAAAACATTTTCCTTACCATGACATACCCCATTGCCAAGAAGTTTTTTACTCTTTCCAGGCTGAATTCAAAAGGAAAAATTAACAAACCCTTATTAAATATCCTATTTATTTATTTATATGGTGCAGCATATATAAAGCAAGGCAGTTCATTCCAACAATCTTCTTCGTCATGTCTTTAACCTTATAGTAGCCAAGTGGCTAATTTTATTTCAACCTTGAAAGAAACAAAAGTCACCTCTAAGTTCAGACTAAACATGAGAAATCGTAGCCAGAGAGGAAATTTTTTTGAGAAAGTTATGTGGGAAGATATAAAAACAGTGGGTTAGAATGGAATGAGTCTTTCAACTCAAGTTTATTGTGTTTACGGTATTACTCAAGTTCTGAGGAAACTAATAACCATCACAAATCTCACCAACATCCCATATTTTAGGGCTTGAGTTGTCTAAATTTTCTGCTGGTTTAAAGCCCAGCAACAAAGAAGGTTCTTGATAGAATAAGCTCCAATGTTAAAACTACTGTGACACACAGAGATATATAACCTCACTCTTGGGTAACCAAAGTCTCCAATGCAACTTTAGCAACAAATTTCTTCCCCTCCTTACAACCTCTCCTACATCCCATAATAGCTCTATGTTTCAAAAGCAAGGCTCCACATCTGTAGTATATTATGTGCATAATTTGCACTTAATTACAAACCACATTGATTAAACCACTGCACAACAATTAAACTTAATTAGTTTTTTTTCACAGTGCCTTCACTATTTAGCTGAAACATGCCAAGTGTCTTATCAGCTCTAATTGAAACGTTCACTGGAGATGTTTAGCCTGAAGTGTGATCACCATTTCTTTCCAATTTCAGGTGAAGGCAAAACTAGGGATTAACAAATGTGTGTCAGTCTGTGACCCAGCATGAGCCACTTTGCATTCCCAATTGTTTCCATGTGTATGTCAGCAAACGTTCATCTCAATGCTATAAATAGATGACCAGGCTGCCCCCACCATGAAATCAGACAAGTTCTGTAGCACTTAGCAGGAATGGGATTTCAGCTGTTATTAAGGGTTCAGCTGTAAAATTCAAAGGGTATACTGAGTATTCAGTAATATGGGTAACAATCTGAGGCATTATTTTCCTTAAGCACAGGACTGTAGCTGTTACCAAAAATGACAGAATTTCACAGACTTTGGCTAATGAGGAATCTGAAGAAGCCTAACTATGTGTACAAATACTTTGAAACTCTTAGTTATGTTTAGGGAGCTATCTTTTTTTTCCCTAAATTGGCTGGTTTGAGTATTGTATGTTTATGGATTTAGTGTGTTTGATTCTTTTTCTCCAGAGAAAGGAATGGCAAATATTGGATACCTTGAAAACGTGTCAGATACTTATGGGTATTAGACCTTGGAGCTAATCTTTGTATGAAATAACAAAATTAAATATCACTTCAATAAAGTGCAGTATCACTGAGGATCAATTTACAGAAGAAAATATAAAGAAAAAGATAAAGTAGATTATCTGTAGTTGATCAACCTGATCAAAGAAAACAAGTAAAAATAAAAAATCTATGTTCACTGTTGCACTTCAGTGCTGTTAGTGGGATGTTTGCAACTAAAACCTCCCCAAATCACTGAATATTTTTATTTCTCTGATAATGCTTTCCTCACAGTTCTAGACCTAGTCGACTCTTACTTAAACTTCTACATCTTTACTTGATGTTCCCTCCATTAGCCAGATAATTGAGGCCTTTTTATATTTAATTCACATACTGAAAAAAGAAAAGGAAATGCACCTTATATGTAATCCTGAATACAGTGAAATACACAGAAGATGGAGCTCAGAGACACCGGCTGTACTCCTGCTTTAGTCTTGCATCTAATTGTGTAAGGTTGCAATCATTTTTTTCAGGAGGGAGTA
Source organism: Lathamus discolor (assembly GCF_037157495.1). Taxonomy (NCBI): domain Eukaryota; kingdom Metazoa; phylum Chordata; class Aves; order Psittaciformes; family Psittacidae; genus Lathamus; species Lathamus discolor. The sequence goes on along the minus strand of NC_088909.1, from coordinate 4,386,483 downwards.
CTTAGTTCTTTCTTTTATTAAATTTCTTCAGCAACACTTAAGTCTTTTGTGGGGGCTTTTAGGGAGTAAACTACTTCTACAAGTGGTAGGTTTCAAGTATGCAGATAAGCAATGACTTTTCAGTAGCATATAACCAATTGTTTCAAAAATGTGCTTTACTGGCAGAAAAAAGCATTGCAGTTTTTTGATTGCCACCAGATCCACCAGTGATTGAAGTCTGTTGAATAAATTCATAGGACAATGCTTTTGGCAGATTCTACAATACGTCTCTTACAAAATGATTTGACTAAAATGATATAAAATTAATTCATCTCTTTCCCAGCTGATAGTACTGCTTTAGTTATTTGCCCATTCATTCTGGGGGAGAAAAGAAAGATTCCTGTGAAATCTTTCAAATAGTAATGTCAAGCATGAAATATTTTCCTTCAAGTCACTCAATCTGGTGACTGTCAAAACTAACTACACTAAAGAAGTTCAGTGCTCATACACAGTGCCACAAATAAAATTATTTCATTTTTGCCCCTTTTGGTTTTTTTTCCTCTCTAATGAGTGAGAAACAATAAAAACAGCAGCTCACGATTTAACTCCAAACATGCCCTGTGCACCTCAGCAAAGTGGGAAAAGCAAAACTTCCCTTTTTGATACCTACCCAACACATCTCTAGGTGGGGTCCCCCTTAACAGACCAGCCATGGGGTGACGGAACACATCTACTTTTAAATAGCAGGAGAGTTCAAGACCTGTGCAATAGTTAACGTCAAGCCTCCTTCTGGTGTTCCCAGTGATTCCTCTCCATGAGCATGAAATACCATAAAGTGCTGCAGTGATGCCCTTATGAATGGCTTGTTTGTCTCCCTCTCTGCTTCTTTTCTCACCCCACACTTGTCCAGCAGCCCAAAGCAGTTTAGCAGATATGGCAGCTCACATGAATTATGAAAATGTGAACATGGTTCTGCTGACTTGTACCCTGCGTGCTGGCACTTTGTTGGGTTGGGTTTTCTCTCACTGCTAAAGTTCTTATTTGTGAAAAAGGTGGAGAACAAGGAACTGTTTTTATTCTCAGACCCATGGCTCTGGGCACCTCACATGCTTAAACAAGAAAAAATAATTGGTTAAATTTAAATACACATTTCCCAATATAACCCAAATGCAAAAGATCTCTCCATCACCAGTGTCTCCAGCTCCACTTCTGGGTATGCTCATACACGCAGAGTCTGGATCCAGGGTTAATTTCTGCAGGTAGTATTCATCTCTGAAATAAATCCGTATCTGGGAGACAACCAGAATACATTTGAGTTCCTTTCCTTGTCCCACCCTCCGAAGGGACAAAATCGACCTTCTGTGCACTCAGGAAGAGAAGAGCTTGAAAAATGTTGGAAGAGTTTGCTTAATTAGGTGCCCTGGCAGTTCATTTCAGAGGTACTGCTGGCAAATCACCTCCCCTTCTTGCAGGGTTGACGTTAAAATCTGTTTCCACATTTTCTTGTGGGGGAAAAGGAAAAAAAAAAGGGAAAAAAAGGTTATCCTTCACCCTTTCCAGCAAGCCAGGAAAGCTTGAAACTGAAATGGTGGCTTTATGCCCAGACAGAGAGGAACTGAAATAAATATGAGCAGGGTTAAGAATTTTCTTTATTGAGAGCACCTGCTCCAATTTTATATGTAGTGTTGCTAAAAATTCCTTCATTACACTGTGCTCAACTCTGTGGGAGTTCAGTGAAGCCTTTGGTGCTGAGAAAACCTAAACGAGTCCTTTGGACCTCTCTGGGGAAAGGTTTTCCTTGCTGTCATCCAAATGAATTGAATGTGTCTGAAGGTAATGGAATGACAGAGCCACTTGTGATGCTCCCAAGGACAGCCGCCAGTGAAGATGTGTGTCTGGCCTTACTGTGGATGGGAAGGTGAAAAAAACGAACTGGCAAAACTTCTCTATTTGTGAAGTTTCATGGAAAATTGTTATTTCTGCTGGTTTTGCAGGTAGCTGCACAGCTCCTGGGTGTATCAGGTACACCTGAAAATCAGTAGACTCTTCTTACAGCTGCTCAAACACCTCCTGAAGCAGAGTGTTTCAGAGGAGATGGATTATGACCTTATTTTGTGATGCACCAAGTTTTGATTGGTTGAAAGACAAGGTTTTAGCTATAAGCAATATACTTCTTAATCAGGCTGATGTAGCTGGAAAAGGCAGTACATCAGCCAGGCTAGATCCCTGGCTATTAAGCAAGAAATTTCAAGCTGATTTCTGGGCAAAACCAATAATTTCATGTTTAACTTAATGATGTTAATAAATTAGCCGGAGACTGGCTGAGACAATGACATTCTTTGGTATTTTTTGAGGGTAAAGCAATTAAGGACTAATCCTGTAAGCTGTTCTATTTTTGTAGTTGAGGTTGATTGCCCACGTACTGCTTAAACCTTCTACTACTGCTGCCAAAGTTTAGCTCTCTAGAGGTTGGTTTTTTTTGCCATGGTTGTGATGATCCAAGGGCACACAGCTTGTCTAAGAAAAGGCACAGCCTCTGTTTACAAACCCATATTCAGCTAAAGTCTATTACTATATTTTTACACGGCCTCATGAAAAGAGGTGGTCTTCAACTTTGGAAGTTTTATCTCAGTGTTGACAACGAGTCTCTCAGAGGCCCTGGCTGTTTCTTGCTTTATTGCACCTTGCTTTCCCCAAACAGACGATGATTCCTCTGTTAATGGTCTGAAAATAATGTTCACAATAAACTTTTCAACTAGGTCAAAGCCTTTAGATGACAGAAGTACTTTAGGAAGTGCTGTTTGAGTGCTAATAAAAATGATCATACATAAGGAAACAGGAGTCTGCTGGAGATGGCCAATAGATTAACTCAGCTGCGATGTTTTGCATGAAATACCTCCTCAGCTGCAGACAGATTCATTATGCATCAGTCTGATGCCTCCTACAGGGGCTCAGTAAATGGTCACAAGGCAATTAAGCAACCCATAATGCTGGCATGGGTGGCATGGGATACTGCTGTGGAGAAGACAACAAAAGGTGGCTCTGCATGTGCTGAAGTGGAAGAGAAAGTTTGGAGGTGTAGAGACAGCCAAGGACCCACCAGGATGTGAAATGATTGTGGCTTCCTCAGTGTTGTTTCTTTTCTTTTTAATTGTTTATTGTTTCTCAAGTGTGAAGCTTAACATCAAATTGAAGGTGAGGAGGGTGGCTGGTGGGAGCAAGGATTCAGTGACACCAACATGGTGCAAGACCACAGTAAACCAGGGTGGTGACCAGCAAAAGAGGGAAATGAAAACGTTTGCCAGTGTTCTGGCTGATGAAAATTTGCTTAGTTTGTGCCACGACTTTGGCTAACTGTGCAGTAAACCCAGGAAAAATCTGACACTGGGAACTGGTCATTTCTGCTGTGAATAGTGGTATTTTCAGAAAAAATGCCTTGACAATAAATTTTATCTTAAAGTCTGGCTCCCTCAGGTCCCCTCTACGTGCTGGAATAACCCTGTGCTATTAGACAGCCACTGTTAAACACCACATTTTTTTCCAGGCCTTGGAATGGCAGCTTAGGTTCCCCATCACAGCAAAAGGTGGTTTTCTGTCTTCTTAATGTTTTTGTATCAGACCAATAAAGCCACAGTCATACTCCAAAAAGCACTGATCCAGTGTAAACTGGGAAATGAGACAGGAATGCTGCAGTGAATCCACACCTGACCTCAGGCAGCATTCACTGCTTGTAGACCCATGGTGAGCATCAGCATCCAGCGCATGGGAAGTGCATTCCTGAGGCTGAGGATGGGTGAAAAACAAGTGCATGAGGCTCCCTAGATGTGCTGATTTATTCAGATGTTTCCCCAGGAGCTGGCATAGCCTAAGCCTAGGAACTGGCAGGGATTTTTCTTCACTGGGACAGAAGTAACAGTCTCAAACTTAACAGAAATTATAATGCTTTACTAGGGGATAAATCTAATCGGATTGTATCCAAACGGTCTATCTATAGATTTTAGCCACAGATGTATCTCATTTTCTTAATACCTCAACTGCTTAGAAGCTTTAGTATATTTATTTTCCTTTCATCCCTGCAACATAGAGATACACTGTCCCTATTTTACAGCTGGGGAACTTACTTACAGACAGACTTAAGTGTACGCATTCACAGCAGTCACTGAGTAGAACGGAATTCAGCATGGCTGAAAAACCCACCTGAGAAGCTGGGTAAATACTTGGGCAAGTAGCTCAGTGGTCAATGCCAGGAGTACCTGCGCTAATTCATTGAAAACAGGCTTAAGTGCATCTACTTGCACTCCCTGCAGGGTAGAAATGGTTTGAATGACTCACACAAGGTGATGCAGTGAGGCTGGAGCAATGCTCGGAGCTGATCTCTATTCCCAAGGCTGCTGCTGGCTGAAGCCTGCTCCTGTCTGGTCCCTGTTCAGTGGGTAGTGGCTTTCTAGCCAGGAACACTCAGTTATGTGATGGAAGCAGTACACAAGGTAGAGGCACTAAAATCCCTGGGCTTTGCATTCTTTCTTCTTTTTACCCTGTAGATGTGTAAGAAGCATCCACCACTCCAGACCAAGTTATCAAATCTCCTGTTCCCTCCCATCTCCCAGTCAATCAGTCAAGCTCAGTAAATTCACTGCTTTTCTTCAGAGACTTGAACAGGATCTTTTATGACAGCAAAGGCACAATGATAAATCGGATCAGCAGCACATACATGAGTGTGGCACCGTAGTAGAGACCATTCCTTGAGTCCCAGGTCATAATTAACTCCCTGAAGGACAGAAACCTGACAGGAAATCCAAAATCTCTTTGCAATCCACTAAATATTACAGGAATGAATGGCTGGCACAGGGAAGGAATGTTGGCTGGAAGTGATGCTTTTGGATTTGAGCTTTTCCTGGGCTGTATTTATTTAGCATATAGCTTGGAGGCACTTGCTGTTTCATATCAAGGAATGTAAGCAACACAGATAGCATGGCACTGGGAGATGGAACGGTTGCAGCTCAATCTGCTGTTACCTGGAGTTAATTTCTGCACCTGCACAATGCCTCAGGTGATGTTTAAAACATTTAAAGAGTTCAACTGTTTGGTTATGTTGAACAGTTCAAAACGTGGCTGCCCTGCAGGTCTTTGTACTTAGACCGTGAAGTCTAAGGTGTGATTCTTTATGGATTTTTCATTTTCCTGCGGTGAACTGGAGTAAAACTCTGAAAAAAACCAACCCATATCTGAACCTTTCTCCTGCCAAACCAAAAAAAAACCCAACCAAACCAAACCACTGCACTTCAGATTCAGTTTCTCTCGAGGACAGGATGAGAGAAAGACAAGACATACGATGTCATGTCACCACTACCAGAAGATGTTCAGATACGACATGGTGAGTGTCCTGCATGAACTAAAATAGCACATAAATTATAAGACTTAGTGAAATGACACTGCTTCACAACAGCTGCATGTTGTTCCCTTCCTCAAGAGCTCTTGGTGTGGCCAAGCTTCCAACCGTAACCATTGTTTTTCTTGGGGTGACATTTCCCATTCTTTCCCCCGTTATGAGCCAAACGCATTTGAGGCATCACTTTGGGTCAGCTCCTCTCTGCATCTCCCTCTCTAGGCAGGACCAAGCAGTCTATGATACTTGGAATGGCTGATGCCTGCTCTGTACCAGAGCAGCAGAACTGAAATAGCAGACGGCTCAATTTTATGAGGCATTACCAAGCCCTCAGTGTTGAAACCCAGGTGATGAGTTTCCAATCAGATAAGGCAATGGTAATTCCAGATGACCCTGCCATCAGTTGCAGGAATCGCCATGCGGGGAATGTTGGGATTAGGTTTCACTCAGAGCCTGGACACATTTATAATGTTTCAGTAAATGAATAGGGAGTACTGTGACCCAGCGGGGAAATTTATGGCCTTGGTTGTGGCTCTGACAGGACTTTGGAGTGAGATACCATGGGCTTCGGGGGTGGAGGCTCATCTTAAACTTAAATTGGGGTGGGGGTAGGGGTGAGAAGCAGAGATAAAGCAGCTGTTGAAAAGCTTAAGCTGTGTGTCTCTGGCTAAAAGCAGCTCAAGAGGACATGCTCACCGAGGCGTCAACTGTCTACAAAGTACCCGGTAATTGAAAAATATTATAACTGGACTGTAAAGGACAGAACAAGTCCCTGTGCTGGGGAGAGGGGGTCCAGGCACTTGCTCGAAAAGTGTGCAGATTGAAGTATTTGTAGAAGAAGGAAGAGGAGCAATAGTTCCATGGGAGGAGAGGTTGTTCCTGACAATGTCCAGCCATCGCAAGGCTCGAGTCGTGCTGTGCCACACAGGGACCTTTCACTCCACCGTCTGCCATCACTCAGCTTATTTTCTCTCAAGGTTAGATCAGGGGATTTATTGCACCTTTTGGATTTCCAGCAGCATCTGTTACAAAATCTAACATAAACTCTTCAAGAAATAGAAGCTAATCTTTGCCTAAGCTACATACGATGATACGCTGTGAGATTCCTGACTGATACCTAAAAAAACTTTCCTTAAAAACAGAGGAAAAGCAGGGTTTAAAGATTTACTGGGACATTTACAAGTGTGATAACATTTTTCAGCCTGCTTTGGTTTATGATAAATCATTTTTTATTGCCCTAGAAAACCTGGGAGATGATGACCAGAAGTAGAATATTTTTTGGCTTTGCTGTTGGAAAATCAGACCCAAAGTGTTTCAGCTATGAATGGAAGGAAACTTAAAGCACACAACAATTTGAGGCAACCAGTCAAAACAATTGCTGTGGCTGTCCAAACAAAACCAAAAAATGCCTATAAGTAAATAAAAGATGTATTCTGTAGGCCACTGAGAAGGTTTTTATTCCCCCCACACACACACTTTGATATTGAAGATTTTTTTTTTTTTTTTCAAGGAATGTAGTGAGGACAGTAATTTTTCTCTCTCTCTTTTTTTTTTTTTATTAAAAATTATGAATGTTTGGAGAAAAGCCAAGTGTTCATGCTTTGTTTTATTTGAAAAATTTCAACCAGCTGTACCTATGAAACTGGAAACCAGGTAACAATTGCCCTGATCTGGGATTTTTTTGAGACTGAAAAGTCAAACAAGGTTCATTAGAATGTTTTTGAGTTTCCAACTAACTGTCCCAGGCTTGTTGGAGGCTGGGACTAGAGAACAATATTGTAGGAAATCACGTTGACTCAGCTGAGTTTCACTTTCGGTTTAGCTGACAAACATGAAATCCCAAGCTCTGTAGCATCTATACCAAAACCAAACTGAGATTTAGGCAAAAGACCTTTCTGGCTAATTGATACCAAAAAAATCAAGTTGCACAGAAATTAAATTGTGGTTGCATTAAGCTAATTAGTTTTGCCATTGATATGATTGGGAATTGGAGCTTACCCTGAACATTCACCGTCATATCAACCTCAGTCCAGATGTAATATCATCAATAAATCATGCTGGCTATCTCTAAAATAATTGCTCTATATCTGATTCTTCCAGCTGTAAAAAAGTTCGTTGATATATTTCAGTGAACAGTAGTTAGTTGTTGAAAGTCAGCATAGCTTAAGCCACCTCCAAGTTTAGAGGAAGAAGAAATGGGTAAGTCTACCCTTTCTTATCATGCTAGTAGCTTCAGAAAACTCCCTGAGAGTCACCTCTTTGTGCTGCATGTTAACACCATCTCTACTGCTTAATTCCTGATCTATGAGTAGGACCCATAAGAATCAAGGAAGATGAATCAGGTTGTCCTGGTTTCATCAGTAGCAGTTATATTTCTCCTTCTTAGTAGCTGGTGCAGTGCTGTGATTTTGACTTTAGGCCTGAGAACTGTGCTGATAACACTGATGTTTTTAGTTGCTGCTCAGTAATATTTGCTCTGACCAAGAACTTTCTGAGTCTCATGCTCTGACAGGGAGGAGGGGAAACCGGGAGGAAGCAGAGACAGGACACCTGACTCAAACTAGCCAAGGAGTTATTCCATACCACAACACATCATGCCCAGTATAGAAACTTGTGGCAGTTACCCAGAAGGTTTAGATCACTGCTCTGCCAGGCTGGGTATCGGTCGGCGGGTGGTGAGAGATTGTATTCTCTCCCCTTGTTATTTCCCTTATCATTATTTTTATTGGTGGTAGCAGCAGTGGTTTTGTGTTATACCTTAGTTACTAGACTGTTCTTATCTCAACCCGTGGGAGTTATATTCTTTTGATTCTCCTCCTCCACCATCTGGGAGCAGGGTGGGGAGAAAAGTGGGGAGTGAGAGAGTGGCTGCGTGGTTCTGAGCTAACAGCTGGGCTTAAACCACAACATAGGTACACAAAAATAAATTAAAAATACAATGAAAACTATATTCAGTCTCAGTTCAGTTGCAAATGTGTTCAGATCCTTTTCCAGTGCCCATGGTCTTGCAATCATAATTTGAGTGATGAACTACCAAAACCCCAATCAACTTCAGGACCCCACATTGGATAGTTCATCTGCAGCAAGAAAAAATAGTGGATATTCTGGATACGCTGCAAACCGAAATCAAAGATGCCAAGTCTGTTTTTTCAGGCCAGTCTACACCTATGCAGTAGTTTCCCTGGAATCTGAACCATCTCATACAGCACAGAACACTGAATCCCTGCCAGGAATGATAAACATATCCCATTTTTCTTCCCTTATCTGTTTGCATTTTGCTAATATCACCTCTCAACCCCTTCCGCTCACTTCCAGTGGCTATTATCAGCAGACAGCAAAGAAATCTTTCCCAACCAACATGTCTGCAACTTTTGCGTGGGAAGTTTTCTCACCCATGCTCTTTGTGCACATAAGACATGATTTACACGACCGATGATAAGGGGATTCACTATTGAAGTTTAATTAAGATCAATCATGTAAGAGGTAAAATATTAGGATGGAGGATGACACAGGTTCTTGAAACTCTGACTACATGACAGTCACCAAAATATATTGCCATAGAAATCAAGAAACACATTGCTTTGACTTGCTGAGAGGAGGTTTAACATTAGTCGAAAGCTGCATGCCAGTATTTGTTGGAGCATTGCTGTTCTTTGCTAAAGTCTTCATGGACTACAAAAAAAAAAAAAAAAAACAAAAATCCAGAGGGCTGGACAAACTTGCCATTGATTTTGAGTTCCAAATCAATTTGTTTTGTATTTTTTTTATTATATGTGTACCATAAAAAAAATAATAAAAGTGAATGTATTCTGTTGTATTGCATATCTAAACAAATTGGAAAACTCTTGGGTAATCTCTAGAAATAAATTTAAATGAGTACAGCTCTTTTACTTAATCATACATATTTTATATTCTGAGTGGAGGGAGGGCATTTGCCATCAGCACTTCTTTATTCAATGTGCAAAATTCATTTGATAAATGCAGTCTGGAAAGCAGTGAAGTTTTCAGCATGATAAGTTCCCAAGCTTTAGGCAAACTATGAAACATATATATCATTAACAGTAATATATATGAATTAATACAAACTTTTAATGCTACAGATGCCATGGCATTCAGGTGGGAATAAGAACATTTTAAAATAATGCACTTTAGGTAGAAACTCAGCTCAGTAATATTTGCTACAAATGTGGGAGTTGCTGAGGGAGAAGCCAATATTGCATTCCTCAGGTCTAGGGCAGAAAAAGTGGAGGAGTTAAGATGAAGTGCAGATTTTCTTCTAATCAAATCCAGAAGACGTGCTGTAAACCTTATTCTAAGAGATCCGCTAAGTCTGCAGCATGAACATGACAGGCAGGCAAAATTGTGGATTTGATCATTTAAAAACCTGTGGATTCCTGGGGTTTTGGCTACATTAAAGACTCTGAGAAAAGACATGCTGAAAATTGCTGAGGGGTGTTACCAAATCAAGTTGCCAAAGGCTTAGTGTTCCTCAGAAATATAGAGAGCAGCTGGTTGAGCTAACTCCCAGTTAATTACCTCTTCATTTCTGCAGTCACTCCATAGTTTGTTTAGGGCAAGGTGGACTGGAGGGTTTGGTACCCAAATAATTCAATTCATTCATTTGCTATAGAAAATTAAGGCTGGAAAATAAAGACCTCATTATTGTACATATTTTTTCATTTAATTCGTTATGGGCATATTACAAAATGGCTTTGTAATTTGGGTAATCATACACAAATGTTGGGTTTTGCTGCAGCATATTCAGATCAAATACTTGTTTGGCTGAACCTGGCAGGCAATGCTGATGCAAGCCCAGCTCACTGAGAGTGTAGAGGTGATTGATTAATTGCTCCCATAAATCTTATAGACCCTGATCCTGATGTCTTTTCAGGCTCTGAACGGGGTAGGACTTTCGGTGCCCAGGGTTTGAAAGGCACTTTTTATGTGGAAGTCAGAAGGAGCAGAGGGATCAAAGCACTACATACACACTCCTATCCAAGGAGGAAAATTAAGATATGGCACATCTTCCTGTCATGTAATAGGATCATTGTAGAACTGTTTCATAAAATTAAGATTTTCCAAGTTCTTTGTCCCGTCTACTTTATATAAATACTCTGTTGTAAGTCTTAAGGTAGCAGCTAAGTACTACAGTTAGTCTTAACTTCCACTGCTCAGCATAATTCCTGTAGATTATCCTAAATAACTGTTCCTTTTCTTTGTCGTTTTTTATACAATACAAAATTGCAATCTTCTACAGTGCAGCCTTGTTTTAACTCTGCAACACATCTAAAATCAGCGTTTAAGGAATGTTTAAATAGTAAAGTCAGGCTCTGAGTAGATTAGGAAGTGCTTGGATCCTGAATACCCAAGCAACCTTAAATTGGCCCCATTCTATAAAGCCTTTAAATATCTGATTGCTACAAGTTCATGCCCCTTCCAACTACTGGGAAAAAGGAAAAAACTGAGGCAAGACCTGCAAAAACTAGTCCATTTTGAGGCACAGCCTGGATTCATTCCTGCTGTACTTTCCATCCAAGGCTTTGAATGAAGTAGGGGGTTATATGGAAAAAACGCAGTGTGAATGTGGAATTAACATTTCCTTGCATGGAACCATAGCAGCCCCCAGCAACTGAGGAGAGCAGATGGAAGGTTTGCACTCCAACTTTGACAACCTACTGTGTGAAATTAGCCCACCCCTCTCTCAGGAAAGACCTTGAAAGTTGATATTAATTCGTTTTGCCTCAGTGATGAGGAGCTGTGATAGGAGATTGAAGAGTCACTTGAAAATCTAATACTCCACTGGCAATTTCTGTCTCTTAACCATTTTACTCCTTCACTTGCTATTTCCCTCACAAAAATGAAGCTTGAGCTCCTTCAAGAAAATACATCTCCGCTCTTCAAGAGATACAGATGCTTCTTCTTTCATCTTTTCTAGTCTACACTGAGAGTTAGAGCCCACATGTAATATCTATTGCAAGATTCAGACCCACCTGTCCAAATCATCAGATGCTTCTTCATCTCCCTCCTTTTCCAAACCCTATTTTAGCTTTAAGTTTAAAACCAAGCAAAAACCAACACACACACTCAAAATCCTACCTTTACTTTGTTCCGTTTTGTTCTAAACAACCTCTTCTAACTGTGGTGGTTGGGAGGTCTTCGCTAGCCTTTCCAGTGCCTGACCTGACATCTGTTTTCTGAAGGACTTACTGGAACAAGCTGCCCAACAAATGATCCAGCTGGCTGAGTATTCCTAGGTGCTGGATTATAGTGCAACAGACAGGAAAGACATTCTTGTGGGTTTGACGTGAAAAAAGAAGCAGAAAATGCCATTTAGTGTGAAGTGTTCAAGTGCCACTATGTTTAGGAAACCAAACAGGCCATTGTAAGAAAGATGACAATTTTGCAGTCACATCTCTTCTATGTTCTCCATAATCCTCCGCCCGAACTCCCCAAAGAGGACAAAAATATGCAAAATACAGTAAAATGCCTTACATGTTTCATCTAGCTAGAATTTTTGATAATTCCAGGCTAGTGCTTTGGAAGAAATGACCAAACTTCATTCACTTGATGTTGTGAAATCTTTTAAAAGTATGTTTCCAGCTGATTTTCCTACTGCTGTACTCGATTTGCCTGAAATGGTTTTGGCTTTCACAGTCTGGGTATGTTCAACATGGCCACGAGGGGTTTGGAAGACCTCACAGGGAAGACCTCCTACAATCAATGGTGAATGCTACCCCTTCAGTTACAAAATAGCTCCTTAACTTCCAGTAGGTATTGCATCAGTGTCCCTGGAGAGGGATCTGCTCTTGGAAGGGTCTGCTTTCCCTAGGCACTTTCAAGATCTTGACCATTCATTCACCAAATGGCTTTATGTGAGCATTGTGCCTGTTCACTCCAATATCCTCTCAACAGCTGAGGGTGTTTCCGTCCAGAGGATGGACAGCTATTTCCAAAGCTGAAGGTTCTTTGTGGAGAAAGCCTGAATCATTTCCCTTTATTCAGAAATTATATTAAAACAAAACAAACACCAAACCCAAAAAACAACCCCCCAAAAAACCCTGCATTGCTTAATCCATCTAGAAATTTAAATGTCAGGACTCCAACTGGAGCACAGCTCACAAGCCTCTGGTGTTACTATATTGTTCCAGTGACAAACCCAACCCATGAAGTGGGTTGATCAGGTTCCAGTTGATTAAAGATGTTCTCCAGAAGAACATTCTAATTTGGGGTTGACAAAGGAGTGGAAACTACGTCTGTTTCCAATAAAACTCCTTGCCTCTTTGCCAGACACAGAAGAAAAAAGACCTGTCTTCAAACTCCTGGCCATGAGCTTGTTTCATGTTTTAGCACTGCCTTTCTCCTTTCCTTTATGCTGCAAACATTGCTAAGAAATTACCAGAATATCACCTGCATGCAAAACTAGTATGTTCTTTGATGTATTTCTTGTTTCTTCCCCCACCCCAGTAGCGGCACATTAGTCTGATCTGGGCTGCAGGTTACCTCTCTCTTTTCATGCGAGTCCAGTAAACTCCAAAGGCACAAACTGGAAAGTGATTTGGCTAGAGACATTATTCTTTCCTCTCTAAACACCCTTAATTCCACTGCATGTTGGCCTAGCCTTTGAAAAATGCTTTGGAAGAAGGTGGCACATGGAATTTGGTTATTGCTTTCTCATGACAATGCTGAAGGTGATGATTGCCCTGTAGTGCAGTGCATCATGTTGGATTCATTTAGCGTATGTACCCTGTGGTCTGTGATTCATTCACTGCATTGCAACGTGCTTTTTGGAATCACACTCCAGCAGTGACTTTCTGACATGCGGTTCAAATACTCATTTCTTTTCAGACCATACTTTTATTACAGTGAGTAGATCTGTATATAGCTTTAGACTGCTGCAAATTTCCAAGGGTCACGTCCCAACAAGTATCACTTTCCAATTTCATTCCCCTCAAGAAATTCTGTCAACAGCTTCTCCCAATTCCATTAATCTTGTGTTTTACCATCTTAAAGCCTCCCATTCTCTCAACTCCCTTAAAGATGTGACCAGTGTTTCTCCTTGAGTGCTGACAATTGCTTTCTCATTCTTATGTGGAGCTGCTCTCCCTGTTAAGAACCACATGCAGTTTTCAATAATACCTATTCATCGGTAATGTATATAGTGAGCCAGGTCTGGATTTCCACACTGAGGTATTGATGTATTTTACATACCTTTCCTTTCTCAAAAGGGATTTTCTGTCTCTGAGCACTAAATATGAGAAGCATTTTTCAAATTCTTTGACAGAATGCTTTTAACATATCAGTAGGGTTAATAAATCTTTCCCATTTGTTCTGTTCATTTTTATTCGTAGTGAAGTATTGATCGGGAACAAGCAGGGATTGTGAGGACAGTTCTCAAATGAAAGTGATAAATGGTGTTACAGGGATTCTGATACAAATGGTTTTGCTTGGAGCTGTGGGCCATTGGCCCCAAGGATTTTCTTCCAGCAGCAAGGAAACCCAGAAAGAGAGCATTTAACCACATCAGACCACCAACCTGTCAGAGCTCTGCATTTTCAGAGTTGCTTTTCTTCACTCTCTTTTTCACTGTGGTGTTCCTGAATAACACAAGTACTTTACCTCTCCAAAATGCAAGCAGTTGATGAACTCAGAATGACTAATTTCAAGGAGAGATGGGGTACATAAGGTACAGTAACAGTGATGCAAGGGATAAATCTAGGAAACTCAATTTCACCTTCTGTCCTTGCCTCAGACCGGGAAAATCCAGAGGGTCATCCCTGCATTGACTGATTTTCTTTGTAGTTATCCCTTTGTATGTATACTCTTTATAGATATGTTAAGACTGTGCAACAATTAAATCAGTTTCTCCTCAGACAGACAGACAGACATCTTTGCTCCTGTGTGTCTTCGTTGAATGATAATTTGTGAATCCTGCAAAAGATTGTGCTCATAAGTGGCCTATGGGATGGCCCTCAGAGCAGTACAATGAAATGGGACTGCCATATACACAGACTTAAGCACGGCCTTCACAGAGACCCTTTGGCAGGTCCTTTGGCAGGGTGTGTCATGGGGACTGGGTTTCTGCAAAACACCACATCGAAGCAGAACAGAAAGTGAACAGAGGACACGGAGACAAGACAGTTCAGGAGTGACACAGCATGCTTGGGAGCTACTTTTGGAAGAAATAAAGAAATGCTCAAATAATAGGTTTATTGCAAAAGATTTACACTTACAGCATTTTTCAGCCACACATCTCAACTGATGTTAGAAGAATAAGACAAACTCTCTGCTCTACTATCACGGATAAGTCACTGAAGGACAGAGAGGTCTCCCATGTCTCACATTCTCCCATGTCTCAGAGTACAAGAACTGAGGTCCTATATCAGACCTGCTGTTCTTATTATCTTGTTCTATTGATCTAAGGAATTAGGAAAGTGACAAGAAAATAACAAATACAACTCACAGAAATTAACAAACAAACAAATAATCAGCAAAGGGTAGTCAAAAGGACAAATATTCAATGAGAAGGAAAAAAAACTAAAAAGACAAACACTGACAAAAATCTGAGGTATTACTGACAAAGAGCAAGCCAGTAATTTTTTGCAAGCGCAAGTTGATATTGCGGAAAATCGATTACTGTGATGTATGTGGAGGATTACATCAAGGAGGCAAGTGCTCTTCCGTGGTCAGTTCACACCACACTACCTGCTGTCCCTTGTTACCTGGAAAATGTTGACCGATTTGGGGATATTCAAAGAAATCACCAGGATAAAGAACAGCCAAAACCAATGGAAAATTAAGAAGCTGAAAGCTAACATATCTTAATTACCTCATTTTTGACAAAACACAAGGCATAGATATTATTCTATCAATGTTCATAGGAAAAAAAATTGCACAAAATCAACCAAACAAAATATTTCTTATGGAGAAAGTCTCAATACCTCAAGTCCTTTCATGAAGATGGGATGGAAAGACTTGGGCTGCGAATAATCTTCTCAGGTACTGGTAAGAGGTCTCTCATTTAGGGCTTTTAAACCAGCCATAGGTTTATAACCAGCCATAGGGGATTATCCTCAACTGGCAAAGAAATAGCCTGGCTGACCCAATCAATTTTCCATTTCTAGTTGCCACGAGTCTGTAATTCTGTGATTTTTTTTTTCCTCTGTTGCTCTTCATATGAAAAATCTTCCCTACGTGCCGTTTTGGTTTATTTTGTCAAACACCCCACAGCCCTGCTCTGGTCATTGAAATTCCCATATAACATTTTGGTGACATACTGCGCTTTTGTCAGCCTCAGCAAAGAGGCAGGGACCGTGCATTTGATCCAGCGAGGAGAACGGAATGTCAAAATGCAGTTGTGGCACGAGAAGAGACGGCAAAGTTTGGAGTTCGGAGTCTATTTTTAGTGGCCAAAGATTGTTCCAAGGTTAAAAGAACACACAATTCTGGGGGAAGGTGGAGGGAATATTTGCCCTCCCTGGAGGAAATCCAAGAGGATTGCAGAATAAGAGGTCAGAGGAGCAAAGGGAGGGGAGGGCTATCTGTGACACAGCTGTTTTTGAAAACAGAAGGTGAAAGAAAACAAGTTGGATGGTAATCCCTTACGTTGTATCCCGCTGAAGCGCTTTTCAGAGTGGTGGAGTGGAACAAATGTACAGTCATATTTAAGGCATTGGACCACCTACATCTTAACAGATCCGCAAATTGATGTTAATGAAGCCATTTATGTTTTTTAAAAAAAAATTTAAATTCAGCTGGAAAAATAGAATGAATGCTGGAACACTGGGTTACTTGTTCAAACCAGCTTTCTAAAGCAGTATTTGATACGTTTGCTGGAGAAAAGAGCAGAAAGGACAAAGCTGTCTAAGGGAAGATATATCTTGGGCAATACTTTCCTTCAGCATGTTTCTGACCAACAGAGGAAGACCTTAAGCTGTATCAGTGACAAAATCTTGCACAAAAAGCGGAAACAGCAGTTTACTTTTCTGGCAGAAAAATGAACATTTGGGCAGTGTAAGATCCTTTTGGAGACATTTACTGGAGATGAAAATTGCTAATGCAGCAAGATCTATTCGCTGCAAATTAGTTATGCTTAAACTGGGAAAATATTGTGATTTTTTGTTGTTTTTAAGAGACATTTCGAGCTACATAAATCTAGTACTTTTTTCTCTTGCATTTATCTACAAAATAAAGCTAAAGTGGTTTTTTTCTTGTGGGACTATTTTATTTACTCGCTTTTTCAAAAGGAAGGATAGCAACTTAAAATTTGAAGCAGGAAAAGGCACAGGAGCCACCTAATTTTGCTAAGTTTTTCTTTCCTCTGAAGATCTGCAAGCTTTCTCCAAGGAAATGTGTAGTGAATGATTAAGCTACATATAAAAACAGAACAGCGTGTGTTACCCAGTGTGTGCACAAGTCAAAATGCTTTTTTACGCGGGTTAAGAACGTGCTCAGAATTATTTCTTTTCACCTGCCAATCCACGGTTACCCACACAAGCCTTGGATGTGTATATGAGCCTTTCAAAGGTTGTCCTCTGTATTTCAGGATAGAGTAGAAAGCCAATATTGTTCATTTGAGGGCTATTTTTAATGGCTACATATAGAAAGCTCTCTAGAGTTGCCATAAATATCCTGTTTGCTTTCTTTGTTTCTCTTTCATTTAACTCCCTTGGTATCAACCAGACTATTCTTTCTAAAATGTTTTACTATATCCCTTCTGCTCCCTTCGGAGGAGAAAATCAGGGAAATACATTTGCAGGGGAAAGGTATATTTATTCAGCAATGAGTAACTTTTAAGAATAGTTAAATCAATTTAGAACAAACTTTCAGCAGCGAGCGCTCGCTCACCTTTGGACAGGGATCAAGAATGGAAACTCTCAGACCAGAAGGAATTTGCGCAGGATGTAATGAGGAATGAAAAAATGCGAGTGGGTCTATGGGGTGCCAGAACAGAAACAACACCAGGTCACCCCAAAACTGCCAGGCAACCCGCTGCCTTTTCCCCCCTCTCACGCAGCACACAAATGTATAACATTTCACTAAGAGTGTGAAGCGCAAAACCAAGTGCCCACAAGGATTAATTTATGTGCCCAAGTGGGGAGCTATGCTTGAACAATGAGGCTCTACCCCGAAGTGCTTCAGTATATTGCATGTATACACAAATCCATATGCGGACACTTGAGGGCCTACAGAGCATTTTCTTGTTGCAAAAGGCACGTGTGATATTTGGCTCATTAAGATGAAACGTGAAATCAGATCCTCTTTTCTTTCTGCTCTGCTCTGCCTTTCTTTCTGCTGAGTGCCAGAAAAGCAGATTACGTTCCCTCGACCACTGCCTGCAGCAGTGAAGCTGAAGTTTATCTCTATCTTCCTTCTTTTTCTTTTAGATTCTTGGCTCCCTTATTCAGAAGCTCCTGACAGAGAGAAATTCTCCAAGTGCAGAGAAGCATTTATGTATGGAGCAGAGGGCTGCTCTTTTTTTTAATCCTTAATAAAGCAGATGTTACATTCCTTACAAAAGCATTTGACCTTTTTCCCGTGCTCATTCTCCAGGCTGACATGGGGAAGACTCCAGGAACATTGCTGACCACTGTCCTTCACATCTGGGGCTACAGAGCCTGCCTTCACCAGGGGGACTTTGCATAAGCCCCCCCCCCAACAAGCTGGGGAAAATGCCTTCCAGCAGCTCCTCTCACCTCGTAAAAGCCTGAGTGTGAATTGCCGGCACATGTGGGAGACCCTGCAGGCTCTGGGGATGCTGCATCTCTTCTGTTCTCCCACCAGCTGCCCCAGCTCCTTGGCAAATCCTTCTCACTGACAGTTTAGCAGCAGCACTGTTACATCTTTGAGTGCTCCTCTCCCTCTCATGATCCCATGTGCTGATGGGGACTTGCAGGTGATGACATGGGACAAGAGGATCAGTCCCAGTTCCTTATGGCTCCACATCATTTTTGGTGCATGCAGCTTGGCCGGTCATCAAGCAGAAGGCTTGTAGGGTCA
The DNA here is from genome assembly GCF_037157495.1 of Lathamus discolor. NCBI lineage: Eukaryota > Metazoa > Chordata > Aves > Psittaciformes > Psittacidae > Lathamus > Lathamus discolor. The sequence continues at coordinate 4,368,122 of NC_088909.1, read as the reverse complement.
ACCTCTACACAGGTGGCCAAGTCAGGGATTTGCAGACAGGAGGCAAGTGGTGGTGGTTGCCTTAACCCAAGCATTTTAGATGCTTGGGTAATTGCTGCCAAAGACCTCAGCATCCCTGGGGGAAAGCCAGCAAGTACCACAGTGCAAAAATGCACAGCAGCAAAGGAAAAGCACAACACAAAGTTGTGGCTACATGTTTGGGCTCCTCAAGGATAGAAATCACCTGCCTCCCCAGAGAAAAAAAAGAGAGGAATTGTAGATGCCTTTGTAGCGTTGCCTGCCTTATTAGGTCAAAGAAGCCCTGGTTTGGCTTTTGCTTGTGGGTATCCAGTTCCCTTGGGCCCAGCAGGCGCTGAGGTATGCTGAATTAAGATGATATATTCTGTGGACAGGTGGGGAAGGGAATAATTTCTTCAGACAGGAAGGAAAAAAGAACCGAAAAGTGCTTGGAAAGTTTCTCCTTATGCACATTGTTGGATAACATAGAGTTGTACATTTATTATTATACCTGTTTTCTAAGGTTGATGTATAATTGCAAGGTTAGCTTGTGTTGATGTGTTCCCAAATCAGAGGTATATGAATCTGCATGTTAATTACACATATCTGCATACCCTTGTTTGTCCAGGATAGACAGGCAATGAAAGGATGACATTGCTTGAATATTTTCTGCATCCAAATGTGAGAAATATCAAACCCTGGGTCTTGTAAAATACAGTGCCACTGTTGCCTTTAATATGATGCCTGTTTAGAGATGTGGCTCCTGGAGGTCTGGGTGTTGCTGTCCTGTCTGGGAGAGGATAAAAGAGGGAACAAGGAAGGAGAAAAAGAGGGGGAAATGCTCAGGATAGCTTGGCGCTTGTGTTTTATGGCTTCAGAGGCCAGTGGCTCAGGAAAAGCTTTCAGACCTGGCCTACAACTTCTCCATCAGATGGTCCAAATGTCCCCAACAGAGGAAATGATTAAGCAGCTGTTATCAGATCTTGGCTATGGATGGTGGGAGATGCTGATATTCATTGGGATAATGGCATTTGATACTTCAGAATTTTTAGACTTTTCTAAAGAGTGAGGATCCTCTGAGAGTTAGGGCAGCTTGATGGGGAAGGACCATGCTGTTGCAGGGGGAATGGAGGGCCAAACACTGAACAGCTTGGTCCTGCTCAGTGGGTTTTTTCATCCTGGGTTCCAGCTAAAGACGCCACCATGTCAGTAGCCTTGCAACCTACATTGCAACAGAGAAGTTTGCTCAGTCTACATTTCCCACAAGGAAGCCTGACAGATGCTCACTGGCATCCATCCGTCACACATACAAGGGAAAGGCTCCCACTCCAGATACTTTGCCCCACCAGTGATTACCATTCCTAAAAAAATCACGGTCATCCAGGAGACAAAAATCAAAGCTATTCAGTTGTCTTCACTGCCAGCGGTGTCTCACAGTGGAATCTGGGCAGTGCGGTGTGTTTACACAGTGTACATGAATAAAAATACCTCTCTGTGCCCCCCACACCCCCCAAGCCATTAGCACTCTGAAGAGTCAGCAGATGAACTGGAGTGGTTAAACTCATTAACTTCAGGTTAACTCCCATTGTGAAGCTCCTGGCTCAACATCAGAGGGCAATAAAACACCAAGCGCAACATAATGACTGTTATGATCAGGAAATTTGGGACATGTGTCGTTAGAGGGAACAAACAGGGCAGCAGAGGTGTCTGGCATTAACACTGCTGAGTGTTCATTGCCATTCACTCCCCCTCCATGTTCCTCTTATGCACTTTATCAGCTTCCTCCGACGCTGGGTGCAAACAAAGTCTGGCCCTTACCTGAGGGTCAGAGAGATGAGAGACAGTGTTAGACAGGATATTCCCAGCATTTTCAATGCTTCCTCTTTGGTGCATTATGGATGTCTGACTGACATGGCCAAGCGAAAGTGCTGCGGGTTCCCGCGGGACCCATGTAGCTGTAAAACTCACAAACATAATAATAACAAAGTCATAAATTCTGACCTGTGGTACAGTCCGAGTCGAATAACAGCTCCCCAGCTGTGGAATATGTGCCCTTGTTGTGTGAAGGTGGCAGACCCTGGGGTAAAGTTCACCTCATATTTGTCAGGTTGTGTAGAGCCAGGCCCATTTAATGATCTAAAAGCAGCCAAAAGCCCCAGTGGCAGGACAGATGCCCAGCCGTGTTTTTAGCCTGTTATGATTTACTGATTATTTTGAGAGGAGGGAAAGCTTAAAAAAATAGCCAATTGAGGACAGATAACAGAACCAGGGAGACAAGTAGTGGAGATCCTATTATAAAGGAGGAGTTTATCCCCTTCAAAATGCCCAGGACCTTTTCTCTTCAGAGCTTTACCCAGTGCCTCAATGTCTGCAGAGCATAAGAACTGGATGCAGCCCAAGAGGAGAGAAGCAATAGCCCAGGGTTGTTTCTGCTTCTTTCTGCAGTGATTTTATTCCAGCCACAGCTTTGCAACCCCTAAACCCCAAAAGATATCAGAAAAGCTCCAGACTGTACAGGGAGGCAGGGAGCTGAACTGGGTGAATATTAGGGAAGCCTGGAACAGCTATGAGCTATTTCAGTTCCTTCCTGACAGAGCTGAAGGAGTTTGTTACATGGAAAACCCCCTAGTATCCCATGTCTGCCTTTGAAATGTGCTAAAATGGGCTGGTAGCAGGGAGATGCACATAGGAGAGAGGGTGAGGAGAGAGCTTGGTAGGGTCAGCCATCCTCAGGAGTGGATTTTCCAGGGAAAAGAGACTTCATTCCCCCATCTCTCTGTCAGACTGGGATCATGTCCACCTCAAGCCTCAGTGACAAGCGGGAGCGGGCTGCTCGCCATCCGGGGAAGGAAGGACGAGATGATTTGTTTTTGTGTGTTTTTCTTTCCATGTCTGCTACTTGGAAGGAAACATGTCTGCTTTTAGAGAACAATGCTGCCCAGGGCCGTGGGAGTGAGTTACTGACGTGTGCGAATCCTAACCCAGACCCCTTTCCCAGGCCAGGCCTAGGCAGAGCTCAGCAGTGCACTATCTCCTTGCAGTGGGTTAAATGCTAAATGAAGGGGACTGCGGGTAATTTGGAAGTGCAGCCCCTTCTGCCCTGAATCAGAATGTGGCACTTGCTCTCCCTAAACTGCTGTCAACAGGGATGCGATGGAGCACCTTTGAACATCCCCCAGATTCCCAATCTCCAACCCATGACCTACACTATCACTTTGAGTTTTTCCTCTCCTTCTCACCCTAAATGATTTCCCTTGACTTTTCTTATAGCTACCTCTTCTCTTCTACCCCATCGATATACTGATGGACTGATGAGAACAATAAAATTGAGAAAGGACAGCCACCAAACGTCTTCTTGCTCTAGAACCAAGCACAATTAAGTCAGATCTCCTCATTCTGAGACAACATTCTTGAAAGCTATGAAATTCCTACCACACTCCCTACATCTCTATTAGCCACACCATGCTGCACATCACCCTTCTCCAAAACCTGCCTTTGGAAGCAGAAAGGGCTCCATGAGTTGTTGCAGTGACATTTATCTCCAGCCTCCAGCCAGATCGCGTTTTGTGCTGGTGCTCTTCAGCCATCAAATTCTGAAGTGAAGCAATTTGGTCTGCAACCTGCTAACCTTCCTTGTAATGACTGGTTTGCTGTGTCCCAGGGGTACAAAACAGCATTTTAAGGATTCCCAGCCAGTTCTTCAAACGGCTCCTCTGGCTAAAAGCACTTGGCATAAGTTAGGGAATGTTCAGATAGGCTGTAATTTCCATCTGCTTCTGAGCAACGCAGGATTGGGAACAGGAGGTGTTATAGAGGAGTCAGATACTATGAAATTGGAGGTATTTGGGTGAAGGGGATTGACTCCAACTGCAAAGATTCATTTGGCAGAGTTTAGGGCGCTACCCATGATCTCCAGGCAAGTACTGAGCTGGGAAAATACATTCCAGCACCAGGGACTAACCAGGCGTTTTACTTATTTTGCGGCATTTATCGTCACCTCATACCTTCCCTGTTAGTACATTGCGGTCCTTTGAGTCCAGCTGTGCCCAGAGGTGGGGAAGGCTGCAGTGAGAATTTGTCCTCTCTCCCAGCAAAATACAGCCCTTTTGCAATCCCTTATGATGATCCTTAAGGTCTACAGATCACCTTTAATATAAACTGTTGCACTGGCACATCAGGGAGTGCTTAAACAAGGCGCCTTAACACACACCCTGTCTTTGCCCAGCGCACTTCTCCTGCCATCCGCCTTCCCGAACCCGGCTATTGCAGCGTTGAATGGGACCTTAGTTTTAAGGATAAACACATCCATCACAAAGCTGTTTGGCGTACACCAGCGCTGGCACTCTCATCCCCTCCATGAAACCCCTTTTGAGGACTTTCTGTCCAGAGACCGCATCTCTGCTCCAGTTTCCACTCCCCAACCTGCTTTTTCCAACACTCCCCAAGGTAATCCCACAGTTTACCAGGAATGGGAAGAGACGCAGGAAAACAAGGGCCGCTTTAACCCCTATTTTAAAGCTGTAGTTCCCTCCTGGTTTAGTATATTTAGTTTGGGCACAGTTCTGAAACAAAAGGTATAAAGAAGCCAAGTTGTTGGGGCAGGGGGAGGGAAGAAAGTTGGTTTGATTTTGAGAGCCTTGGAAGATCATTAAAATTTCATAACAGGCATAAAAAAAGGTTGTTTGCTTATGAGGTCTCTAGTGTTTAAAGAGCTAGAGACAAAACTGTCGAGCAGTATATTCCAGTTTATCCTGTGGAATAGGAAGGAATGGCCCCAGACGTAATTACAAGTAAGTAGTGCAGCGAGAGAGGGGAAAAAGCTCAGGAAATGTGATGTCTAAGAACCTTTTTTGTCGGTGTTTAATCAGTTTGCCCGGCTGTTTGTTTGTGGGGTTTTCTGCGATCTGCCTCAGTCGTAACATGTTGGATCTTTTAATGGTGAAAGTGAGGGATGGGAAGAATTTTTGCTTCTGAATTCAGTGCATCTTAAAGGAAAACCAGGGAACAAGGGTGAAATGTGAAGCTTGGTTTGTGAGTTTACAGAGCTGAAAGGCAGAGTGTGGGGTTTCAGTGGTGGTCTCGCACTCACTGACTTTTGCATTTTTATCCACTGAACAAGCAACATGAGAGAGAGTTTTACAAAAGCAGGGAAATGGTATCTCATTAATATTTCTACCTAGCAAAAAAAGAAGTGAATAATAACATTAGTGGTTATAAAACAGCAGGGACTTGATGATGAATGTTAGGCTGTGTATGAAAACTACTATACAAGGCTGTATAGTTTTTTAAAAATATGTTCTATTTCTTTAGCTTTACTCCTTAAAAATACATTAACATTGAATTGGAATTTAAAAACAGAATAACATCGTCTGCAAAATATTCCTCTGAAACACAGAACTCCTGATCTGAAAAACAAAATCAGTCGTAAATCGTAGAACACATTAGCAGCTGCAATGTAGAAATTGAACATTCGAAAATATTCTCGTGGCAAAATAACATCAACAGCCTGTATGTTATAGTGATGCAAACACTAGTAAAGGAATTATATTACTGTCAAGGTTGCAGATATCTGTTCCATTTTAAAATCACAACACAATACTCTTAAAAAAATCATTAACAGTGAAAACACTTTCCTATGTTAAATCACATTTATGAAAAACAGAAACTTATTGCATTGTATTTTATTATGAACTTATTTTTAGTTGTCTGTAATGTATACAGTATTATTATATTTAATTGTATAATTCTTGAAGTAAAAGATGTATATCTTAATTTCCCATTTTATTAAAAAAAAACCCAAAACAAAACCTAGAAAAAAATAATCTTACTTATAATTACCTGTAGTTAAAATTATTGTTAGTAACCTTCAAAATGAATACAAAGAAAACACACTGAATTATTTCTTTAAGCTGCATAATATTTTCTGGTTGTTTTAATGCATATAGTACATTATCCTTCCTCTATGTATAACTAATAAGCACAGTTCACACCCCTAAGAACAGCTTTATAATTAGGGAAATAATTTTTAAAAGTATATAGCTAAATTAGAAGTGAAGTCCTGTTATATCTTTTGGGACCTGTGATCCTAAAATCATTAAGTGCATTAAGTCAGTCCTCTGTTTTGAAATATTCATCCCACAAGGAGAGTTAATTATTTTCTATTAGGATGTAGTTTTCTCCTTCTTTTTCTGCCTTTTGGGAATAGATCAGTTTACTTACTTTTCAACTTTTACCTAGCTGTATATACAAATAAAACACTGAGATTAATTCTGTGGATTGTACATATGTAAAATCATATCATTATTTTAAGGAGTTTCCCAGATAGGTGACAGATCCAAGCCAAGATGAAGTTAATGAGTCATTTCTATCTGCTGTAGAGGGATTTGGATCTGAACGCTGGACTCCTTACAAATTGGAGGCTGTACTTTCATAAGAACATGAATTTTATCATTTTCTTAAATCAGAAATAGTTACCCATGGAATAGTTTAGACTATAGTTGGAGAGTGTAGTTTGGTTTGATAATGACATCTTCCTCCACAGACTTTGGACTTACCCTGGCTTTGTGGCTAACATAGCATGTGTCAGCTTATTTCTCACCCATTTTTTAATAAAACATTGTGCTCTGGGTTCGAGTTTGCATGCAAAAACATGACAATTTTTTAACTTGACTCAGACTTCATTATTTTTCAAAAACAGACAATGATGTTACTCATATGAAAGTTAACTCCACATTCTGATAATTAACAGAGTAACCTGAAATCTCATTACCTTTACTAGAAAGCAGGGAAGTCTATGAGCTTAGAGGAATTCCGGAGTCAATGAAGGTTCAAGTGCTTTTTGCCTTTTATTCCTCGCTGTTCCATTGCACATGCCTTTTCTTATTTGGAACGCGGAGGAGGGTCTGAAAAGGGTTAGCTTAGACTAAACACACTATGGAAACAAGGACTATGTTGTCACATCAGGTTTGCCGAACACTTAAAATCTAACTTAGGTCTCCAAGTCCTGCTGCAATGCAAATGAGAACGTTCTTGCTGGGAACATGTCATTCCCGAGAACACTAAATGTTGTCATGCAAGCCCCATGGGAGCAAGCTGCAGTAAGTCCTCCTGATTTAAGAGCTATTACTGATGCTGCTATTATTACTTTAGAGGGGTACAGCAGGGATTCACAACCTCAGTTCTCAACCTTTCCCTTATTTCTACATGGAAAGAAGTGGCAAGGCTCCCAGCAAGACACATTTGTTGTCCCAGGATGTAGGAATAATTGAGGAAGGCTCCTGTTATGGAGCTTCATTGGTATAAGGAACCTCATTTAGATCATTTTTCTGACAGAAAGCTTTAAAAACATGACTTCTGTTTAAATGCCCCAAAACAGAATCAGTGGGTGCACTTATTTGCAGATGCTATGGATATAACACCACTTATGAGCCCAGCAGGCTTCAGGCCTTTGCCAACCTGGACAGCTGGGAGAACATGGAGTGTCTTATCACTGTTTGTGCACGGGGAGCTGACAGTGCAGCACTCCTTTCCCTGATCACTTAATCTGTGCCTTATAAGAGTTCAAGTTGTGCGGGCCACCCCAGAACGTCTTTTGAAGTGGTTGAGGATCAACCCTGTTTGTACGGAATAGGTGAAAAGAAGGATTCTACTTAATTTATGATTTATTTTATTCTACTTAATTTATTGGTTTATGCAAGCATACTTCCCAAACTGACAGTGGCAAAGTGTGCAGAAGAAGCCAGAGGCATCACGGGCAAGGTGTGGTTGACCATTCCCAATAACACAACCACTACCACTGACTTTTCACTCAGCTCCCACCCTAGTACAGAAACCTTTTCTGCCCTGGGGACTGAGGTTGCATCCTGTTTGCTCCAACACTTGTAAATAAAGACCTTTTTATCTCTGGATTTTCATATTCAGAAGAAAATTATCTCAAGCCATAAAAAACATATCTTTCATTACCTCTCTTGAGGGCATAGCAGCCCAAGTCTTCAGCATAGCATGGAAATTCTTACTGTAGGCTTAGAGCCATAGGTACATCCTTTCTCTTCCCTTTGCTCCCCATTACACTTGATCATGACAAAGCCAGTCATATGTTGTTCTCTCTAAAGGGTGGCAACTCAGAAAATGCCAAATATCTGGTTTATCTGTGGTTAAGAAAATGGTCCCTTTATGAGCTGAAAACTTCTCTCCTTTCTGTTGCAGTCCGTGCCAGAAACATTGAACTCTCAGAAACTTTCCTCAAGCACTAGTATTATGCAGCCTCAGTGTCCCTGGAGAGGCTGAAGACCCTTATACTTATGTGTGCCTTATCACAGCCACTGTTTGCAGCAAAGTAAGGACAGGAAATGGGGATGAAGCAGATAAATGAGGTTGTAATAGGCTGGGGAGCCGATGTAAAACCCAATCTACCAAATTCAGGAGAGAGGCAGCCTATCCTTTCCTGCTCCCAGTGCAGTCTTTTCCTTCTGACAGTTTGCTGAAAGGACCTCTATTGTGTATTACTTAACACATCTGTGAAGGTACTGCAAGCTGATGCTTTCTCCTTTATATCTCAGTGGCACAAAAAGAAATGAAAGGACAATCCATCCCAGATCTCTGATTCTACACTGCATCCAAATGTGGTAAAACCCTGAAAAGCACTGACATAGGAGCTCCCTGCTTGTCTTGACCTGGTCCTGAATGACACCGACACCCACTGGCTTTACCCTCTAATAGGTGCTTAGGCAAAAGGAAGAGACTTTGAGTAAATGGTGGAAAAAGGGCGGTTTACCTCCGAAATGCACCCTTTAAATACAGAGCACAGTGAATTGTGCAGCAGAGATTGAATACAACATTGACCAGATTCTTTGTGTGGCCCTTTATTACTTTACTCTTTGTCTGATGGAGAGTAAGGGGAAAGGGAAGGAATAAAGCCTTCTCAGTCTGGAATAAAGCTCAGATCTCAGCTTCTCAAACTCAATAAAGGAGCAAGGGAGCATGGTGCCTGCAGACAGATTTTCCCTGAACAGTTATCCCACCCTAGTCTATGATTCTATGATTCTATGACCCCCTTGGTGCTGCCTGGACAGGGGCAGTGCAGAATGAGACACTGAGGCAGCCTGACCTTCCTGCCCTCCTCACCAGGCAGTTGTACTGGAAGACAGCCGACGGCCGTGTTGTGCTCTATCATAGGCATGTTTCAACTGGACAGCAAGCTGTTGACCATAGGGCGTCTGTATCCTAACGCTTTCCCCTGCCCTTCACCTTATTTAGCCCTTTGCAATAGGCTGTAATGAAATAATGTTCACAGCAGCAAGAACACAAAATAACTCATGATGTGCCTCAAACTGTGAGAAAAGAGTATTCAATCCTCCCCAAACACAGACCTGCTCACTTCAAAGGGGGTAATATTTAGATAGTAATCAACATTGCATTTTATTCCCTTTCCTGGCCCAACGTGCATATTTGCTCAGCCACGGTTTCTGCCCGTCAAGAAAACCTACCGTGATTGATGCGCAGGGTGGGGTGAGTGGAAACATGAGTCTAAGCAGTGCCTGGATCTCAGGGACTATCCCAGTGGCTCAGATGCTATGGGGGCTGCAGCCTGCCACCCAGGGCCAAGGATTTTCTCCTGGCTCATGTTATTTATAGGCACCAAGCTGGGATAAGGCTACGGCTGAGCGGGGTTTCTGTGTTTCCCACTACACTTTCTAAATTAACACTTTCTCCCATGTAAGTGAGCAAAGTAACATCCTCCCTGTCTCAGGGATTGGGAAATAGGGGCAAAGAACCAAATTGCAGTCTCAACATGGAATTTATGACTCCCAAGAGGCACAAGATATCCGTCTTGACATCTCTTTGTCACCTTCAACATCTCAGAATGATTAACTGGGGAGAACGAAATTTCTTCAGTTCTCAGATACTGCGATAAATACTTAGTAAAGAATCAGATTAAAACTGGATGCTGCTTGTATTTTCTTTTTCTTAAGCTGGCATCTGTAGCTTCTCGTGCTGTTATTTATGAAACAACTTTATTAACTTATGACGAAAGTAGGCATTTGTTATGCAGTAAATTTAAGCTTCATAGTCAATGGAGGTTTTGTGGTCTGGGAAAAAGTAAACATAAACTGAAAATGTCACTTATTCCTATTCTTGTTTTGACCCAACAAGAATTAAAATCAGATGTGTAATTGGTGAAATTCCTTGAAGGAAATGCATCTCCTTTGTTAGTGATTGTTAGCTAGAAACACCAGAGGCTCAGATGATGTAATAGCCAGACGTCTGCAGACTTTAAGAACAATTGTCATTTATTTCCAGGAATAAGAGGAAATTTCTTTCTGCTGCTCTTCCCACATCATTCATCCTAGGAGGGAAAGATCCTTTCCAAGGCATTTCAGCAGTCAGTAATGCTATAGATCTGTATGGGTCACTCCGCTTGACAGATAGATTGGGATCTAATATCAATCCTAGGAAAAATAGAAAAGAAGTCATAATATGAGAATGGAGCCAGACTGGTGAGAACACGCTGCTGGTAATACCAAATTATTCAGGAGCTGAAGATGAAGGCTGGCTGTGATGAGATGCCAAAAATCCATCTGCAAGTACATGGTTGAGTGATAAAACATCAGGTAAAATTCAGGGTAGATAAATGTCAAGGGATGTACATGTGGGAGGAGGGTCCTGGAAATCCTTTAAACTAAACTTTAACTCTGTTATAGTCTAAACTAACTCTAACTGTTGAGGAGATTTAAATCTATAACAGAGAAATGCACAAAAGTTTTTATACTGTGAAATCGATTCAAGTTGTAGCTCTCATAAAACAAAATAAATGTTAGGAATAACAATGAAAAAATTAAGAATATTTTGAAAAAATAGTGGTGTTATTTGATAAATCTTTGGTGCATCTCCACCTGAAATACCTGAAACCTTCCAGCTCCTAAAGGAACTAGTCAAACTGGAAGAGTCTTAGAGGATGGCGCCAAGGATAATTAAAGACTAAGGCTTCAGTGTGAGAACAATTAAATAGACTAGGTTTCTTCAGCCAGAAGAGATGATGACTGACAGGATATGATGGAGTTCTCAGGAATTATGAATGACAAGGATAGAATAGCAAGCAGCTGTTCGCTGTTTTTTCCTTCTAATACAAAACTCAGAAGCATGAAATGAAGCTGATAGCTGGCAGTTTAAACCAAAAAGGAGCAATCCTTCTTGACACCATGCTTAGTCATCTTGTGGAACCCCTTGCCACGGGATACAGGGAGTGCTAAAAGTTTACTGGATACATTCATGAAAGAAAAACTCATTGGAGGTTTTTAAAATCCATCTGGGTTTTGTATTAAACAGAGAGGCTCCATGTCTGGTTCAGAAAGTGCCTGAGCCAGAAACCACTGTAGGTTGGGCAAGCATTTTAGGGAAGCATCACTGTAGAGCTGACCTACATTTGTACTCTTTCCTGGGCTCTCGCTACTGTTGCAGATAGGTTATTTGGCATCGACTTCCAGTCAGACATGTTAAAGTTGTTCATATCTTCTTGTGAGCCTCAGCTTCGAAGTGATAAGTAATTCCAGACAAATGCATTCCTTATGTTCTCTCTTAAATCCAACAATAATGTTAACTATTAAGTCAGGTGATGACAAGCTGGTGTGTAGTAGCTTCAGGTCTTGGACTTCTCCTTTTCCAGTTCCTATTTTCCTTTGTACTTGGCTAAGATGACCCCAGGCAACCCACAGGTGCTTTAGGGGCATATCCACATGGGTAGACATCAGCTCCTTCTGTGTCTTGAAATCAGGTACCTGTAGCAGAGCAACCAAGAGACAAGCTGACTTAGATAATGCACAGGAGACCAACAAGGTTAGTGTGGTGTCTTGGCTCACTTTGGCTTTACATCTGTGTATCACGGGAGCAATGGTGCATCTCCCCGTCAAGGAGATATGCCCAGATTTTCTTCTACAACTAAACTTTGATGTGCTAACACAGCAGTTAGAGCTCAGAGTGTTTTAGCAGGGAGGAAAGCTAGCTTAAAAGCATTGCTTTTGGCTCTAAACTAGTAGAAGACCTCCATAAGAGGCATTGACACTCTTGTGACCAGCTACTCCAACTTCCAATTGCCTGGCCAGGAATTTTAAAATAGTTATGTTGGGTTCTAGGCAAATAAAACTATATTTTAGTGAAGCATTTGATAGTCTTGTAAAATCTTAATTGAAAGATTGACTCAGTCTTGCCTGGATGTAAGTACTTGCCTGTGGTCTCTGCATTGGCTGAAATACTAGAAACTAAGATAAATTTCAACATGTCGGGTTTGAGGACATGAATGATGTTATGGCTGGAGAGGAAAATAATTAATTTCTTCATTAATAAACTGGAAGACACAGCAAACAAAATGCTCATTGCATATGCAGATAGGTAACAAACACTTGTGAGTGATACTGAAGCTGAATTAACTCAGTAACTCAGTAACTCAGGCTAAGTCATGTCCACCAGAAAGAGCCTACATGCATGTAGGGGTACCTGTAGGTGACAACCAAGAGGGCAGCACATTTGATCTCTGCTGGCTGAATGAAATGGCAATGAAAAACTTGTCAGCTGTGGGGGCTCCGTAAAGAGACAAATGAAGCTTAATCAGCCTGAGAGATAACAGTATTCCAAAGTGTGGAAATAGTGATTGTCTAGTTTCTTGAATGCTATTCGATTCAGGAAATGTCAGCAAGACATCAAGAATACAGAGAGAGCTCAGAGAACAGGAAATGGAGAAAGAAAACAAACAAAAAAAAAACTAATAAAAATGATGGAGAGCCAAAGGGAACTGGCTTATGAGAAAAGATTAGAAGGTCTAAATATGTGTTAGTTGGCCAAATTATGACTAAGAGAGGTTATGATAACTGTCTGCATGTATATGAGGGCTGTAAATCACTAGGAAAAGACATTTTCTGACTGGCATAACAAGAAATTTAGGAGACATCAGATTAAATTAAACAATGGAAAATGTTGACTAAAACCCAGGAATTGTTCTTAATGGTAAACTTGATCAGAATTGGTAAAATTTTCTGTATACATTGGTCTGAAAAAAACATCGGGGAGATGTGAGAAAGCTGCTTGGATGCCAGTTGTTAAAGACATTGGCTTCTAATGCTTCCTGTGGCAAAGTGAAGGAAGAACAATCAACAGCAAAATCATTGAAAAGGGTTTGGCTTTCTTTGTTTTCTAGTGCAGGAGACCAGCAATTTTAGAAAGCTCTGCCAATGGCCTTGTTATTAAAAACGCAGAGAGTGTATCCAGAAAGCTCTCAGCCACAAACGAACGTGGGTTTCTAAGAGCTTAAGGCTGCACCCTCCCTCCTTCAAGGATTTCAGAATGCGTCTCAGGAGTTCCTGCCAGAACACAACACCGATGTGCTGTACTTGGGAGAACACAAGTGCAATAAAAGACGGAAGAAGCATCATTTACATTCCCAGCACAAACATAAGGTGATAAAGGGCAAGCTGGTCCAGGACCAGTTTTCTTGAAGTCGTTGCTGACCAGAATTCCCAACAAAGTGCTCAAATGTAGGCACCAATTCCCATGTTGTCTTTGTGGTACACCCAAACCACAGGTGGAATCTATATGTACTGGGGTATGTCCACACGACCACATGGCGTTACTCTCTCATTGGAAGCTGTTTCAAGCTGGCAGGAGGCAATGTAACATGGACTTTCTACCTGGCATTTGTGCCCATGTTTCTGCCACAAAACCTCTTCCATTGCAGGAATCAGAGAGCAAGTACTTCTACACTACAGCACAGATCATAGTGTGCTGTGTTTCTTGCAGGGCATAAGACCATCTAATTGAGGTGTCCTTGTGGGTTTCTATTCCAACAGAAGCTGTGCAGCAGGTTGAAGAAGAGGCCATCAGTGAACCTGTTGAGCTATTATTTGATTTTGGCTGTAAACAACTGATAGAAGGTTCTCAGCACTGAAATGCTGGATAAAAAAAGCAGATGGGCAGACGAGGCTTTGGAGCTCCTCCAAGCACCAGGACTTTTCCTTGCTAATGTCAGCATGATCAAGATCGTACTTCAAGACCCTTAAGTTTCTAAGTTTGCTTCTGAAAATCATCTCCTCCTTGCTCTTAAGTAACCTAATTTTCCAAAGAACCTCAAGACTGGGAATTTCCACTGAAGCTTGAGCATGGAAGGAGGAAGCACTCAGCACCTTTTTGAATCACTGCACAGTTTGTGTCATTTCATTATCACCTCACAGTGCTCTTAAGACAGGTCTTTATCACATCCCTAGATTGCTGCACGCTAATCAAATACATATAGGTAGCTGGCATCAGTTCAATAATATGGATTGTATAAAGACTCAGGATTTTCATATTTCAAAGAATGTTATGATTTTTAAAATCACAAACAGGAACGTATTTATGCATTGACCCATGCTGTGTGCTGCGTTATCCACTTAGACTCATGTTACAAAAATAAGCTGTAAACACTTTTGATGAAAGGATTGGACACTTTGTTTGCACCCTGAGAATGGACTTTTGTTTTAGTGCCCAGTTTCACTTTGGTGTTTAACCTTTCCCCTCTGTTTTACATATATTCTGTCATTTCATTCCAGCTTGCTATTTATTTATCTTTGTGAGGTGAAAGAAAAAGGAAATAATATTTTTTAAAAAAAGGATAGGTAAATACATTTGCAAAAAATGTGTTCACTCAGCTTTTAGCTAAATATAAGCAGAAAAGCAGAATCTGTTTACCCTGAGAGTGTTTTGGTTGGGGTCTTAGGTGATTTCCATTGGCGATGAATGAGCAATAGCTAAAAGCAAAATGAAAACCTTTTACCTGTCAAGACATTAATTAAAGTTTAATTAGCTCCTGTTTGCATAGTGCTTTGAAGATGTGAAAGCATTTTGGAAATCCTGTGCCTTTTAAGGCCTGCACTGGCTACTTCTGGAGTAGTTTTTGCCATTAGAAACATCCAGTATGGAATCGGGGTTTACTGCGTCACGTCGAGGGCTTGCTGTCTAATGTGTATCCAGGGTTGTGATGGCAATGCAGAAGAAACACACAAACTGGCACCTCCATAAAAGCAGGTTTTTCATATATGTTTTTAAAGGCTGGAATCCACCCTTGGCTTGGGCTTTCCCACAAACTAAACCTTGCCTCAAAGCCATGCTGTGCCAGAAGAAGTGAGTGCAAGCACCACGTCTCTCACTGAATGGCCTAAGCCAACCTAGTCAGGATCAGGTCTTCATCACAAGGTCCACCTTCTGCAACAGGGCCAATCCTAAAGACACTTAAAATACAGTGGAAGACTAATTTTTAGTGTACTTAATGCCCTTTGCTGTCTGAGCAACCTCACTGAAGGCCTTCCTTCTAAGACAGCCTGAACAGACTAAGAGGCAAGTCAGTATTAGTCAGAAATATTGGCAAAATTATTTCCTCCCTCCAGGAAGCCCAATTTTTTATGGATTTTATTGTTCTTTCTAGGCACTGTGGCAGAAGAAAACATGTTAAAGGAGAGCTTTGAAGCAAGGAAATAAGTTAGCTGGATGGGTATTTGTGGTAGGATGTCCTCCCAGCTCTGAGGAGCAGGGTGTGAGAAAGAAAATGTAAGAAGTAGGGTGATGGATGGTGCTGTTAAGAGTGGGTGGCTGTAGTGGCATGGTCTTGGAAGATTGAAACACAAGAGTGCCAGGCTGTGAAGTGCATGGAAAGGGAAAATCAGCACCTTGGACTGAGCAGGATAGAGAAGGGGAATCCAATAAAATCTGATTTCTAGAGAGAGTTTCCATGGATTTCTGATAATCGTCTGAACCCTTCTGACATTTTTCTGAACCACCAAATTCTTCTCTTTTTTTTTTTTTTTTTTTTTTGATGTTTAGCCATCACTAATTGCAAATGAGCACTTTGGCTTCTTTTTTTCCCAGACCTTTAAACTGCCCAGGCACGATTAAACAGTAAAAAATGTCACAGAATTCGCAGAGAGAGAGAATAATAGTGAAATCTGTTCCTCATTTTTTTTATATTTCATATGGGATGCGAACCGTTTACTCCATAGTAATTGCAGATGTTAGACTGAGACTGTAATAATGTAGCTGGCAATAGCTATTGCTTTACCACAAAAAGCTTCCCAGTAGCATTAAAAAGACAACAGAAACAATAGTTTCAACACATTCATATGTACTCGTATTCTGGAAGCACTCAAGCTACTGATTTATCATGTAAACTTTTGCTAGTGAACATATGAACTCCAAATATTTTCTCATGCTGTGTTTAAGAGATGACAAATCCGTATTCTTTTCAATCATGCAATCTCTTAAATTTGCAGACAAGTTTTGCCTTCCCATGGATTAAAACACTCTTTAATTTGTATCTAATAGATACCAGAAAAAAAAAAATACATTCTTTGTTTTTTTCATTTTCTGTTAACATTTGTGCTTTCCCGTTTCTTTGCCCATTGCAATCTGATGCGCTGGATTGCAATTTCAAATTAATATCTAAAATTTACTGCAGTCCTTGAAAAAGCTTTTATAGTCTCTCTGGGCACTGAGCTACCCTGCATAACATGAATTAGGTGGTACGTAAAGCAAATATAACCTAAAATCAACCATTCCAAGCTATGTGGATGCGCTTATCAAACATTTTCATGTGCAAGACGAGACCAGACGCATATCACTGTGCCTTCAAAGTACCACATTTTTGTCACAGATGTTTTGCATAAATAAATGGTGTCATACAGGCTGATTAAATCAATACATCTGTATCAACTCTCAGTTCCTGACAGCATGTTCCAGAGGATATCTTCTGCTCCCACTGTACCCTTTGAAATTTTAGATATAAACAAACAATAAAAATAAAACTACCTTGTTTTTCCCAGGTTAACTTTTCATCTTTATCTAACGACAACAGTAGCTGCTCTGATTATGGTGGAGGAAAATAACAGGCAGATAATGCAGATGAAGCTGTTTCAGTGCAAGGTTATCCAGTCTGGTGGTACTGTAAACCGCAGGAGCAAAGCTCAGCTCCAGTGTCATCAACTCCCCAAGCTGGAATGTTCTTCTACTATAATTTAGGTTTTCCAACCATTCCTTTCTAATCCAACGGTCATACAGAGAAGCTTCATTTTCTTTCCATCCATTGTTGCATACTTGTGTGTTTGGTACAGTAGTGTGAGATTAGGAAATTTCAGTTTGAAAGAGGGCCTTGAGACTGTGGTTTCTGTCTGTGTTTGCATTGCAAGGAGGTCACTTCTCCATTGATACTTGATGAAAGTAGTGAGATTTGTAGCAATAATGTCACATTGTGTGTATGCTTTTTGTGTCTGGATATCTCCAAAGCTTTTATCTATCATATGTGTGTTTACTAATGGTATTAACAGTGTGAGATCAGAACTGGGAACTGGGATTTTAGGGACTTTATGGCTATCAGGGGAAAAAAAATGTCCCATGGATAACATTAAATGTTTTCTATTTAAATTAATTGCAAGTAAACAGATGAGTAACATATGACAAAAAAGAAGTGTTTTACCCTGAGGACAGACTCCCATTAGGATTTAAAGATCACATTCTCCTCTGGCTGGCTGCTTCTGCCTCACTTCCTGGGCTTACATCACTTACAGAGCACTCAGTGAGCTGGTAACAGTATGTCAACACATATCCGTGCCATCCTCAGGTCCAGAAGGTAAACTGGTTTTCCCAAACTCAACAGAAGCCACTAGCAGGCCGAATTTTGTGCCCTTATGCCAATTGGACAGATTAGACTTATTTTTATGCGTGATTGTACTTGGCTTGCTTTTGAGAATAGCTCTAATCCACGACACTCTACCTACAATCATGTTGATGATTATTAGAGGTAAGCATGAATGAATCAAAGATAGAGCACATCAGGGCATATCTTGACAAAAAGCACATTTTTTGTGTCAAGGATTGCCAGGACCCCACTTTACAAAATAAAAAAATCTTGGAATCAGAGTAGATAGGTTAAAAGCATTAATAGTCAGGATTTTTTTACATTATCCTCCCACTACTCTTTTTAGGTGGTTTACAGGTTCACCACCAGAGACAGCATTTGAGCGCCTTTTATATAAAACTAATAGCAAGATAATTGCTACACATGAGCAATCAATTTAGGAAAGAATGAGGGAGAAAATGTGTCTTTCCTCTCACCAAAGATGTGAGGTTTTATGAGTAGTTGGAATATTTCTATGCTCATTATCTGTGCCTTGGCTTGGCTTATCTTCAACCCCCAAGTTTTACAGAAATGTATCTCTATATCGCTATGACCTTCCAAAGACATCAGTCTGGCTAGGAAATCCAGAGAATTTCTGGCATTGAGGGTACTGACTCACTCATTGTTCGTGTTCATTGTCAGTTCAGGAATTTCCTCTGGTTTGGTTGGAAGGGAAAAATCCAGCCAATGGCATTTGTTGGTATTTTGCTGTTGTTTGCCAGCAGTCTAACCCCCAAAATATTTTCTCTTCTCAACAGCATCGTGTTTCTGATTAATCAGGGTCAACTCTTCTTTTTCTCTCCTGACCTCTAGTAGTGACCCCAATGTTCCTTTTAATTTCCTTGATCTATTTGCTACATTCCCAGCCAGGTCTCTGGAGTGCTGATGATTGAAAGTAATTTCCAAGCACCTTCAGCTGCATTCTGGTTCCAGTTAAACTGGTCCGAATCAAGACTCACTCTGCAGTAATCAGTGGGTAAAATTGATGTGGGAGCCAAACCACAGTTTATAACATTAGGGATTATGTCTTTCAAGGGTAAAAAGAAAGCTCTCAGATAATCTCTATAGCATTTGCCTTGCCTTACTAATATCTCTTCCTGTCTTCCTCATCAGCAGAACATCTTCTTTATGAAGGTGCTTTCCCAGCTCCCTTGGATCGAAGATACCAAGACAGGAGAATAGCTGTGTTTGATGGAGCACAGTCACGGGATTCTGGATCTGCTCCTGTCTCTCTAAGTGACTCTGTCCAGCCTGTTACCCATGAACCCCAGACTGACAATAGGGGCTATTTTTGAGACATGCTTCTAGGGAAAAGGATGGAGCTGGTCTTATTCTCACCAAAAAAAGAAAGACAGCAAGGGAATAAATAATATCTTCACTTATTAAAGAACATATTTCAGGCTGGATTTCACCCTGTCTCCAAGTAACCATGCCTTCTGCTAAAGAACAGTTCTGATAAATGTCTGCTGTTTCCATAAGCTTGCATCTGGGAGGTATAAACTGTGTCAGAGATGAGCTCAAGCTGTGAAGTTCGAAGAGTCTGGCTGGGTCTGAGCTTTTGGGGCTGTGCTCAGGACCTCAGGAGGCAGATACTGCTCAGCGGAGTGTGGGGGAGCTAGCTTTGACACAGTGGTTTTCTGCACAAGGAGGCCCAGATGATGGATTTGGACTTGAAAAAGTAACCATAATATATTTACACCATAATGTATATAATGGGGTGTGTGTGTGTTTGCGAAGGAATGCTGGAAGGGGGTTCGTGCAATAAGGCATGATTTATGCTGTCTGAGTAGAGGATGTAGCCTTCTTTTATCCCATCTGAGAACCCGTCTGGGAATTTCATCATGGTAGAAAAACAGTGAGGTGAAAAGGCATCCTTGCTTTAGGTGATCTAACCCTGGTCCAGCTCAGTAGCATCTGAGAGCAGGTTACCACAAGCACAGTCGTGGTGCCAGGACTAAAACAGTTTCCATTTCACCACAAAGACCAGCTCACATTATCCAGCGGAGATGAACAAAAATTCCATTTGCCATGGTGGGCTCATTAGTTACAGGTGAAGTTTTGCTCTCCTCACTGCCTAAACCCCTTAAGGGTACTTTGGGTCCATTCCTAGTCCATTAAAGTCAATGGGAGCAGGATTGTGCTCCAGAAGGTATTATTCTTAATTTAAACATTAATGGCTGAAGTCTCTGTTGTTAATAATAATAACCCCTTGGAAAATTCAGACTGAAATCTGTTTCCTTGCTGAATTTCTTTTCTCCCATCAGGCATGCAAACTGGTTTGTTATTGTTGGGTTGCTCTTGAGTGCTTTGGGTTGCACACACTGGTTTGTTATTGTTGGGTTGTCCTTCGGCGCTGGGCCATGCACACTAACTAATTTGTTATTGGAGTGTTGCTCTAAGCTACACACTCCAGTTTATTACTGATGGGTTGTTCACTGTGTAGGGCTGCTGTCCTTGTTTTACGATTATTATTACTGAGGTCTTTTGTGAAACTCCTACCCACACAAATAGTAGGGCAGAAACTGTGGCAAATTTAATGTAATGTTTTGGGATTAATCTATTTTGCTTAGCTTTTAAAAGGGGACTAATTAAGGCTTTCAGAATTAGGAAACATTTTTCTTTAATACGGTTTAAAATACCATTTCCTTCCCTACTTCCCCTTCTTCCCACATCCTTCTTTTGAAACATAACGTTTATAGGTATCCTATCTTCCATCTTAATGCTCCTGTTGGCTTCCTACTGGCCTTTCAGGAAAAACTTCTTTATGGAAGATTTCCTTTCAGGTTCCAAGAGCAAATACTCATGACCCTTGAACTTCATACTTATTTTCTCCTGTAATGTCTTCATTTCATTTTAGTTCATATATTGATGATCATCAGGAAAACGGAAAGAAAAACGATTGGAAAGTATTAGTTGGACAAGAATCTGGTATGTTTATATGATATAAAGCATGATTCTTCATTACCATCGTTACTGAACAGTGTAATGCTGAATAACATTTTTATTTCCCCTGTTCCACAAGCAGTACCACTGGTGATCTGCTAAGGCTAATTTGGTGAAACTGAGCAGCTCTTCCAGGCCAGAAGCAGCTGTAAGAAAAGACATGATAAAAACCAGCTAAGACATTTGAAATTACCAGTTATTACCTCTTATTTTTCTTCATCAAACTTTTTTTGGACTCTAAAATTTCTATTTGGTTAAAAAAAAAAAAAGAAAGTCAGTTGACTGGAGTAGGTGTATACATTGGCAAAGGTGAAATAAAAGAGCTACCTAGTGAATAGGACTGTTCTCCACAGCAGCAATTATTTCACTGTTATATTCATGTATTTATATAAGGAAGGAGAGAAATATTACCCCTTAATCATGCAATATTACCTGCAAGACACATCACACTCTCTCTCTTCCATGTACATAACTGGGTTTGTGTGTGTGTGCTGTCAATCCAACTAAATGAGTGTAAAAACCCAAACACAAGTAGAGGACTCAAGGCTGAATATACCTTCTGACTGCTAAGTCTAACTGCCTGCTATCAAAGCTTCCCACATCAGTCTTGTTGAGCTCCATCTAGAAACCAGTTAGGGTTTGAGTTCACATTCCCTGCTCCTCTGGGCACATCTGGTCAGCGGTCATGAACCGAGCATTCACCACAGACATGAATGTGGAAATGCTCATGCATTTTTCAGCATATTGTCCACCAAACCCCAGAGAATGGATGTTTGCAGTTCAGAAAGGGAAAGGATTATGAGGTTTGTTTTAAGGAGAGGTCAGCTAAGGCAGAGCAATTCACCCCTCGAAGTCATGGGCAGACTGGGAGGAGAGCAACCAGGACTAAGAGAAAGGTCCCTGTCTCAGACTGGCTTTTCAGCTCCTGGCAAAAGCCATCCAAAGGCTGAAGAAGGATTTTCACCATCCTGTAAAAGAAAGATTGTGTTATTGGCGTGAAAGCATTCCCTGGTCGGAACAGTTTCATCACATCACAGCTTCGTTCTGGGAAGGGAAACACATTTTAAACACAGATTTCCAAACAGCAACATCCCATGCTCCCTACGGATGCTGACTGCTCCTCAAAGTGAAAATAGCAGTATCTTTAGATTTTCCTAACCCAAACACCACTTGCTTCAAGTCTTTATTTTCTTTTAAATAGAATTCATTTTCTGAGGGACACTCAGGCATGGATGGGGCCAGTTGCCTTCAGAAGTGTGCTCCGTGCCTGAATAAATGGAGCGAGGGGGCTCACTGCCAAACCCTGCCCTCAGATAAACACTCCCGATGCTCATTGACTTCACAAGCTGCCGGCACATATCTGAGGGCAGCTCTTGGCCTACAGATGTGTTGTTTTGGTTATTTTGCAATTCCAGTTCAGAAATGGATTTTTTCCTCTCTGAATAAAAGGAGTTCAGTGCCACATCCCAGCCTGCTGGAAAACGAAGCCCAGCGGGTTTATCAGCAATGACTTTTACTACTGGGCTGTTTTGGGATTCTCATGTTTTACAGCCGGGATATAGGATCTCTGATATGAACACCCAAGGATTTATTGGTCCCACAAGGATCCAGGGGTTTGCTGGCAGTGCAGTTCAGAGAGTCAGGAGAAGTCAAAGGTTATCTTTTGTAGGGTAGTATGGGATTTACCAGCTGACCCTTCCCCCCCCTCCTCTGGTTCATCTGCTAAAATCATTAACGAGCTTTCCTTTACCCTCAAGATCTGTTAGTGTCTTTTTAGCACTAAGATCAAGTTACTGACCTCTGCGTTGCCAATATACCTTGAGGATTTCAAGAGCTTGGGGGTATTTTCAGTGTTAAAAGGAGCAGCACGAAGAAAGATGAATAAGCAGATGCCTTGCCCAAAATGAAGCTCAATGTTTTTGTCGCTTGTTAAAGGGAGGCCTCACTTGTTTATATATCATGGTCTTGAGAGGTTTTTTTTTTGTTTGAGAAAAGGCTTTGCTCTTGCAATGGGATGAAAGTGGGATGTAAAAATGAATGAAAGGTACTGCAAATGCTGAAATCAGGATGATACTCCCCCCACAGCAGAAGCAGGAAGATGTTGTTTTTCCTGCTCAGGAATGATGCGGAAATCATTCTGGCGTTCAACCACACCACCTGGTCTTTTAACTTTTAACACCTCTCCCAAGCTGGGTCTGCCAAAGTCCTTCCTTCACCCTGCCGTACCTGGAGGTGGACAGCACCATTCTGGGGAAACAACAAACAACAAGAGCTGCTGCTCCACGATCCTGATGGGCTGCTCATCCCTCCAGGCCTTCCATCAGGTCTCCTTGCACAGGCTTCAGCAAGTTGGTTTTCAGTTAAACTCATTTGGAACAAGGCCACCACTAAATTAACAGTAAAATAATAACAATCCTGCACCATCTAGCTAGGCTTTTCTCACTATATCAAAAAGATGCTAGCAGAGGTCATTTAAGGCCTTCCAGTGATGTCCCATCACCCCTTCTCGCATTCACTGCCCCATACATCAGTGATCTAATCACTTGTGAAACCCAAAGCAGGGGGCTCCGATGTTATCCTATTACAAAATTAAGATTTATCTGAACATGAGAAGCCTAGCAGGGTTTTTATGATATGCATGGCGCCATTCTTTTCTGTTAACCTATTTGTTACTTGGGAACTTTTTATCATTCTTGACACCCCTCCATCTGTTCTTCCCCATGCAGTAGCTGGGAGTCTTGTTTCACGGAACAGCAAGGATGAAATCACTTCATCTCAATAATGGGTTACAGTAATTAAGTTACTGTTTGAACACTTGGATTTTGATCTGCTTTTGGGATAAAGTCCCTGGGCTTTCTTTTCTTCCTATTCTTCACAGAATTTGACACCCATGTAGTTACTACTTCACCAATTATTGACTTTAAAACCTAATATATATTTTTTTATTCTAATGAAAGAAAATCTGAATATCACACTTCCTTCTTGTAAAAGTAAGGCAGGGAACAAATGTTCTCAGGCATTAATTATACCCAGATTATCTGATATCAGGATCCAGAAAGCAGATTTTTAATATATAGTACAAAGAGCAAAAAGAAGATGCACGGAAAAAGAGTCTCTTTGTTTTCACTTCAGCATCAAGCCATTTGGAACCTGTTAGCTGAGCTAAACAGCTCCAAGATGCTATTGATTAATAGCAATTACAGTGATGCAGCAACCAACCCAGTGACATGACCGACACCTTCTTGCCAACACTTTTAATGATCTAGTTAAAAAGTTAAACTCTCTTTACAGTACATGCAACCCATAAGGATATTGGAAAATATTGTACATGCTTAGAGCTCTGCCTATTCCAGAGCCAAATCCTCTGTGCATGCTGCTTCACTGCAAGCCTGTATTGGCAAAATGCAAGGAAGCAGTTCCTTTATGTCATTCTTTAGATGACAATATCCAGATACATGAAGAAAAGCTTGTGGACAGAGTGACACGAGGCCTCTGCTTTGTTAAATCTGAATTGCTGCACTAGCCTGCTGCCCAGCAGACCCTGACCTTTTTGTGGATACCACCATCACAGAGCACATCTCAACTGAACAGCAATTGTCCTGCAGATATCACCCGCCACTTGTCTGGATCTGGCTGGAGCTGATGCTCTTTGCAGACCAAGTCTGCCTCTCATTGGAGGTCTCAGAGGAATAGCAGAGCCTGGGTGTCTTCACCCCACCAACCAACCTCCATCTAGAGCTGCTGGAGCACATCATTGACCAAGAGAAGTGTTTTTATTGACTAGCATCAGGTAGGTGCATGTCAGATATGGAGCCATAAGAAGGATTCTAAGCAGTGCCTATGTAATATGTGAGTGTAAATACAGTAAAGTATCTGTATGGTCCTCAGCGGAGTGGGCTTTGCTCACACAGGGTAAGCCAGCTCCCCAGAAAATATTGTTCTGTCTTCAGAGAGAGTATGTGTAACAAAAAGAAAAGCTTCACCTGCGCAAATGTACTGCAAATACTGGTGCTGAGAGAAAACATGAGATGATAAAAAAGAAGGTTAGTACCTTGGTGCAATTTAGTTGAAAACATCATCTCTTTTGCTTGGTCTTAATAATGTGGCTCTCTGCAGGTTTTAAAGTTTGGTTTAAAAAACAATCATCTTCTGCCTTATTTAGACTCAGTGCCTCAGCCTCGCTGAGCAAGAGGGCTGGGAGGCACAACCATTTAGAGAAGTTCAAATAACTAAACTGGCCGTGACCTGAACTAAAACTAATAGTTTGTGTTTGTGATGGCTACGAGAACGGCATCTGGCTTACATTTAAATAGAAGGCTATTCAATAAAGCCACTGCTTCTCGAAACTGCACAGAAGCAAAGATTAATTATTGCAACTAATGACGTTTCAGCCATTCATGCACCCAAGGGAGAAAGGCAACCCCCTGCCCCAAGAACCAATAACAACAACAGAATCTTGCAGCAAGCCCAACAAGGCAGAAACACCAAGAATATATTGTTGCTTCTGATAGTCTGCCCAGGCATCCTAAACATGGAATTAAATATAATCTTTACCAGCAAACTCTTTTTGCTTATTATCCTCCCAAAGGAGAGCACAGCGTTTCAAATGGGCTTTTAATAGCAACACTCTGAGAATCCAGCCTCTATGTCTTCCAGCGTCTTAGGGAGATCATGTTTCACATTTCACTCATTCCTCAGTGTGTTGGCACAGCCTAACACTGGCTTCAGACATTTGGTATTTGAAACAGAAAATCTTGGTGTTTCATTCCTTGCCTCACTTCTCCCTGTGTTTCTCCAACATCATATAATATTGACAGCCCCTGCCTGTAAAGAAAGGCCAGGTTCTCTCGTTTATTCAGCTGCAGGCTTTAAAAATGTAGAATAGGGGTTTTGTTCATAGGGGAGAGCAACTGCCAGTGAACTTTTTCCTTCTTTACATAAAAGTAAGATAGCACAATAAACAATGGTAAGAGAAGTGGGACCCAAGGTATGTATGCACATATGTAATATTTAGCTGGCTAGGGTTTTAGTGCCTTGGTTTTGAGGCACAAATCTGCTCTCATTTGTGTGAGTGATTTATATACTCGAATAATCTCAAAACTTGGAGATTAAACCTTTGTACATCAATATCTGTAACAAATGATCTGGCCGTGAGTATGCCTCTTGTATTGGTGAATCATATACTGAAGCACAACAGTAATCACAGTAGTGTCTTCAGGGCTTTCAGGAAAAAGAGGATGCTTGTATTTGGGGAAACGAGATGAGAAAGAGAAAATACAGAAAAAAGTTTTCTTCATTAATAAGTTGAAAAATTTCAGTGACGATGCCTGCCTGGAGATTTCAGCCTTCTGGCTGTTGTTACTTGTGGGACATTATTCACTCGACCAGGAACCACTGAGATTTCACAGGTTTTCCCCCATGTAGACCAGTCCTGTAAGGACTGTACAGGACTGTCTCCTCTTTCTCCCAGACCAAGGCACTTTCCCTGGGCAACGTTTACACCGGGAAGTAATATTAGGCTAATGTCTGCATACCTATACTTTTTAATCCACCATTTTTTGAAGCAGTGTTTCAGCATTAAGAGCATGACTCCTATTGCATCATGGTGATGGGGAAATACATAAATAAATCAAAATGTTCTTTTGTGGGTATAAAATTGATATCAGTGAACATGTATTGTTTTCCTCCATGAAGGAACCAGTCTCATCTTCTCCAATTGTTCTGTTTAATCTCCCCACGCCAGCTGTTGCTCTTACGTCCAGACCCTGGATGAACCACAGTTGGATGACCAAGTCACCCAAAGAGGCCACTTGTTTTGGACAGAGGTTGTTAAGCTCTACAGTTCAATAGTCATGACTTTTGCGGGCCTATAAGCAGGTTCAGCAAGTACATTCCTGTAGCTGCCGTTCCCATGGCCAGGCACGACAAGTCACATCCAAAGGAAGGAAGAGAGGTCCAAGGGAAAGGAGAGATGACATAATGCTGCTCGGCAAAGCCATGAGATGCCAGCACTGAGACAGAAGAACAGCTCATGGCTGCTCTGCCATGAGCATTGCTACTACAAGCACAGAAGAGACTGATTTGTACCCTCATCCTCATCAAATGATGGGGAGCAGGGAAGAGACAGCATGCTGATATCATCTCCCAGTCATTGCTACACATGATTAATGTTTTCCTTCTACTTTTGATCTTCCTTTAGGGAATATTCATACTCTTTTTTGGCCATAAGTACAAAAGGGAAGTGAAAAGGAAAGCAGATTTTGGATCATTACTGTGTCTGTTGTGGCGAACGTATAGTGAAGCTGAGCTCTAATGTGAAGTGTTTGCTTGTTAGAGTGTAATAGCTCTGGAGCTGTCATCAGGTGTAGCATTGTGTAAATATATATTCAGACACTTCTTATAGAAGTGGATATGTGACCCAATAGGCTTTTTATTTAGCTCTTTTTGGTGACTGTGGGAACTCACTACTTTTGTTATAGCCAAGAGTAATCAGAATAGATTCAGCCTCCTAGAAGTAAAAGCCTATGAGGGATGAAGAGAGAAGATCTGGAGGCTAGGATCTTGCCCAAAGGGGAGGTGAAATCCTGAGCCGCTACAGAAACTGGACTCATTTTCTTCAAAGCAGGTCAGGATTTTAATTCAGTTCTCAACACTGCAAAATAATGGGATGGTGCATCCTTAGCAGCTCTCTCTGCATTGTAGGTTAGGATGCAGAGACCTGAATTCTCTTTACACAGGGTGGTGTTTAGAAAAGGAAAGACCGCATGGAGGTCCACGTTCCTACTTAGCAGCTTCTTCATATCCACAGCAAGGTCCAGGTGAGACACTGAGATGCTCCTCTGAGGTTCTGGGGAGCCCCAAGTGCCCAAATGCCAAGGCACCAGCATCCAGGAGGGATGCTAGAGCTCATTCACTGTGCCTGTGGGGAAGAACAAGGAAAACTAGCTTTGAAACTGCACCTCAATCTGCAAGCGAAAGAATTGAATTGTCAAATCCCCAGCTAAGCACCTAATTTATAATATGTTGTGGGAATGTGGTGGATTTTGTTTCAAGAGGTTTAGATCAATTAAAAAATTACTTTCCCAAAAAATTTCCATTGCTCACTTTCCACCGCATTTCTGATTTTTTGTTATAAAGTCTTATACCAAAAATGTGACATTTTGGGGCTGCAAAAAGAGTCCAGGTTTGAAGATATTAGATAAAAAATTAAATTTTTAAAAACCAGAATGTTTTGACAAAAACAGAAGATCTGTTTTCAATTAATTAAAAATTACTTTGGGTTGAACAATGTTCTTTAGAAAGACAGTTGAAAGATTAACTTGATATTAGAATAATCATATTTGTCAATAAATGTATTCATTTTGTGCATTTTTATTTATTCAAAACTTGTTTAATATTATTTAAAGAACACATCACTTGTTTTAAATTTCAAGTTGCTCTTTTTGCCGTCTTTTACTGAAAGCATGGGTTAACTTTATAATTCTCATTTTCTGATATGAAAAAAATACTTAACAGGTTCCAACTAATTTCCTACTATCAGGAAAAACAATCTGAAAGCTGTTACTGAGCTTTGTCCAAAAAAAATGTGAATCCTGTGCACTTCCTTTCTTCAGTTTAATAATTCAAAATTAGAATGAAATAAAAGTGATGATAAGCATATCCAAAAGTACATCCAAAAGAGCTGGGTTCGATAGCCTGCTTTCTGGAGGCTGTCTCAGATACAGATCAGGTTTCCTCCTGTTTACATGTAAGAAGGTTGTGAAGATCTGCAATTTCAAGATACATCTGGTTCTCGCATCAAATTAAACAGCAACTAAAGCCTGAGCGCTGGGGCAGATTTTAAAATGTAGGAATGAATGTGTTTATATAGTATTTGCATTAATGCTTCCTACGGTTTATTTTGAAAGTGAAGAAAGAACATTGCATGGTAGGCAACTTAACCCAAACAATATCGGTTTAAAGTTAGGGGCATGCTCCTTGGAATATTTTCCTAGTGTTTTGAAGTGTCCACTTGAAGAAGGAGCAGGGAGAGAGGGGGAAGAAAAGGATTGTTCTGTCTTCTGCTCTGTGTTTGGCCTGGCTCAGTAGGGCTATTGCTGTTGCTCATCTGGTATGGATTAGTCCTTCTCTCTCACACTCTGTCAACTTGGGTGTTCTGCATGCAGGCTGTTTCTGCAGGGGTCTTGGTTTTGCTTTTTTTAACGGCAGGAAGTGCCCCACTCAGACCACATGTGAAATTGTGTGGGAACAGTGGGGGGGATGAAAGAGCCCCATCAAACATACCAAAAAGTGTGGGTGGAGAGACAGGGAGCGTAAGCGGAGAGATACCAGCTGAGTAATTTAACCTCCTGTGCTGACCAGGCTGGGGACACAGTGGAGGTTTACGGCCTTAAAAGTGTCTGTTGATCGTGACATCCATTCCTGATATTTTATAATATCGGGTGCCATTGGAAGTGTGAGGGATTACAGCTGCTGCTTAATTTGTTCTAAATTTCCTGCTAGCCTCACCAGACATGTACAGGAAATAGGCAGTAAATGTTTAATAGGTAATACCTAACTGGACAATTAACAGGTGCTGTCACATTGAAAATCCAAGCCGGCATGTGCGGGTGTACCTTAGGGATATGGAGCACCACCAGCAGCAATCCCTGGGTAGCATCCGCACAGAGCAGCATTGAGCGAGCAGCATCCCAGTGCTGTGGTACCCAACGTGAGGTCCCTTGTATTCCAAAATTCACCCTTGTACCCAAGTCCATGCTTGGACCCAAGGAGGTTTTTTTCCTTTTAATCACTCACTGATGATTTTGGTGTTTGCATGAATAAATGTCATCACAGAAACGGGTCCAGGCTGCAGTACAGGATGCTGGGAAGCCTCCTTGCACATATTTACTGTACAAACTCCACATTTGTTATTCACAGCCTGGAAGAAGCAAATCTAATGCTCATCCATTGTTAGAAAATTGTAACTTGTCTTTCTGGGTCAGAATAAATGTGTTTGTCAGGAAGCCAGTTCTACCAGGGACCAGCAGATACCTTCAGAAAAAAATGGCAATGGGCAGGATATATTAAATGATCTTTCCCCCTCTGGACTTTCTCAACTTCTGGCAGCCAGCAGGTATGGGGTTTCCTGCTCTGGAATCTGTATCTGGACTTTAATAGTCATTGATGAACTTTTTTTCTTAGTTTTAAATTAATTTTAACTTCTGGTGTCCATAAAATCCTGTGGCAATGAATTCTACAAGCTGATACCATGTTCTGCGAGAAGTACTCCAGCTTGTTTTAAATCTCAATGTTAAATGTGACCTTAATTCTATTTTGCTTTTTTGTCAATTGAAAATTATTTTAAAATAAATTTTCCATGGGATTTCCAACACAGCAGAAATCAGATAGTGTCAGACAGTCAGAGTTCTTGGGATTGGCTCCTCTGCCTTAAGATGCCAATTAAATTAAATATATTTTTATTATTACATGAATTCTATTTCTATATTACTATTTCTATAAAAATCTGTCATATTATAAATACTATTACTTTTTTACTATTTTTTTACTATTATAAATACTATTACACTTGTTTCACTGCAATAGCAGCAATCTTTTTTGCAATTTTTCATTTATCATAAGATGAATTACTAGAGAATAACTCTTTTCCAGCCTTCAACATTCTTTAATAGTTATAATCTTGCAATTAAGTTTTGATCAGAATAATTTTATTTCCAGTGAAGGTAGAATTAAGCTAGTTGAATTGCTATTATTACCTTCAGACCAATGTTGGTTTACTATATTTGGCCAACAAAAAACAAACCTCTCTTTGGAATTTGCTTTTATTAAGTTCAAGTCCAAGTGAGTTCAAAAGATCCTTCTGTAAAACTTAGCTGTCCCCTAATAGTGCATGACTAATGTCTTACACTTGGCTTTCCTATAAATTGCTCTCTTTACCGAGCAATTTCTGTGTCAATACTCAGACATCCTTATCAGCACTTGATGTTCATGTAAACCAACTCTTGTTAATGACTACATAGATGGGGAGGGGGAAAAGAGTAACACTGCGCAGACCTCAAGACTCCTGCTCCATCTGAACTTTGAAGTCCAGCTGTTAATAGCAGCGTTGACTACTTACATAAAAATGTGTAGTAAACTGAACTGACATTGTCTGATTTCAAGTGATTGGTTTAAACCATCTCAAATGGCTCAAGCTTCCACCCTTTTTTCATCTCTCTGTCTCGGTGCCGTCACTCAGGATGATTAACGTTGTTTTGCGATACGAAGGCTATTGTCCCGTCCTGAAAAAAGTAAACATTTTTACAGTTGGGAGCAAGAAAAATTTCAAACAAGTTCCTTTTTGCATGAAAAAGGGATTCCCAGCAGCTGTTTATTATCTCTCTGTTTATATCACACATGTGCATGTGGAGGACAAAGTAGTTCAATAAATTACTCCTCTACTATCGGGCTGGCCATTACAGGCTGCCAGGAACAAAAGCATTTAATGGTTTGTTGAATGCCTCTGAATGTTCCTACAGTCATTTTTAACTCTCACCAAGTAGTTGATCTGATTTCATCTGCTTTACTACTTCAGTTAGGACCCAGATTTTTCACATCACATGCAGTAAAATGGAAGTGAGATAAATTATGTCCGCGCTCTACTGTTAAAGCAGTTAAAACATATCAGCACAGGCTCACATATCTTACTGGTCTGTCTGACATTAGGTGTGTGAATTCTCACCTTGGAATTGCCTAAAGGTTCCATGAGATTTGTTAAAGCATAAAAGCTCACTTTTACACTCAGTAGTTTACCTAATATCTCCATTTATGGATTTCTTGCATTGGAGGAGTTTTACTCCTTTGCAAGAAAATTAAAAAAAATCAAAAGTAAAAATAACAAGATACTGGATTTTTCCCCATAACAATAACTAACTCAGCCTGTGTGGCTGTGCAGACACAGCCACATGTGCATGACCATCTCACCAGCCTTGAAAATGGTTGAAAATTGCTTACATTTTTTAGCTCTTTAAGTCCATATTCAGACATGATTTTGGCTGCTTTCTCACACACAACCTGTTGTCAGATGTTGGATTTCCCCAGTGGTAAGAACGAGTCTTTTTGCTTGCTCTTCCCAAGCCCTTGCCAAGTCATCCCTCACTCTGCTCCCATCCCTTGCCTTTCTGCCAAGTCAGCTCCTCTAAGACTCATTTCTAACACAAACCTATGCAACCATATGCCTTTCCAGCTGAGAGCCACATCCTCGGCTGTCACACCTTGAAACTGGGGCTTTGCATCAGGGGCTTATGAGCTTCCTATCCCCTTTGATTTTGTACAATGGCGTGGGCAGGACCCCACGATCTCTCTTCCTTTTGCGCCCCAACAGCCTCCCTGACCCACAGCAGCTTAGTGGAAAACAACTGCTTTGCACAGGGCTCCTCAGCTCCAGGCAGGACCCTGAGCCCCTGCAGCACTTAGCAATGATACTTCCCCCTTTCTCCATCTCTCTCAGACCTCCTGCAGGAGAGTTCCTCTATCAGTTTATTATCAGACATCAACACAGCCATTCTCCTTTGCACCTGAGGCATGCATTAAAAGCCAGTTAATCATCGTGTCACGTCTCATTGCTCATGGATAAGGGAAAATCAGGAAAGAGTGGTTCAACTGAGCACACAGCAAATGGAAGCAATGCCCTTCCCAGCTCCTTGCTTCTTGAAGGCTTTGCCCACCAGATACTGAAGTTCTTTTGATATGGTCTAAGCTGTCATAGAATCATAGAATCCTGGAATGGTTTGGGTTGGAAAGGACCTTACAGCTCATCCAGTTCCAGCCCCCTGCCATGAGCAGGGGCACCTTCCACTAGAGCAGGTTGCTCCAAGCCCCTGTGTCCAGCCTGGCCTTGAACACTGCCAGGGATGGGGCAGCCACAGCTTCTCTGGGCACCCTGTGCCAGCGCCTCAGCACCCTCACAGGGAAGAATTTCTTCTTAATTTCTTCATATTTCTCATAGTAAAACATTTCTTCCTGTCATCCAACAGCTGTTGTAACCAAGCCTGCACTGAAATCTCACCTGAGTGTGCAAGCTGGGCTGAACACACATGAAAATTCAGATACTCGGTTTTTATTTTATATTCTGGGCACTTTGCACTGGACGAAAGCTTTTAGGCTTTTAAGTTTAACTTCCAACAAAATCAAAAGGCAAAGTGCTGCTAGGAGGGTAGGCAGTGAAGCGATATTGGGCTGACGTGTAAGCTTCCCTACTCCTAGCCACTTTAGTAGACCTCTGGGAATGACATGTATTAGATTTGCTGGGCATACTGGACCCATCTCAAGCTCTGGGATCAGATATCATAAATCTGCATCCAAGCCCTACATCTTATAACATAGTAAGTCCATCCAGACTGTCAATGTGGTATTAACATTAACAATCCTCTTCCCCTCCACTTGCTGTCATTGCAGTAACAAGCCGGAAAGCTTTCTTAATGGTCTCTCAGAAATAGGGCTCTATGTCTGAATTGCTAGGTCTGGGATATATTTGTAAATACACTTTAAAACAGCACCAAAAAATGCCTTTTAGGAACTGAACGCTTGCAATAGCATTGCAGAAAATGTCTCAGATTAGCTTGAGCCTATACTGTTTGCAAACACTCTCGTTTACTGCTGCTGGGAGTGTTACGTGAATATGCATACATGTATGTCCTCAAAGGCAGCATCTTCAGAAGACTTTGTGTCATAATAGGAGAAAAGACGCAATTGGAGCCTTCCTCAACAACATCATTGTAAAACAATGCTGTCACAAATGGATTTCCAGCCCCTGCCATTCTGATACAGGCAGAGGATGAAGAGCTGGAGGAAGGAATAATGGAGCAAAGCTACTTATAGGTTTATTTAGGTTTTCAAAAGAGAAGCAGCACTTAATCCTTCTGTCATTCTAAAATGCTTGGACACCTTTCTTCGGCACGCTTTAAGACTCAAGTAGATATCACACCACAGTGAAGAAGGCAGGTATCTTTGTAGCATCAGGAATGGAAGCTATAAGGAGCAGGAATTTCCCACAGACAGCTTATTCTGGTGCAATTTTCCAGCCCAGGTTTCTTAACTTAAGAAATGTGAGTTTTTATAAGCCTCAGGAACCAGATGATGAACTCCAGGAGGATGCTCTGAAACCCAGCATTTCTTAGACTTGCTGGTGACCACATTACATTGAAGTTGCACCAAGTCTGAAGTTATACAGTAGTTGTACTCAGGCAAATAAAGACACTGACTTTCTTGATTCTTTCTTGGCTAAGAGCAATCTCTCATACATTCCTACCTTTCACCCCTTCTTCATTAAGTGGAAAATCCAAAGTTTCCTTTAATCAGGTTTGAGCTTGGACTGATGTGATGTTTACTGACTGAGACAGTGGTTTTCAAATGACGGCAGGAACATCTGGCCTCGTGGCTTGGCAGAGAGCCCAGCAAATTGCCAATCCAAAGGCCCAAGTTCACAAGCAGCTTTGAGGCTTTCATCCTGTAGCAAGAAAACCCTGAGGGCAGAGGAGGTGGTACCTCTCCTCCCTGTTAAATCAGGCTGCTTTACTACCTATGTGCTCCATGGCTGGTCTCTATGTGCCATCAGAGTCTAAAGATTAAGGTCCTGCAGATGCCCATCTAAGCTATGTTGTGCTGGCTTTCTCTACATTCCCATTGTGTCCCTCCACTCCCACATCTGGTGGCAGCCGTGAGGCAGATGTGACAAAGAAAGGCTGTGTTGCCTCTGATCAAGGACAACACATCCCTGTGTATTCCTCAGCAAATCACGCCCTACCATAATTTCCGTCTTCTACTCCTGTCTTTACTGACTGCTGTTCCCTAAAGCACCCGAGAAATCTGTGCCATGCAAAGGGTTGAACTCAGGTCTCCAACTTCCCGGTAGAGCAGCATGACCAGAAGACCAAGCTGACATTTTGTCAGCAGAGACCGCCTGGAAAGCCCAGCAGTAGCAGATGTTCTGCATACGGAAAGCATTTGCATCTAGTGCAGTTTATAGCTCCACACATGTTTTAAAGGCTAATTCTGTAATACTTTACTTGTGTGAATCACTTCTACTCCAACAAGCAGATCCATTCACTCCAGTAAATGGATAAGTAAGACTTCAGATGCAAACTAAGGTTGGATCTCACTGTGAGGGACCTTAAGTATTATGACCTGGGCCCATCTGTTTCAGATTGCATTCTCTGTAATGGGTTGTTGGCTGGAGCACCAAAGTTTAACCTGCACTACGCTGCTGAAGTATGCACTGTTGTTAAACAATGAGCAGGAGGTCTCCGTGTTCTGTATATAGGTCACTGCAACACACCTTGTCTAGGGAAAGGATGGTGCTTGTTTACGCACAAGTGAAACAGATGGTAGAAAGTTACGTGACTTTCACTGCACTGTAAATGGATACAGAGAGGGTCACAGTCAAATTAAAAGTTTATTTGCTAGAAAACAAAACGAAACACAGTCCTTTAGGGATTAACACCAGTTGTTTTGAGATGGTTATTGAGGTGAGAGAGACAAGAGCCAAGGGAAAGAAACGTCTCCAGAAATCAGTGACCAATAGCCAAGAGAACAGCACGTTTCTGTCCTGACCTCCCGTGAGCTCTGATCTCTGCTGGCACTGTCCAGCCTCCTTCCCTGAGAAACACGGAGCCTATGGAGAAAGTAATCTTTGTTTCATGAAATATTTACATTGGAGAAGCGAAGGTCTTTTGTATATTGTCACTGACCTTCGGAGGGCGGCGGGGAGGGGGAATTGTAATCAGATTTCAAGATCACAATTTTCACAGCTGCATATAATAATTCGATTCAGGTATTTGATTCATGCACTGAAGCTGAAAACTTATCTAGAACTAACAATCACCCTGCTTTCCCACACACTGCTCTGCAGAGAGATACCCTCTGCCTGCCTACCAATGGCTATCAGCCTGGGCACGGACCATGTGTGGAAACATTTTGTGCTGAACATGGAAAAGGAGTAAAGAAGTTAAATGAAAATGCCTGTTGCTGGCATTCTTTTGTGTCTAATGATTCCTTTTTTCTTCCAAACGGCTGCAAATGAAAAGGAAGAGCTAATAGGAGTTTGGCTCCATCTCCTCTTCCTGAGACAGAGTGGGGTCTACAGAGTTTCCTGCTCCTGTGCAGCTATCTTAGAAAGGCTTAAAAACACAGCCGGGTCCAAGAAAAATCAAAGGGCCATCTCTGAAAAGGGATACAGAATTTCCAGATCCTAGGGTGGGAGCTGCATTGATGTGGCAAATTACATGGTGGTGGAAAAAGGAAGCAGGTTCAGTGTAAGATTTCATGTGTATGGCCTTTAGTGCCTCTCCAGTGTAATGGGGAGATGGGGTGGGGGTGCCTGGATGTGGGAGAGGAAAGATTCAGACTCCTTATTTCCTCTGTAACAAAACACAGTCACTTGCTAGTTTGAGCACTGCCTTACATGGCAATAACATACAATTACACTAAAAGCCATGCTTGGAAAATTTGTACTTCCAACAATGAAGCTTTAGAGACATTAATACGTTAACCAGCTCTGCCTATAGGATCTCCCACCAATGCCACACTTCCAAGGTACTCTGAGTCAAAATAAAGCAGAGGAAAACTTCTATACCAAAAAAGCTACAGCTGACTGCCCTAGCTGGAAAGCTATTTATTCGTTCATTTATTTGTGCATGTGTATCTACTTTACTTCACACCTGAATTAGGTATTTTCAACTATGAAACTGCAATTGCTCAAGCTGGGTTTTCAGGATGAGACCAAGCTGGAAGTAGAAATTTATTCCTTCTGCAACCAGCTCTCAAGCCTCACTAACACTGTATCAGGTGATCTGATTCACATCAATCAGAAAAAAAGGGTTGGTCAGAAGTGAATGAAGTAGAAAGAAGATCTGTGATCACAGAAACCTCTTGAGGACTTCAATGTACTTGGATATAAGTTGTCACAACAGGACAGAGGCATCAAATCCCCAAGCAGCACTGAATCCTGACACATCACCCACTTTTAACCCTCCTGACATAATAACATAAAGATGGTGGGTTTTTTACTAGAGATGGGACTGAAGCAGCATCACCTTATTTTTTGAGAAACCTTAGGAAATGCTGCAAAATCGGGGGGGGGGGGGGGGGGGGGGGAGTGGAAGGCACTTAGGCGACCACCAGAGATGAGCAGAAAAGTCCATGACCTCTGAGCACGCAGTTTGCCATTTGTGTCACTGTCTTTCCACATTTTAAGCATCAGGGATAATCTGGAATGCACTCCTCCTGCTTTGGAGACAGATGGCAGCTAGGAAGCAGGTTGGAAGAAAGGAATAATAAATATCAGAAAGAGAGTAAATGCCTTGGCTCTAGGCAGCTGTGCCTGTGGTTTTTCTCAGGGTGCACAAATGTCCCTGCATTTACTGTGCTGAGTGGGTCTAGTAACTTTTTATTACGTGTTTCCTGTACTGTCTGGCCAAGGGTCAGAGATGTTAAGACCTGGGGGAAATCTGGAGTTGAGAGCACTGCGTGATCAGGCTGTGATAAGGCAGATTGACGGTCTGGTTTGTGGCAGGGAAGGCAAGGTTAGCTTGGCAGAGCAGAAAAGGTTGTAGAAAGTTTCTTTGTTAGCAAGAAGCAACATTTATTTAATTTTTTGGAAAACTCAGAAGACAGCTTGCTTCTTTGCCACATTGCAGTGCATTGATGTGCACAATAAGAAGAACCAGCTGGAAATAAAACACATAGCCTATTTGAGATGGGCATCACAAACCCTGTGATTCACTATTGGTTAGGAAAGAGATTTTATCTTGTGTAAGTTATCTGGTGGCAGAAGGCTGGTTGCAGGTCCTTTGTTTGAAGGCAGCTATGTGTTCTAATGTACATTTGGGAGTGCTCTGAACGATGGCTTTTGCTAACAGTGTTGCAGAGCCATCCATCAACGGAAAATAGTTGGAACAGGGCAGCTAACTTCCCATCCCATCCATCCACTGTCACGAGGCACTAGTGGAGAAGTCATGTTTCCACTGTCTGAAGAGCATTATATATGGTGAGAATCTGGGGAGACTTAGTTGTTCTTTGTTTCCTTGTAGGGCAAAGTTTACATCACAAACTGGACAGCCATCATAGAAGGAAGAAGGGTAATTCCACAAAGCAGTGCTGTGCAACTGTTTTGGAGAGAAAAATGGAGAAAAAATGTCGGAGCCAAAGTACACTCCATGTAGTTGACATAGGAGGCTGAAATAAGATAGGCAGCTTGTAATTACTTACATTGGAATTTGGCCAGGACATTGAGGTTAACATCACAACTTCACAAGGACTTCAGAAGCAACTGAGGATCCCTGTGAGTTGAGGAGGCATGCGGTGAACTTCCCTGAAACCTCCTAGCTTGGGCCATCATATACAATGCATGCAAGCTCTCACTCCCAAGGCCAGGGATGAAAACAATGGGTAGGAGCAAGATCTGATACGTCTTCATTGACATGCCAGAATCAAATAAACAAACAGCGAGGCCATTGCTTCTCATCCCAGGGCTGTTGGTCTTCTGCCACAGAGTTGTCATTCTTCTTGACAGTGTGCATCTGCTTGGGATAGTCCATCTTCTGGGATAAGAAAGTGTCAGAGGGCCACAAAAGGCACAAACAGCTGCAGTCCGAGAGCATTCCACACCACAGCAAACAGGAGGGAGGGTTTAAAGAAACTCTACACAGCCAAACAATAACCAAGATCAGGGAATCATAGAATAGCTAGGGTTGGAAATGACCTTAAGATCACCTAATTCCAACCCCACTGCCATGAGCAGGGCTGCCTCACACTAGACCATGTCACCCAAGACTTTGTCCAACCAAGAAAAAGATTCTTATTCTTTAAGAAAGACTGATTTTGGTAAGCATAAGGGACATCTCTGGTCTTGTCTCATCTGCAAGACATGCTGGAAGAACAAACTATTCCAACCAACACTAACGTATTTTATGGCAGCTCTAAATTTCACCCTAACCAGACTCAGAGGCAATAATTTTAGAAGGTTTCTCTACAGAAAGACCACACTTCAAGTTTTTCTTGGAACTCAGCTACATTAAGACCAATCCTGTTCCCTAGGGACTGAGC
This sequence comes from Lathamus discolor, assembly GCF_037157495.1. NCBI lineage: Eukaryota > Metazoa > Chordata > Aves > Psittaciformes > Psittacidae > Lathamus > Lathamus discolor. The sequence continues at coordinate 4,329,415 of NC_088909.1, read as the reverse complement.
TTTTTTTTTCTGCTAAGAACTCAGGTGTTCGAACCACAAACTGAAATGCCAGTGGTTCGCTGTACTGCTTTAATTTAGTCAGGATGCAGCTTTACAAGAGAAACACACAAAGCACTGAAAAAAAGCAAAGATAGCATATGGATCATGACATGGGAGAAAGGACATTCCTTCTAACCTTTAAACCTCCTGAAGAGAGAAAAGAAGGTTTTGGCAAAAGACCTTTTGCACACATTAACAGATGTATAGATGAGCTTTGTACCAGTCAAAATAAGAAATACCACCCATTAAAGCTGGATGTTGGAATGACTGGAAAGCTTTGTGAAAATGTGCCATGGAGTGTTAAGTAGAATGGAATCATTCCTAAAGCTAGTCTCTGGAGATTTCTGGGAAAATTGGCTTACCCACTAATTTTTGCTCAAGACTCTATGTGATTGGTTTTAACCCTGGCAAGGATTCTAATCAACTCACTTAATCTTGCTACAAAGCAATGCCATATTGCAAAGATCTGAGATGCTGTTTAGGTAATTTAGCCGTACTTTTATTTTCCCCAGTTGCAAGCTGAGACAGCCTTTTTTGTTCACTTAAATAGCTTCTTCTTCAAAGGGACTGTGAAAACGCCTTATTTCTTCCCCAAGTGACAGATTTTTAAGCAATCTCAAAGATATCTTGTCCAACAGAATTACCCTCCACAAATCTGACCCTGACAGAGCCGAGGTAAAGTGTGATTTTTAACCTCAAGCACTAAAACATGTCAGGAAAGTTGTAGTTGTGGCAGAAAGACCTTGAGGTGGCTAAAATTTATGGAGAAGAGAAGCTAAACGTTTTAAATTCCAGATGTCTGAAGTGCCAGCCATTTGGTAAATGATCATGGAATTTTGGACTGTTTCTCAAGCACTGATTTTAGCCTTAGAAATCTATTCCGGATGTGATCCTGCTATTTAATTGTCTGGGTTTTTTCAATTTATGCAAAGAGTTTATTCATATCCTAAGACATTTGCTGTTCCTTAGAATCAAGGAAGGAGGCATATCAAATGTAACGTTTTCAAACTATCAATAATCCATGTGTTTTTGCCAAAAAATACACTGTAAAATGTCACTCAGCTTTTTTAATTGATGATGACATGTTGCAGAGCTATTAGAAAATGCATGCTGCCGTTATTCACTTTGACCTTCTTGCTTGTTTTAGGCTAAGTATGAGGGATAAAGACTGCCATTGAGACTATGATTTCTGCTTCAATTCTTCCCTCAAATACATACTTAAATTCAAGCTCCCATGAGTGTTTGTAGGATGAGGGTCTGTTACAGCAAAAGTATGTGTTGTAAAGTCAAATTATTTACCTCCCATTCCAAACTGTGGGAAAAAGAAATCAGGGAATCTAAAAAGACTGGTGCAATGTGTATCTAGATGGGTATATTAAGAGACTAAAAAGGGTAAAGGAGAATTAGGTAGAATTATTGTTTTCTATTTTAATGTTGCTTGCAGAAACATCGTTTTTCTGAGGCTTGGGCCCTTTCCCAGACCAGTGACCTGAAGCTGTCCATAGTGGAAGCAAACTCTGGGGCAGCAAAGGCCGCCAGAGTTTCTCTTACTGACTATCTCTGGCTATCTCTGCTACAACAAAGTAGTTTGCTTCTAGATGATGCTTTCTTACAGCTGGTTGATCAGGGCAACACGAGCCAACACAGCTAGATCCAGCTTTGTTTGACACATGGAAACACGTGAGGTGCGATTTCTCAGAGGAAGCAACGATGGCAGAAATGCTTTGAGGTGAAAATAGACAAGAAAACCCAGAAAGTAAGTAAGTCACCACTCCCCACCATTCTCAGCCTGCTTGGGAATGACAAATTAGAGGCATGAAAATGAGCAGGGACATGACAGCAAGGGAGGAGGAGCTGTATGCAATGGATGACTTAATAACAGGTTGCACTGATGGACAAATTGCACCACTGGACTGTTTTCCTCCTTGTGTCTGCAGAAGGCTGCTTGGAACCTTGTCAGGGAAAACTGAAAGATGGTTCCCAGTTGGACCATGCAAGTAATGAGTTGGCCCCAGCCTCCATCACCGGGCCATGGACCTGGCAGAGCCCTAACCCCCCTGCTCCCAAGGGCCCTGTCAATGGAAAACCAAAAGGGTACAAAGGAAAGGGTTAGGCAGGCTTCAAAGGAGACATGGACTTGGTTTTAAATTTAACCCCTTTGTAGCTTAAATTTCATCCAGATCTTCATCACAGGCTAGGTGTCCCTGTTGGCCTGTGAGCAGCTAGTGGGACTGTCTGGCAGCAGCAGCAAATACCCAAATATGCAATATAGCAGATCCTGGATTTCTCTTCTGATGGTCCTCAGTAATGTTCCACATGACTCAAAAGCTGCCCCAAGTAATGTCGTTCTGTAGACACATGAAACGCAGTGACACAGTGTCTGTGGCAGTCTGTCCATCATGCTATGGGTTTTCTGTAAATGTAGGTCTTATTCCAGCAATTCAGCTATATTCGTCGTATGATAAGCTCTCATTATTAAACACCCTGTCACTTTCATGAATAAGGCTTCCTAAAGTAACCTGCAAGGTTTCTACCACACAAACTATCATTTCTCTCTGCTGGAAGTGATGTACGGCGCTGACCATGATCTGTTGCAATTCCTCCTAATGGCTCTTCCAAAATCTGTTTTGGTCCTATTTCTTTAGTGCAACAGGGCTGTTCTGTCCCCACTTTACCCTTCGCCAGTTGTCCCAGAAAATTCTGTCCCCTTTGCCTTCCCAGCCTTCTCAGTGAACAATATTACAGCCTTCCCACCAGGTTTGGAGAGAAATAAATTTGTAGAGGGAAATGAAATGCTAAAGGCAGATGGGTGTTCCTGAGGCCACTGGTGTTCTCTTCCTTGGGAGACATTCACACCGTGAGCCTCCAGAGCAAGAAGGCTGGTTTTCAGCCCTCATGCAACACAAATACCAACCAATGATCATAAATTTAAAGAATGGGCTTGTGGAATGACCCCAAATGGCCTGTGGGCTGGGGATGAAATACACCCTATAAACTTCAGGGGAAATGAAAACATCTCCTTTTCACTGAGGCCTTTTGCTGGAATTAGAGGCACATTCTTTAGCTTTCAGTTTGACATTTGGGGCTAGCACAGATGCCATCTTCCAGTGACAGTGTTTTCCATTGCAGATGCAGACCAAAGAGAAAGAAAAAAAGAAAAATTGTTCTTGAAATTTCCTCAGAAGAATTTCCTCCCAGACCAGCTCTTGTTAAAAAACTGTTTTCCAAAATAAAATTATTTAACAAAATATTTTCCATCCTTTCTAAATCTAGGAATCCTGCTTGGGTTTGGGTTTTTTTTCCTGGGGGGGGAAGAGGGGTGTGGTGTTCAGTATTACTTGTTCCCATGCAGCCTGCAGGTGAGTGTGCTGTACCAACAGGAGTAAAACCTCATGCACCAAACAAGCTGTTATGCAGCTACACCCCTTGGTTAATTCTTGACTTTGCTGCCTACTCCAGTAATACCGTGTATTCAAGATGTATAATAATGACTTAGTTAAACAAAAAAGTGTAAGTAAGTCTTCTATTGCCCTAAAAATATAGTTAGTCTCATGATCCTTTCTGCCTTCACCTTTAATACAAGATTTAATTATCATTATTTTTAATAATATCATTATCCGTTGCTCTTTGTATTCATAATGGTAGAAATTTGAAAGCCATCCCACACACATCCCCCAAAAACCTGGATTTAGGATTTACAGGTGTAATCAATGTCACCAACATAGATACATGAGTGGCTGGAAGGGAGAGGACATGAGTGGCAGGAACATTATCCTTTATATAGGTGAATGCCATCTGAAAAACTGTCCTGCAGAAAGAAAACAGATTAAATGCACTATGGACATGTCATTAGGCTGAGAAGTTGAGCATTTGAAAATCATGAAGTGGAAAAAAAAATGTGGTTACCCAGCCCATTACTGTGGTGTTAATTAAGACCCTTGGGCTGGGCGCCTTCAAGACATGTGGGAGGGTATTCTTCTAATCTGGGATGACTGGTAATGACAAACGGCAGTAGCAAACCTCCAGCGTGCTGGCAGCGGTTTACAGTGCATCTACAGAGACTTGGGGATGGGAAGCCAACCAAAACTTTAATCTCTGATTAAGAAAGAAAATAAAAACAAAGAAGGAAAATAAGTGGGTTTTCTTAAATGTGTTTACACACACACGCAATTGCTTCTTTTTAACTGCTAATGAAAACAGGATACATAGGCAGAGCTGGTACTTTTAGCAATAAATCCATGTACAGTAGCCCTATAATCCACGATTTCACGCTCAGGGTGAAGGTAGTCCAGCACAACTATAAGTCACGCACAGTTTAAAATAATAGGAGAGACTACATGAGGAAGAAACTTGATTTAAAAAAATACATGAGAGGTCTGAGAAACAGCAAACCAAAAGATTTATTTAATTCTGATTTTGGTTTTGTGCTTCAAGTTGGCATGTTTTTCACCCTTTATTAATCAGGCACATTTCGTGGCTGTAGAAAACAAGGTCACCCTGACACTGAGAGAACTATTCAGACAGGATTTTTCCCTTTCCTCATCCTCATGAACATGATACCAAGCTAGTTTGGTGCGGAAGTGGAGGGAAATTATCTTTAAAGAAAATGACATTTTGGCAAAGCTAGTTTTGAGTTCGTAACCTGATCTGAACCCCCAGTAAATTAAAATCTTTTACTTCCTTTTAATGGAGAATATGACCCCAACTGTAAAATCCGGAGTTCAGCATAAGGCTCCATATTTGAATATTTGCCTAATGCACAGCACAGTGAAACACCCAGTTTCTTCCGCTGAGATCAGCCTGAACTGTCAGACCCGTCCACGATTTAAATCCCTTCCAGCCTCACCCATTTTGGATGAGTTTCCTTTGATCAACACAAGTAAGTAATCCCTGGTGTGTCAGTGCTACAATTAACCCACTGTGTCCAATTCACAGATGACGCAAATCTATCACAGCGCTGCTTCAGGAACTTAAATTCAAGCTATTTCAACTGTCTACTTAAAGCCTTGATGTAATTGTGCAGCCAAGGAAAAAAGGCAAAGAAGTTTAGTTACTCCCTACTGCAGCATTTGCTATGTTTTATACTCATTAAATAAGCGAATCTATCCAGTATTTTTATTTACCATTCCTTTATTGCTGAGGAGCACTGGCCAAAACCAGTACAGAACCCAACTAAACACTGGGAGGCAAGATTTATTTGATATCCAGGAGATGACGGATATTTCCTCCCAGGGTGGGTTATTTGTTTGTCTGGAGCAGTTGGCATGCATAAGTTTCTGACTCTTACAGGTAATTTTGAAAAACATGGTTTTCAAGAATATGAAAGAAAGCAGCCTGGTGAACATGCACTGCAGCTTTTAAAATGCTCGTTGTGTCTTTGGTGGAGAAGCTTGAATGAAATCATTTATATTAGCCACGATATCTGGCCGACTGCACTGATCTCCACAATCAAACGCAAGAGATTTGAAGGTGAGAAAGGGAAAGGGGTGGGGGGGGATGGAGGAAAGCGTGTATAATTAAAACCTTGTTCTAATCCTGCTTTGATGCTTTTGCCAGGACAAGTTGGACTAGTCAAAAGCCCCAAACATTCTGGGTAGGATTTTAGTTTGGTTTGATTTTGTGTTTGGTTGCAGGGTTTTTTCCTTCTGTCAGTGGCTGTAAAGCAGCAAAGTGGTTATTAGCCTTATAAGGTATCAAGGTAAATATTTTAGATCCCCTGTGAATTTCAGTCTCTCCTGACTCGGTTTATTTGTTCTTGTCAGTGGACAGTGAAGTTTTGTTTGTCGAAACCAGTTGGGGCAGAGCGTGACAGCACCAAGGCGTTGTGATTTATTTTCTGCTAGCCCTCCGCTTCCCCCGCACTTCATCCCCAGCCTGCCCCGCAGCCCCCACAGCCTATCTGGGACCAGGGATCCTGCCAGCATCTCGGGCACACAGCTGTGGGGTGACCCTACACAAACCCCGGCGGCGCCAGGGCTTTTCCTTCTCTCTTTCTTTATAGCCGTCACTGGGCCCTGCTGTTGACCGGTGTGAAGGAGTGACACCGCTTCCAGGGTGACACAGTCTGGGTTGTGTCAGTGTTTTGTGCTGTCCTTCCTTGCAGGACTGTGGATGGTGGATGTTGGTGATCCCTAAGTCGGGGATGCACAGGGTGTGTACCTCCAGTGGCACATCCAATGGGCATCAGGGCTGATGAAAACTCAAAGGATGCGCACAACGTCTACGTGTAGTCCCATCTCACAAATCCCAAAAGGGTGCTCAAAACTACATGACTTCATTGCCCAAAACTCCATTGCCAGATGGCATCTCTTCAGCTTGAAGGCAGAAAGGATGGAGAGCAGCTGAGGCAATCCAGCCTCAAAATGTCTTTTTGGGCATTTGGGTTAGTATTTTGGAGAGGATATATTGAGAGTCTTGAATGGGTGTTGAAAGTAGAGCAGGCTGCTTCGCAAAAAGCAGCTTTCCTATTAAAAAGTGTTTGTTTAAAATGTAGGAGGGGTCTGATAGGGATATACTTCAGGAAATTGGTCTGTTTAGTTTGTTAAAAAGATCAAACAGAGTCTTGATTACAGCACATAAGTATTTTCACCAAGGAAAAATAACATATATTAAAGGCCTCTTTAATCTGGCTGAGAGAGGACAGTAGAATTCCAATGGCTGGAATAAAAAGCCAAATAAATCGAAACTGGAAATGAAGCATTTCATTTAATTCTGTTCACTTTGTGGGGAAGAACAAGGTTGGATAACAATGACAACAAACAGTTGCCACAACCAAGGGTGTGTAATGGAAGTGATCAGGAATGAAAGTCTTTGTGGGTGACATGGTTCTTCAGGGCCAGGGATTGTGGGGAAAGTACAAAGAGTGGATGTGAAGCAATGTCTGCAACTGGAAGCCAAAAAAAGTGAGGTAGCACTGATACAAGTTTAGGCTCTTTCTGTGGAGGATATAGCACTTCAGCAGACACCAACAAGCCGTAGGATGGGCGTTTGCTCTATTTTGAATTCAGGTAGTAGTACAGATTGGACGGTAGCAGGGAAGGACCTCAGATAGAGATGTGTGTGCCTCAGTTGTGTTGAGCGCTGTAGGACAAGTAGAGGCATGCATATTCCTGCAACTGGAAGAAATTGGAACAAAGGCTGGTGCAAGCAAAGAGGTCAGGAAAGGAAAGGAGGTACCGATATCCATCCACAGGAGGTACTGAAAAATGGTGAAAAGAGTGGCCGTGCAGCTCTGAGTATACATGTGAATGTGTTATCAATATTTTCCCCCATCACCGCTGAGTAACAGCTCACACTAATTCAGAACTACCTGGTGATTTAAACAACGTTTTAAAGTGTTCAGTTCTGTTCAAAGAGAGGGTGTTAACATCCCTTAGGACATGAACTAACTCAATGAATAATACTGCTATTCTGTAGCATTGATAAAAGTTTATTAAACTGACTACCTCTCCCCAAGACCAGTTCAGCAAGGTGCTTAGATCTCATGGACTGAAATGAAAAAGATTTGTGCTGGAAGCTGAGGGTATCCTCAAGCACTTTGTTGTGCTGCGGATTTACCTGGGACTTATTTCACACCCTTAGTGCTGTGGGCAGAACTTGGCCCTTTCCTTTTTTTCTTCATCATTTCCTTCTCCTTCCTTCGTATTTGCTGATCTCTCAAAAATGTGTGGTCACTTCATTTTCTCCTCTGATTTGCGTGTTATTCATCTATTTATTTATTTCGTTCCCTCCTTGACATAAAGAACAAAACCAGGTAATACAGAAAGAAGCTTAAGGTCCAAAATTTTTTCAGCTCAAAAACACAAATGAATTATTCTTTACAGCACATTCTAAAGGTCAAAAACTATAATTTAGCCTGACATTTTAAGTGTACATCACTTGAACTTCTGCCAGCTTTCCAGAGTGATTAGGTGACTTGAAAAAGGCAAATATTTTTTCATATGCTTCCACTGAATTGGAGGCTTTGCTGCTGAAAAGACTTCAATAATCCTGGCTGTATTTATTTCCTAAAGCCTCACTCATCATTGTCAAAATGTTATCAGCCATCCCCAGCTTTCTCCCCAGCCCAGAATCTAATTCCAATTATTAAAAAAAATCCCTTTCTGGAAATGAATCTTCTGCAGTACTCTCTATTTTTCACATAAGACTTAATCAATTATTAAATGGAATGTATTTGCCACATAACTGCTGCACTTAAGTTAAACTACTCTTGTGGGTTGGAGGAAGCCATGGCACAGTGCTTCAGCACGCTTGTGAGGGAGCTGGAAGCACATGGTTCATGGAAAGCTGCAGCAACACTCTGGGCACAGGATGCAATTTCACCATTGAGGATTGAACTGGAAAGAGTATTGGATGGGAAATAGCTCATTCTTGACCTCTTCCCTTAATTGCTACTAGAAATGAAGAATTTGATTCCAAGAACATATCACCTGCCCCTGAAAAGCACCAGAGAGATGGACCGATCTCACTTGCTCTACCCCATCAGCAGCAGGGGAACTCACTGCCTGAAGAAGTTGCAATAGGTTCATCATCTGTTATGTCCTTCAAGGATCCTGGCCTTGGTTATCCATCTTATCAACAGCTGGGGATCAGGCTGTGCTCCTTAAAGAAAAATGCATAGAAAGAGTATTTTACGCCTTAGGAGGAGGCAATGGAAGGGGAGACAGCAAGGGAATCTCATCTTCAAGGCTGACAGTTCAAGGGAGTGCTTTAGGCAGATCCAAAACTCTCTTATTTTGGAAGGAATGTCTACACTGTGATTTATACAGGATAATTGTAGGGACATAAATCCACACCTTTCCCTGCTTTGCTGAGGCTCGCTTGGAAGTAAAAGTTTTGTCCTTAAGTCCAACAGGACTGGCACTTCTTCTTAAAATACCCAAAGGAAAAGAAAAAGGTCAAGGCATCATTGAATGTATTTAATTGGTTTCTAGGTCATATTTTCTGATGGATGCTTTCTGAAGTTGCAGTTAACTGTTGCAGAACACATTTAGGTGCAAAGCCCTAATGTCTTAAGGACTGAGTGAGGGTTTGTAAATGTTAGTTTGATTATCACCTGAGAGCACATGGCTGGAGCTTTTGTGTGTCTTGAGTCTTGAAGGTCTAACAGAATTAAGATATCTCTGAGACACACTGGGAAATCCCATGTTTGCTGACAGCTGGGTGGCATCAAGGTCAGGTTTCTGTATCTTACATGATGAACTTCCAGTGACTTTCTGGATCATGTGCACCTACAGGGTGAACCTTCCCTTCCTGCAATGTGAAAATGGTATCTAAGAAGTCAGAGGCACTGAGGCATTGAGTTAGCACATTTATACTTTAGGGGGGTTTAAGGAGTTCCTGCCTGTTTCCACAGGGAGTTTTTGAGCTTACTTTGAACTACTTTAAAACAATAAAGTTCCCTTTTCAGCAGCTTGGTTTAATAGAAAGATTTACTGTATTTTCATCCTCCTGCTGAAAAGTGATAATGAAGCCAAGTTCAGAACTCAGTGTCAAAGGGAAGGTCTATTTAGGAGTATTAAAGGGTCTAATAACATCCATGCCACCTGGATTGCTTTATGTGTGAGAGAGTCCTTCATGGAATACAGTTTGGTACAAGTAAGGCACATTTTTATTAAAACTCTGCTAATGAGAAAACTAACATGCTGAAATCGAAATTTCATAACATACCAAAGGAGTGTAAATAAAACTTTGTAGGTTTAACACTTCGGCATTGCTGTACTAAAGGCTCTTCTGCCTAAGAAGTGCAAGAGAGTCCTGATGATATTTCTTGCATGCCTGGTCCCAGGGAGGATCATGATCTTTCTCCACTGACACAAGAGATGCAACAGAGCTTCAATTAGTCCTGTTAGGTAATGAAAATTAATGAACAGTTATGCATGTGCTTATTTCTAAGCATGTCACCTATTTGGTGGCTTGAGTGCAAGGGTTTTAATGCGCAACATAATGTACATATGTAAGGGTTTTCTGGAGAGGAGATACGGTGCAAAGAGTAACCTCACAATAGTGCACCTGGATTCTCTCATTGAAGAATCCATTAAGTTGCTATTTGTTTTTTGTATTTTCCCTCCCAAAAGTTTGTTCTAGAAATGACCCATTTTATGAACTGCTGTTTTCAGGTTTGAACCCTTTTATACTGCACATAACGCTGGATAAAGAATTCTAGTGTGCACAAATCTCTGAAACAGCAGCAAAAAAATGTATCCTTCCAAAATCTCCCTTGACTGCTCGGTGCTGAAGGAAATAAGCAAAACAAGCCTGAAATTGGGTTCGTTAATTTTTTGACAAGTTTTAACTAAGTACAGTGACAAGGAGCTTTGCAAGAGAAATTTTAGAAGCCCAGGAACCGAGGCATAATAAGCTGTCAGAGAAAAGATCAAGTAGCATTCCCTAATTCATCTAACCAACATCAATGTTCCAGCTAACAGTAGACAGTGTTAGCCAGATTCTTGCCCTTTTTATCTATGAAAAGCTACATTTATCAAAATAAGCAAAAAATGTGAGGTATGGAATGCAGTTCATTGGAGGGCAGGGCTTTATTGGTTGATTGGTAAATTGAAACACATGGAAAAGTGCTACATGTAGGAACACACTGCTGACTGTATTACTCATTTTTTATTGGTTAATCTCTAATAAGAACCAGCTGGTAATAAAGGACGGAGTTCATGGGAACCCACCCTTTGTTGAAAGCAAAGTTGGTGTCAATACTAGAAACACATGAGCACAAAGAAAACAGATGTAATTGGCTTCTGGAGGTCAGGTTATGTAAAGACCCCAGTGAACAGAGGTGAGGTTTTGGCTGCAGAGAATGACAGGCTAAACTAGCCACTATTTCTGTGTCTAGAAGTGTGTGTCTTGGGAGAGGGGTCAGTTGCACAGACCTCCCTGTCTTGAGCAGGAATTGGGGCTTTATGTCCCTAGAAAACAGGGTGCTTCACCTGAAACATGCACTTACCAAATCAGGGGGGAAAATGCTCTTCACAGAGGGAAATCTGCAGGATAAAACCTGCTCTTAAGAAAAATAGAATTAATTTTTGGTAGGGAAAACAGTGATTTCACCCACATTTCCCCATATGATATCAATAGCCCTGGAGACAGCAGAGTGGAGCTTCAGCAAAGGTTTCAAGTTAAACAGATGCTTCAATGGTTTCTTGCACAATAACAACTATTTCTTCACTTAAAATTGTTTCATTAAAGCTTTAAACTAATTTATAAATAAGACAGAGAGAAGTTTATTTTATTTTATTTTTTTTCTCTGAGAGCAGCAGTTTATGTTACATAAAAAATGTTAACATAGCAGGTTAGAAATTTAAAGAATCAAAAGTCTGGATTTTCTCAACACAGACTTTAACGGGGCATTTAAACCAAGCTCTAGCTCTCGCTCACAGAAGGGATCCCTTAGAAAGAACCTCAAAGGTAAGGATCTGCTCCTGAATTTGGATTTCACTGTTCCTTCTGTAACAAGATGCCAAGCAAGCAATCCACATGAGTAACGTGGGCAACAAGTGAATTTTCAGGTAAAAGCCTTTGTTCAAAATTATTAGCCAAAAATACATCAGCCTGAGTATTGCCTGGGAGGAGTTTGTCAACGACGATTTGAACTCCAAACGTTGTAGGTGACATTTGAGCAGTCCTGGTGGTGGCTCTGCCCTGAGGTTGGCTCAGGGTAATCCTCTGAATCAGGATCCTATTGTAAATATTTGTGGTTTGGAGTTCAAACTTCACTCTCTTCAAACGTTCTCACATATGCTCTTTTCTGCCTGCAGGCGTATTTGCTGGAATATGACTTACAAGCGAATTCAAGAGAGATCCAAATGCAACCCAGGGGAAACCCAGATCTGACCAGCAATATACTTCTACGTTTACACCAGAAAGACGGCAACCCTTATTCTTGGTTTAATTCTCATATCCACTGCAGCAATGTCTAAAAAAACAAGGTCCCTTAAAAGCAGGTTTTTATGGTGCAAAGAACCATGCATGTCAGAAGAGAAAAGCTCATCTCATGCCTCCTGACATCTTTTCACCCTGCAGAGGAAAGAACAGTTGCACTGCTCCATGCATTTCAAAGTGAAGTCTAGCCAAGGTGTACTAGGTAGGGACAAGGTACAGAGAAAGTTCCTGGGCAAAGCTTTCTTGAGAAAGCCAGTGCAGAAGCATGTCCAAAAAATGAAAGGAATCTTTGGGTGATTTGCTCTGGGTCTGTATGCCAATGTATTATTGAAACACCTGAAATGAGAGACAGATATGCTAGAAATTGTATTTCAAAGGTTTTAATTCCTGCAGGAAAGATACAAAGGAAGGGTGTTTTTGGAAAAGTGTTTGCTGCTGTTATTTTAAAGTCAGCTTTAATGCCTTAATGCTTTTCAAGAAGCAGTGGTTACCAAAAATACCCCAAAAACTGAAGGCTGGGAAAGAGTTATTAACACAAAATTCAATAACATCCCCCTGCTTTCTCCGAGGTATTGCCTGAGTGACTGCAGCATTTACAAAAGGGATTCTAATCTGAAATGAATTTGCAGCTAATTCAACCTGTAGGCTAGTGACTCTGGGATTTCCTAGATAATACAATCCAGACAGTAATGTTGATGGATGTTAAAGACTTGCCTGTGTAACTGTTGTAAAGCTCTGTCATAAGAACAAATGAGGCATTATTGCTTTAACAAAAGTAATCCCACTGCACCAGTAAATTCTGCACTCTTTCAATATCACACGATTATTAGTTACAGCGACTTAGTGATGTATCTGCCTTCAAAGAGGCAACAAACACTTCAGTCCAGGATTTTCCATGCAAAAAGCTTCATGAAAACCACTCTTTTTTTTTATTTTGCTTCTCTTCATTTCTTTTTAACACATAATGAATTCAATGGCACAGGTTTTCTTACCTAGATGGACAAGCTGGTGTAAATGTGCCCAGTGAAAACCAACTAGTACCGGGGCCACAGCGGGGGGGAAAGCAGGTGGCAATTTTCATTATTCTCTGTTTTGTTCCTGACTCAACCCTGTAAGGCAGGTCAGGAGGTGTGGGAGTATAAAACTAGCCTTAAACAGCTAAGAGAGTATTTTATGTCTAGAAGACACTGAATAAAAATGGCTTAGTGGCTGCATATTTTCCTAAAGGCTTCTATTGAAGCCACAGATATTTGGCTAACCTGGACTAGACTCCTTATTATGTTCACCCTAGAACTAATGTGTTTTATGGATTTTGATTCCTGGATCAAGCCTCACTTACAGCATCCAGATTTCCATCCTTCTCTTTGCTCTTGAGTAAAATGGGCAGCCTGTCTTTTTCTTTCCTAGGCATCCATACTCTCCAGCATTACCAGATATTACACTCCATGCCCATAATCTATTTTTTCAGTGCTTTAGTCATCCTCTTACCTATTTTATCATCTACCCATCTTTCTCAGGGAGGAATCCTTCAAAAAAAATTGAAGTAAAGCCAAAATAACCCTTGATTTTGGTGGGTTGGAAATACAGACCTGTGCTGGGGAAAAAGAAATGTTAAATTTACACACATTTTACTTATCAACTCCTGCTGTGATATTGCTGTTAAAACTCTCCTTGTAAACTTTATGGATCTCTTCTGCTGATAACTTCGGTATTAAAAATACCATTTTTCATGTCTGGTGGTCTTTCTGTCCCTAATGCTTTCCAGGCTTCCTCTTTCCCTTCTAGTAAATAGCTGGTGGACTTGAGCTTTCTGATCACCTACTCATTAAATCTCAAGGGCTTTTTGTTCAGTTCTGCTTTTCCTAATGCAACCACTCCAGATACAAACCTATTCAAAGAACGTTGAAAAGGGATAATGTAACATAATTTTTCTGGCAGAGAATTCTCCTGGCATGAGACATTTACCAAGCACTTGCAATTGCTTGTAGGGACTTTCCAGCTGAAATTACTTGTAGGACTTTCCAGCTCTAAACAAGTCCTGAGACAGGTTTGGTTCATGATGTGCACAGCCACCCTGATGCTCTGCTAGTGCTCAGCATGGTCCAGCTGGGACCAGAGCTGATACCTTAAGCAGTTTTACATGTGTTGAGCTATAGCAAGAGCCAGAAGAGTCAGTGGTGTAACCAATTCCCCAGTTCCCCTCCCTGTATCAGAGATAACTTGGCTGAGTAAGGGGGACATGGCCCTCACTGTGAGTAACACCGTGGTTTGGATAATAGTAATAATAATATTGGACTATCTAGGAAAAATCACACTTATTAGAAGTCTGTCTCGAGCCTGCCTTTATGCCAAAGGTTAATGAGGAGGGCAGGGAGGGGTGCAGGCACCCGATTCCCCATGATTAATTTGACAAATGTCTTTCTGGCTTCCATCCAGTTCCTTGTGGAGATACGGCTCTTGGATGCATTCAAAATGACCTACTTTTCACTGCTGGCCCAGGATTTTGCTGCTTTGTTGTTATTGTTGGACTTTTCTGCTGCTTTTGATAGTGTTGTGCCTGAGATTTTTTGTCCTGTGGCAGATGACTAGCCTTGTTGTGTTTGAGCACAGGACTCCTGTGAGCGTTCACGTGCTGACAGTGATAATAAAGCATTGCATCTTGAGGGATCTGTTCTCTGAAGCTCTTAAAAAGGTTTAAAACCTCTTATTTTCTTATTTTAATTCTCCCAGTGCTGTGCCAAGTAAGTCCTAAGCAGAGTTCCTAGTGCTTTCTCCTACACCTCTTTGCTCCCAGGGCAGATGGGCGCATGTTTGAAATTCTTCATTACCGTCATCAACTTAAGGCAGGAAGTGAAAGATGATTGTACCCTACAAAAGACACCAAGGAATCTGGTCCAGACATGTGGCTTAATGAATGGCTGACATACTGCCCAGGAATGTGTCCTCTTCCTCCCTCTTGATCCCCAAAACATGGTCAGGGCTACCCTGATTCAGCTGTTTTTTCATGCCACGGGAAGGTCAGAGTGGGCATCTCAGTGCTCAGACCCTCACAGGTCAGCTCCAGACACCATGACAAACTATATCCCATAGTTTTGAAAACACGGTTTTGGAAAGGATAAGATCCCTGGTTCACTCCTGCTTCTGCTCTCCAGGATGGGTTATCTGAACCCCAGGTATCTCCTGCACCAGTAAATATGACACGTGCACAGGATGCTGCTGTTCCTGTGGAAAGCTTCGGGTTAGACAGGGTGTAACAGGGACACAGCATTGATGTGAGGCTTGGATAGCCATTATTTTCTGTCCTGCTTTCAGCAATCAGGGTTTTGATGTGTGCAGAAAATAGGTTCAGGACTTGACTATACATGTTTCCATCTTTCTAAACATGACCACGAACACTTATATGTAGTGGGACAACTTACAGAATTAGAAAGCAGCAGAGAGCATAGGTTCATTAAAGGTGTTACAGACAAGTCTACAAATTTGTTAAGCCAGAAGAACCTAATGTAACAGGTATATTAGAGAATCATGGAGAAATTAAAAATTCAAGCCAGAACTGACAGACAAATAGATAGTCAAATGAAAATATTTAATGCTAATTTTATTATTGGACATGTCACTTCTGATTTACTAGGGAAATAGATCATCATTTATCACCTGTTAAATGCAAACATAAAGGAAAGGCAAAGGTCTGTAGATGTTTCTTCATTAGCCCAGCACTGTTGATGGCTATTTAGTCATGTTTGAAACTAGAATAATATTTTCTTCAAATGCTGCCTTTGCCAGATGCAAAGTGAGCTGACATCTGCTTGGATAGAGCTGGGGTCATATATGAAGCAGTGCTGAAACTGAACAAATATTTCCAATATATATGTATTTTAAAAAAAGGAAAAGAAAGAAAATCATTAACCTTTTGTCATTAGCATTAGCTGTTCTTTGAGCTGCTCAGCAGTTTGAATTAGTGCACCTGCCAAAATAAGCACCAAGTGTTGTTACCCTCTTAGGGACAGCCCTGTTCCATAAATCACAGCATTTCAATGACAGCTAAATGTGTTTTATATCATGTAGAGAGCCTGTGTTTATGAATGTGAGATAAAAGGGGTTTAACCAGTGCAAACACTAAGACTACTGTATGCAGTCTGGCTCTCTTTCACAATTATTCCCCCTTTTTCTTACATGTGATTTCTATCGCCCATGTGCTTGCCTATCGCATTTTCTGCCAGTTTTGTCTGTAGTTGATTTTCCTTCCAATTCTTTCTGTCCTGAAGAGCAGCACTGACTACATAATCCTCGTTAGTGTCCAGCTGGAAGGAAAGAAGATTTTGAGAAATTGATTCTTTGTACTTACTGAAGACATAAAGATGCAGCCTTAGTCATTTGCAAACGTGTATTTTGTGGAGTTAATTCCTGTATGACACACAACTTGCAAAAATCCAGCAACAGGATAGATCCCCACCCTGTTTTCAGTGCTTGAGGGCTTAACTATTTGCAGTTTGTCCATAGACTACATTTTTGCAGTACTTCAGGATGAGAAGGGAAACGGCAAAAATGAGATGCACTTCAGTGTGCAGGCAATTAAATTACTTTTATTACAGAAAACAAATTTTATACAGCCCGTTATCAATTTTCCCAGTTCACAAAACACCCCATCATCTCCCCAGGCTGATGAAGTGTAGATTACTGATATTGTGAAAGTGTCCAAAGACCCTGGGATGTCTCAGGTGTCTGGTTTTACTCCAGCTATTCCAAAGCACCTTATAACTAGAACGTGCTATAATAAACATATCACCTGAGTCCTTTGCTGTTTTTTCCTGGGACAGCAAATTCACTTGTATAGACCTGACATCATTTACCACATGATGAAGGACTATGTAAAATGAAATAATTATTACAAGTTTTCAAGCTGCCCTCTTTTTGTAATCAGCTCAGTTTCTGTTTATCACTGGGGTCTTCACTCTGAAATTATGGTTTAACCCATCCTTAGAGCCTGTCAGCTAAAGTAGTGACAGCAAATCCAAAAAAACCCAAAGGGTTTGCAGGTAGCCTAGGCAATTCATGACAAAGCAACCGCTGACTCGTTATTTATACAGTCTCCATGTAAATAGATGAGAACATGGTAATTTCCACTTGTATTCCAGTGCTATATTCAAAGGTCTGCAATTTATTCTAACTGAATTTGTATTGCTTGGAAAAGCATCACGAGTGTGCACATAGAAACCACTTGATGTCTATGGCAGGAAACGATCTTCATAGATGTCTCCCTGAATTTGCTCCAGAACAATATATTGAACTGAAATGATTGAACGATTCATTTTCATTGCAGTAAAGGTGGATGAATAAAGAAGGTCAGATAGGCAGAGATTAAGTTAACATTGAAGGCTGGTAGAAGAATGGGACTAAAATGTAGAAGAGATGTTTTTCTCTGCTAGAGGTTTTGTGTGTAAATTTGGTTGAATCACAGTGCAGGAAATCCTATCTTCATGGAGCTTTGCCATTGGAGTAATGCATCTGCATCTCTCATTAGCATGGCCCCTACTTTGGGGATGATTTTGTGGTAAAGATCCACCTTATGGATGGTTCCACACCTAGACTGAAAGGATACCGGTCTTTCAGAAGGGGTCCTCCAGAAGGGGTGTACATATGAATCCAGCAGTGACAGACAGTAGATTTTAAACAGCTATGCGTTAACTTGCTCATTTCATATGGAATAAAGAATTCTGTGAGCTGGTATAAAAATTCATAGGAATGTCATATGGATGGCTGGTTTCGTCTTCCAAGAACGCTGCTGGGAATCACAGGCTCTGCTATATGTCATTCTTCTCTTGAGTAATACTGTTGCATGGGGAGCACGGCTGCTTCAGGAAAGTGGGTAAAATTGCCATTTCCTACCAGAACTTTGCCACCCAGCTGAGGTCTCTCGTAACAGTAGTGGCTTTTCTATATCTTATATTTGTCAATAATTTCTGTTCATCAGTTCAATCATTTCTTTGTGGGTAGGGAAAGTTGTTGCCTTTCATCAAAGGCAGCTCTCAGCCTTGTCAGATGAGGTCTGCTTTTCATTGGCAAGGCTTGCAGAAAGCAAGGAAGTGCCTGAACCATGCCCAGTCCTCCTAGGCAAATTCTTTTGCCACCTCAGATGTTAATTCCTAGAAACTCTATTGTCAAGAGTGATAATCCTGAGAGCTCTGCAGAGCTGCGGATCTTGGAGAGGGTTAGAGACATTTTCTGCTGCAGTCATTTGGAACAGCTCTGTGTTACTGCAATCTCCATTACAACACAATAACAGGAAACGTTTCAGTGGCCTCTACAGTACTTGGCATATTATTTCACTTTAATGCTTGTATTGTTTGAGCATTAATAAAACTGGAAACTGTGATATAATTAAATCCATTCTTCCTACAGAGAAGATGACTGTCTACGATAGTGGCAAGAGCAGCAGACTCACATGTCGCCTGGAGAAGAGAGCTTGTTCCGCTTGCCAAGGCACAGCAAACACGTGCTTGGTTTTATATCCTTCTGCATGAAAGAGAGCTCCAGTTGAGAGCTGGAGACCTCTTATACCTCTGGATCCAGCTCTGCAAGATTTTATTGCTTGAGCTGTAAGATTATCCTGTTAGACCAAAGGATAAACCGTTCTCACTATGCGCAACCTGAGCCTCTCATGGGATAAGAGACCAAATAACTGATAGTGCCATGGCTCATTTGAACCAGCTGAACTAAATATCTGAAGCGTATATTTATATTGAGAGGCAGGATTGGGGAGACTTGCCTCTCTGCATCTCTGTGCATCTTTCAGGCACTGCAACACTGAATGAGACACTGCTATGGCTCACCTCCACCTGCACCAGGGATGCTCACATAGCAGTTGTGCACACACGTTAACAGCTGATCACAGTGTGATACCCACCCCTGTACCTCTAGTCGGGATCACAGGTCAAATATAGCTGCCAGTTAAACTCATGTATATTGGGGAAGTAACCATGCAAATGATGCAATATTTCTCCTCACAGTCTGTGTCACAAAGTTCTTTGTGCATCCAGTCCTCTTTGCTGTATTCTCATTAATTTTTCTAGTTTTTGTGTTTCCTGTAACGTAGTATAAATTTTCCTATGGTCATTCCTGGCATTCACTTTTTGGAGTGGTCCAGCTGTAATTAAAATCTCTGCTAAACTTTTACTGTGCCCACTTCACACTTCATTGGATCAATACTAAGAAAAAGATGCCCACCTTTTCCAGTGCTGCACTCTACAAATTAGTTCAGAAAATTCCTGATTCAAGGAATACCACAGGGTGTTAATCATTATTAATCATTACTGATATTTTGAAAACATTGATGAAATTAAAACCATAAAGGATATACTCATGGAAAGTTCTTAGAAACACTTTTCCCTGTTCAAGAAGTTATTAGTGAACTGGTAAAACCACAAAGAATCACATCAGGAATTGCAAAATATTGCTATGAAATAACATTATAATACAAGTTTCAGATTTAATCCCATACAGTAAGTGTATTTGTGTGACCTTATGATACAGCTTTAAACACTAAACCAATCTTTCTGTAGCCAGCAATTTATACAAAGCTTTCAGGAGAAAAGTTTTCCTCCTGCTATGCTGTCACTTCAAAAAATGGGTCTGCACACTGCAGTTTCCAATCTAATTCCTCTTAGGGAATATCAAAAAAGAGACAGAGATTATAACAGCCATTAAAATTCTTCTACTAATGAAATTTAAAAACAATTAAAAAAAAAGGGTGAAAATTTGATTCATGTATGTTATGCATATTTAGTTCCAGCCTCAGATTTTGTATTGTGGATGCAAACTTTCCCATTTCTCTGGAAAATTTGAGAGCTTGGGGGAGGAGAGCAGGGAAAAGGGTGATCGGCTGACGAGCTGCTCAAGGTAATTTTAAAGCCAAGTATCTGTTAGATATGTTTTCAGTTCACATGCCTTGTTTTCCTATTTCTTAGTAAACTCCATACTGGCAGAGACATTAGATGGACAGGAGCAACTCTCAATATGGGGACAAGCTGCTCTTTCTGCTTCTGCAAATCACCTTCCCAGCACCAGCCAACTGGAAGGGGTTTTCTCCCTTTCTGCACCTACCACAGGGAGCTGAGGTGGCTAGGGGAAAACAGAAACTCTCGATCCAGTATTGGGTTCACATCGGTTTACATCGAGAGGTGCAACACTTATCACAACCTCCTCCATTGATTTTCCACTGACTTAGGACTTTGTGCTGAAGTTCTGGTCATAAAACCACCCTGCTTAATTCAAGTTTCCTGTCGACTTCTGCTCCCTTCCCTGGCTTTCAGGATTGCAGCCATTTCACAATATCCCATCCCAAATTTTGCTTAAATGTCAGCAGCTGCCTTTGCTGGCTACTGAGCTAGCCAGAAGTTAAATTATCTTCTGAGCATGGCTTTAGGAATGGCAGATATTTTAGATGGCTGTCATCATCATGTCTGAGTACTTGGAAGAAGCTCTTTCTTTGGTAGAAGCCAGTAAGGAACTTGTAATGCAGCACAATGTGGATTTTCAAAAAGCACGTTTGTCCTGTTCTGGATAGGGAAACCAAGAGGAATCCATGCGTTTCTCCTGACTTCACTGTGAACTACATGCAGCGAAAGGTTACAAAATTGGAAATGGGGGGAAAGATCAGAGGTTAAGGAGCTCATATTTCTACATAACATGACCTTATCTCAGTGGCAACTCAATTCTCATGATCTGCCGCTGTGTTCTCACAAAGATAAGTCTTCTAAAGACACAGAAGAGTGTTTTAGCAAGGAAAACAGGAGACTGCACTCACAGCAGTTTCTTTGAAAGGTTCCCCTGCCTGCGAGTTACAAGATACTGTACTTAAAATGTCAAATCAAGCAATCTGTTCTGAAAGGAAAATTACCAAAGCAATCACAGACTTTGATTTCCTCTAGACTCATGGAGTACAGACAAAATTATGAAAATCGCTTGGCCACCCAGAGCCTTAATGTTGAAGTCCCAGGTCAAGGAAAGCTCAAGCAATTAGCCCGGTGTGCTAATGACATGCCTGTTTGATATAGTAGCTGAATAGCACCCTGATTGCCTATAATATGATTATGCACGTTTTGGGTTGCTTTAAAAAAAACACTGATGCCTTGGAAAAATAGAATCTCATTTCTCTGGCATGTCTGAAAGACCTCTGTTTCCTGAAAAGCCAAGGGCATATTTCAGCTCCTTATGTTTCCACAAATATGTTATTAGGTTCACTCACTGACCTACCTTTAATGAGTAGAAGATGGCATTTTTGAGAAAGATATTAAAATACAGTAGCATGAACATGCTGTCCCATCACAAAGCTGTCATAATTGAAAAGACCAGTTTTAATTCATGTCCCATGAAGAAAAAAATAAATAAATAAAATAAAATAAAGAAAACCACAGCGAGGTGAAATAATATTGCCCCAGGTTGGATATCCTTAACAATCCGGTTACTGAATACACAGGATAAATTCTGGTAATCAGAAAAAACACTTGCTTTCATCCCCCTTTAGAAAGAAGTCATATTTTGAACAGATCTGTAATTTCTGGAAAGTTCAAATACGTTTTATTTTTCTTTTTTTTTTTTCCCATGTCACATAATTTTTCCTTCTGGTTGGCAGTAAAATGGGCAGCAGGAGCAGGATTAGACTCAAATTTCTGGATGAAAATCTCTGCAGGTACCACTCTGATATGTGAGAGACTGTGATTTACAGCCATGTGAAAAAATAAGCAAGGAGAAGACATCTATTCTCATTAAGGCGTACAGTCAAAGCATACTAAGCAAGCACAAAGCAAATGTTACTGTGAAGGATTGTCCCAAAGTCACCTAAGCATTCGTCAGTCTATAGTCAGAAACTTATTTGTTGGTGATATGTTGAATTAATGTTACAGGTAAAACAGACCAGAAATCTGAGCACAAACAACAGCTTGAGATACTCAGTATTTTTGCAGGACATGGGGACAAAGAAGCCAGTGACACAGTCGAGACTTGAGCAGCACAAATGTGAGATGAAAAACGGAATGGGGAAAAAAAAAAAATCCCAGACCTAATTCAATATTTGGTTTGGGAGGTGATCTGGCTTCTTTTAATCTAGAGCTGTTTGCATATTCCGACCAGTGGGACCATCACTCTCTTCAGCTGTGCCATAAAGCAGGGCTTGTAGCATTTGGGGCAAAACCACAGTGGTTACCTGCACCTACAGAGTGCTGACTCTGGAAGCAGGTCAGAGTCCTCCAGTTTGGGGCATTTCAGCTTTTTTCCTGGCATTATGTCTCTGACAGTCTAATCTCAGGCAGGACTATTTATTGACATTAAAAAAAAAAAGAAAATCCCCTCTTTAGAAAGAGGAAAGGGAAATCTAGAGGTGATTAATACAGAGGGTCTTGCGTACAATGACTGCCTGTGTCTCACAAACGCACCAACGAGATTTAAAGCTGATACCTTCTGGTTTCCCAAGGAGAGGAGTGGGAGCTTGGGAAAGCTCCTGACCATCTTCATGCATATTCAGGGTTTCTCTTTGTTTTCTGATGAAGGGATAGGCTCTGTCCTTAGACTTTTGAATGGTCCCTTGACACCAGCCCTGGAGACTTCCTTTTTAATTAGGCCAGGCTGAAATGATTTGAATTTGGATCCAGTACTGACAGTGGAGCTCCTTGGTTTAAAAGGGGTTTTAACCTAAAAGGAAGTGGAAATCTTATATAAATTCACTTCTGCAATTTGAAAGTCTTTTCATGCGAAATTTCATTTCTCCCTTCATTTCTGCTGTTCCTGGAGATTATCAACAGAGCTTGTCAGAAAGAAAGAAGGGGGGGAGAAAACCACCAGCAAAAAAAAAGCGCATGAAAACTTTTAAAGCATTTTGCATTAAACATTCAGCTGATATTAAGGGATGTTTATGTTAGCATTTATACCCTGTGCTCTACTTTCCACATGTGACACTAGCAACTGATATACTTCTAGCTTTCCTAGGGCACTGTGTCAGCTCCAAAGCAGCAGGGTGAAGGTCTGTGTGTTACATCCACCCTGGGAAAGGTCCTACCACTCCATCAGTAAGGGCTCCTAAGAAAAGGTTTCCCAAACCACCCAAATTTTGAGGGAGGACCAAAAGAGCAGAGGCAAAAGGAGATTCAGTCAAACCTCAAAATGAACTTTAATAAGAAGAATGAGCAGGAAAAGCTAACAAAAAACATATGAAATTCTCAGTGCTGCTGATTTTCTGTGTGGCTAGGTGCAGAAATGACCAAAACTTCTTTTCTATATTTTTATCAGTACTAAAACATGGTCACTCTTCATCAGAAGAAAAGACTGCTGCTGCTCCCTAATTTTACATCCAACATATTTCAGATGTAATTTTCCCATTTTTAATATTGGAAAGGGAGAAGAAAACAAAGCTGAAGATGTGAAGATGTGTTTAATACACACTTGCATCAGTCCACTGTTGGAAAGAACAGTGCACCAGTAAATATTTACTGAACTTTAATGCATTGCATTTATCTAACACGTCAAACGAGCTCTATATATGTAACTTGGAGAGATTTTGCATATTCTGGTTTCTCCCCTTTAATTTGGAGTCATCATTAATGCATTACATAAGGGTTATTTGAAACTCAGACAAGTAGAAACTGAACTAAAAAGATTCAGCTGTAATTTGTCTAGCGCACCATGTCTTATAACTATTTTGTCCTTCCCTGCTAATGACTTTCTGACTCTCTTTATCCACTTGGTACCCCCCAGGGATGTACCGTATTATCTGTGCACATCAATATTTTTCATGGGACACATGTTTTTACTTTCTAGCAGATTTTCTTCATTGCTTAAAAGTAGCAAATAAAGCTCTAATAAAAATTGATGTTTGTATCCCTTCAAAACCAGGTATAAGTTTCTGAGCCAGCAAGTAAGACTTCATGCTGGAATCCATACTGCTGGTTCTCCTGGTTCTCCACACAGCCAGGGAAATAAAATCAGGCTGTTGAGGCTTTGGAAGAGAAAACCAAATCAACCAACAAATATTTGGAAAGCAGTAATTTGGGCAATATTAGATAAACTTTCTCTCCTTACTTTAGTGCAGAAAAATTATCTCCACTTCTAGTCACCTTATATCCCTAATGCTCTGCATCTTCTTGATCTCTGTTTTTCACTAACTCATCTGCCGTTTGAGACTTTTCCTATACTTCTAACTCATGCACCCTTTGTTCTACTTGAACCCATTTTAGAGACCTAAGCTCAGCCTGTGGGATTCATTTAGCTTTTTTCAAAACACTCAAGCTCACATGAAACCTCTTAGTCAATATTTAATTTAGACTCTCATATGCAAAGACCTTTAAGTCATTCTGATTTCAGAAGCAAGAGGGAAATGTTGACACAGGAAAGTTTGCTGCTGCATAAAGCCAGATGCCTCTGGCTTGCAGAAAAGGTGCACCCATGTGTAAGTGAGAGGCCAGCACATATCTGGAGCTGCCACCATCAGCTATAGCTTTTGTCATCACTCTGTTATCAGTCACAGCATCCACAAAGTCTCTCTGCCAGTGTTCCCCTTACCATATAAATAAAACTAGAACATCTCAGACATCCCTCTGGACTCCTCTACAGGCTGCATGCTGTGGTTTTTCCTGATACCTTATTGTTTCTGAAGCCATAAATCCCCAAATACCACCACATTCAGAGCCGTTTCTATATTAGAACAAAAAATCAAATCAATCCATACTGGGACTGATTTGACAAAATGCATGGAATTAAATAGCAGTAGCTACTCCAGTTTCTATAAAGTATCCACTGGAGATAAAAGAAGGTGAATTAGGAGGTTGAGGTTCTGCATGGTGTTTAAGGAATACCTCCTCTTCCTCATCAAAAGTCTCCCATCACTTGCATTACCAGGAATCTCTGTGGTCTCTAAAGGCTTTTATACCACTCACAGCCACAAAGGAAGGGATCATCACACTGCCCTGTTAATAGAAGTGGCAGGCAGCTCTGATGCACACTTGCAGTCTTTCTCTTCCTTTTCTTCTTTGGCAGGTTTCTGGGATGCTTTGCCGCTGCTGATCACTGTATTACTGCCCACATGTCTCATGAACTTAGGCTTTCCTGAAACTGTTCAATTTGAGGTTATTTAGGTTCATCTCTCTTCTTCCCCATGCATAAGTTGAAGGGAAATGAAATCCTGTTGAATGGGAAGGGTGCAGACCTCCTAAATTCTGATCAGCCCCTAGCAAATATTCCTCAGGGAGCTTTGATCCTATTCCACAGCATGCTCTGTCACTCCAGTTCTCTCACCTTTTAGTGCTATTTGTCTCCATAAAACCATCAACCCAACCTGCTGCTCCAGCCAAGGGCCCTTTCCAGCCTGTGGACAGAGCTGAATGTTGTAATGGAGACACAGATCAACACCTCGCATTCACTCTTGATCTACCCTTGATCTACTCTGGCGTTTCTGGCAGGGGCACAGGGAGGCCGAAGGTCCACAAGGGACATTACATTGCATCAATGCCTGCCTGCCCTCCAGGAATGGCAGTCAGACTCCTCACCCTGCAGTAGTCTGGAGTTTACCCTCAAGGACTGTAGTAAACTCATTACCACTGGGGCTCTCCTTCATCGCAACTTAACAGCTTTTTATAGATTTTTGTTGGACCTGAGTTAAAGTGCTCGAAAAGCAGTCATGTCCTGCCAGTGATTTAACTTGAGCCTCAGACAAAAATGTTCCCTTTGCTCTCTGCTCAAGCCTGTGTACCAGGGATGTGTTTCTTTTCAATAGAAACACTTTTTCTTTCTTTTTTTCCAAATCCCTAGAGAAAAAACAGACAAAATATTTTACCTTTAATGCACCGTGTTTTGTTAGAAGCTCAGGACAGTGGGCAAGACAGAAACAGGTCTGTATTCTCTCTGAGTAGATCCTGCCACCAAGACGATTTTGCAGCCCTTTAAAATGGAACCAAGAAATTCACACCAAAGGCTGCACTTACTGGAAACCAGTCCCTGAGGGGCACAAATGCTGGTGTTCCTGCTGTATTTTTACAAGCCAGGTGTGCTGGCAAGAAAGCTTCAATAGTCCTGGAGGGCAGGTAGCTTGACAGCTTCTCACCAACACATCTTTGCAGGTTTATGGAGTTGATTCAGTCTCAAAGTACTTTGCTTTGTGCACCCTGGTCCTCTCTGGTGTCTGTAGGCTTTGGAATTGTATTGGGTATAGGACATGGAGTATCTTGTCTGTCCTTCATACCCTTCTCCTCTGAATATGGGGCAGCCCAAAGAGGATCAGTGCCTTGGGTGCTATGGGTGGCAGGGAGTCAAGAGGAGTATTTGGGTGGTCAGTCAGTCAGGAGACAGGTTTCCAGGACAAGAGACATGACTTACTGGGAAATATAGATGCCAAAAGTGCAATGAGGCAAAGGCCAAAGCAAAAGCATGACCAGAGAGCCATGAAGTCCCCTATGGGCCTGGGATAAGGAGCTAGTCAGCAAGAAGCAGGACTGCCCCACACAGCCCCCCCTCCATCCAGCCCGGCGTGTCTTGCTGTGGGAGGTGTTGAGCCCTCACTGCCCCAGGCAGTACCCAACACACCAGGTCACCAGCAGTTAACACAGCCTTGCACTCAGCACCATAAAACATGTTTTTTTCCTATTGCCTAAGCATAAAAATCCTCTTAAAAAATAAAAAGAAAAATCATTTGGGGTTTATGCTCTTTCCACTCACTCCTAACAAAGAACTGTTTCTTTCCTTTTTTTTTCTGGGAGAAGTCAGGAAACTCTTGGAGTTTGCAGGTCCAAGCAAGGGCGAGCATCTCCGCTTTTCCTGCCGGTGACAAGGGCAGCAGTGATATAATGAAATGTACATGTTCTAAGTGGGGCTTCTTCATTTTTAAACAGTTGCCAAAGCTACATAAATGGGACTCCTTCTTTTCTGACCCTTTGCCCTACTTCAAATGAGCTTTTAAACCCTTTGGAAAACATGCGGTTTTACTTTCAACTGCATTAGCGCTCATAATGTGTTATTTTGGCTCTCCTTGTATATTCAGGTTGAAGGCATAGATTTCATAGATTTTGCCTGGTAATGTTGACAAGCAAGCCTTACGCAGGGACTATCAAGCACCCAAGTCAGCGTCTTTTAAAGCTCTGTTAGCTCAGCTGTATTTTTCTTTGTACACCCAAATACTTCTGGACATTACAGGAGTCTCCGCACTCAACATGCTCCAAGCAGTTCATATATAATGCAGTGAGTGTCCGCCAAGGGTACGGATGGTGTCAAAACTCACCTGGGGTTTACAACGCACTAAAGAAAATACTGGTGGCATCTTGCCCCACTGGCAGCCCTCCAGAAACCCCGAGCTTGGTTCTCGTGCCAGCACACGGAGGGACAAAGACAGTGTGTACCGAAGCACAGCAGACCTGTCCACCTTTGCTGCAGTATTTATTCAGCTTTGTGCGTGGAGAATTTGCATTTTAAAGGAACGATCCTGCAGCTGGAGCGAGCGCAGGCTGTGAATGTGAGGGGAAAAGCGGAGAGGGCAGGAAATCTCTGCACTCTTCAGTTGAGATGTCTTTCTCCTGCAAATCCCCTGTGCAGGAGACTCTGCAAGTAGCCTGTTTGCAGATATCCTGTGCCATACGGATTTTTTCAGTTGTTGGTATATAGTGGTTTCCACACCCTGTGCCTTGTTGATGGTTTTTAAAGCTATAGACTGACAGCTAAGTTGTTTTACTGTAAACCAGAAGAAAGTCATCACGTAGTAAATAGGTTTTGAGATGATATATCTAAATAATGTCTTAGAGGGGGATTACTCACACATAAGGAAAACAGCTCCAGTGGTAAAATCAGAGCCTTGTCTCCCCCAGCTCCTGCTATAAAGAGCAGAGGGAGTTTGGTTCCTTCAAAAAGTGGCTCTGAATGGACCAGCTCTCACCCATGGTTTCTGGATGTTTGGTTTGGTTTGTTGAACTATTTTACCAGCTCTAGTGAAGGATCTTTCATTACTCTTTCCCCCCCTCCACTTACACTAAGGGATGAATCCCATTTCACAGCACTCGCTCCCTCCAGGCATCCCAGGGATAAACAATAGGCATTGATGCCTGCAGGCATCAACAATAACAAGAAATGCAGCCAAAGAGCAAGGTGACATCAAGAGTCTTTACATAAGAACCTAAATTTAAGGCTGCAGGTGATGTCCAGGCACATAGGGTAGCCATTTCCTTCAAAAACCACAGTCTTTATCCATAAAGAAATGGAAAAGGTGGGGGGGAAGAAAACCTTTGTGAGAGTACATTTATGGAGAATCATCCCAGCACACAAATGGTTTTGAGTGCGTGACCAACTGTTTAAAAAGTTATGGTGGATTTTGCTTCAGGAAAGCTTTTCATTAAAGTCATATTTATTTCTTTGGGCTTAAGTAATAACTTAAAACACTCCTACTTCTTCTAACACACTATTAACAGTATAATTAATTCTCAGCAACAGGAAACAGAAACCTTTCTATTTCACTTCATCATTTCAGAGTCAGACCTTCAGTCTTCTTCCAGGATCCCTATCAAACAGATGGCTTTTATACTCATAAACATGTTGAGCTCAATTTTCCTCCCGCTGAGCGAGAGATTCAAACAAACCAAACTTCCATACTACTGCTAGGAAATTCCAAACATCTAGAAATACTTTTACAGACGTTTCTTGGCAAGTGACTCTTAGAAATGTGTGTGGTTCGAAAAACCCAACCCCAAAGCAATGAATTTTACTTATGAAAATCGCTGATTTAAAAAAAAAAAGAAAAAAAAAGAAACGTGAGGAAAAAAGAGGAAGAATAGAAAATAAGAGAAGAGACAGACTTCTATCTGGATAACCAAGTTTAGGAGGCCTGGAAAAAAGCGTTTTTTAGTTCATGCTTATTTGGAAGATGGAATCTTTCAAACTAAACTAGATTGACTTTTTAATGAGCAGTGTCCAATTTTGAGACAGCCTTGGCAAATTTATCAGTTCAGGGATGGAAGCTGGTGGTTCAACCACACTTGGAGCCTAAGCAGGCAAATTTTTGGTGGTTAAGACTAATTTTAGAGGGTGAAATTTAAGGGATGCAAATCCATGCAAGATAAAATCCTCACAGATACAAACAATCACAGTTCAGTGTTGGTTTTTAGCAGAGCTCTTTTTGACTTGAGGGTCTATTTGTTTTCAAAAGACTGTTCTCACTCCTGTTTATGAAATGTTTGTCCTGCCAACTAATCTTTAGGTACAGCTAATACTGATACACAAGTGGATACCTCTGCTGAACATTGGGACAATAATCCAGATATTTCACCTAGTAAACACATGAGACATTTTGCTGTCTGCCAAGGGTTGCATTAGCAGACAGAAAACCCATTTTCTTACCAGTGAATGTGGGGAAATTTCCAGGGGAATTTAGCCATCAGCAATGTAGGCAATGGGTGAAAAGTGTGGAAAATTGACCAAAGTCAGGCTGATACGATAACCACACAGTCCAGCACTGGCTGGAAGCTCAATAAGTCAGGATGCATTTTTAGAGGCAACATTTTCTGAAGGTGAAATGGCATCCACTCTGGGGTGTGGCTCTGGGGCGATGAAATATCACAGTGTTAACCCATGTCTAAGATTCAGAATACTGGCTGGATGAGTAAAATATATTTAATGAGGTTTGGAAACCTGTGATGCCACCACTTCTCCACTCTTGTTTTCCAAGCATTAACCCTCCCTACAATTTTCTTCTTGCAATGGTTCTCTGGTTTGGTGGGTTTCTCAATATTCTGCATATTCCTCTCTCTGAGTTCGTGTTTGTTACATACGAAACTATCTCCAGACCCCTGGGAAAAGCCTCGTAAAAATTCAGGAATTATATCATCTCCATGCTGTTTTTAAGGAAAAAACAATCTGTTTTTTGGAAAGACTCTACTGAGCATTAGCAACGCTTTCTCATCCATGCTTTATGTGTGTGTCTGGTTACCTTGCCCTGAGCCAAACAGCTTCATTAAATCTCATTTAAATGCTGGCTGCGGTCAGCTGTTGTGGCTCCAGCCCAAGTTGGAGCAGAAAATCAACCACCTCTAAACACAAAGCACATCTCATTGGGCCAATATTATTTTCATCTTCCTGAACATCATTGTCTGATCTGTACAACCAATTAGACCTGCTGTTAGTCTTGGCCCTGTGTCAATAAAGTATGTGTGGATCAGACAAATACAAGACTTCAAATAGGCAGGCATATTTTTTGGCTAATACTGTCAGATAAGGCAGCATTATCTGCACCTTTTCTCTGAGCTGGCCCAAACCCTATTGAAATTGTTCTATTTTACAAGCCATATGTCAACAGTACCTGTTTATGGAAGGTGACACTGTCTCCCCCCTGCTGCTGGTGTTATCGATGAGGAAGCACTAAGTGGGTGTGTGAGTATTTTTGAAGTACACTGCAAAAATAAAATAACAAGGGAGTTCTTGATTTATCCATCTGTTAACAAAATAATGAGCTTGCCACCTACCAACACACTGTTCTGTGCAACGTTCTCAGGTCTTCTGTACTCATTTTTAGACAAAACCCTTCTTTCTTCTCACATAATATTGATTTTATCTTAGAAATCATCTATTTGTTTTCCTGATGTTTGGTGGTCAACTTTCATCCACAAGCTTTTTTATCTTATTTTTCCCTTTTATATTTTTCTGCTGTTATGACAAGTAGTGCTGGTAATACGTGTAGGGTAGGAGGCTGAAATTGCCATCTTCATCTAATTCTACTTTCCTGAAGCCTGTCACTCAATGTCTTAGTAAAAGTCGGGACCAGTGAGAAACCAAGAAATTCTCAAAACCCTACCTGCAGTGCCTGCACAAGAATCAAAGACATTTTGATTATTTTCCATATTAAAAGCCTTAATTGAGTACCTAATTCTACTATCTGTTTCATGCATACATACATATATATGTATGTATGTGCAATAATTAACCAATTCCAGTTTTTAAAGAGTTGTGTATTGGAATAACACAACTATAGAATAATCAACAAAACACAATGCCTTTCAAAATTATTTTTAGTGTTGCATAAACTATTTCTCTCTCTGCCTAAAACAAACAAGCAGACAAAAATCTCAGAGGTGAATGTGTCCGTCAGATGCTCACAGGGGCAATGGCACATGCTGGTATCAGTGTTACCATGCCTTATTTTGTGTCACCAAGACTGTTATGGAGAAATAGCTTTCCCTTATACATATCCATAACTGTGACAAAATATGTAAACAATTCTCAAAAGGGTGTAGCTGTGATTGGAAAATTCAGAGTTTCAATTTTCCTGTTATATGTATATGTGGGTGGTTTTATATGCATATGGGTGTGTGTTTGTGTTTGGGGTACTGTTAGGGCATTGCAACATGATAAAACAGTTACAGAAGACGTCAGTTTTACATTTTGGGTGTCAAACTTCAGGAAAAAAGCTGTAGATATTATTTAAGCAATGGAATGATAAAGTATCCATATATATGTGTAACATGCTGTTGTGGCTTCAACCCAGCTGGTAACTCAGCACCACACAGCCACTCACTCACTTCCCTCTTTTTCCCCCGTCCAGGTGGGATGGGCAGGGGAATCGAAAGAATATAAACCTCATGGGCTGAGACAAGAACAGTCCAATAACTAAACTATAATATAAAACTAATAATAGTAATAGTAATAATAATAATAATGGAAATAACAAGGGGAAATAATATAAAACTGAAAAGTGAAGGGACAAAAAAAACCCTAATAAACATAAACGATGCACAATACAATTGCTCACCACCTGCCAAATGATATCCAACACGACCCAAGCAGCAATATGGCCCTTCTGGGTGACTCCTCCTACTTTCTATACCTGGCATGACATGCTGTGGTGTGGAATACTCCCTTGGCTAGTTTGGATCAGGTGTCCTGGCTCTGCTTCCTCCCAGTTTCTTGTGCCCCTTCTCACTGGCAGAGCATGAGACTGAAAAGTCCTTGATCTGGGTAAGCATTACGTAGCAACAACTAAACCATTGGTGTTATCAGTGTTATTCTCAGGCTAAAGCCAAAACACAACCAAAACACCACACCAGCTACTTAGAAGGAGAAAAATGACTGTTACAACTGAAACCAGGACAGATGCATATACTTACGTGTATGGAAACTCAAAATATATATGCATGTGGTGGTCAGATATGTTAGAATGCACTAATTATTCACATCAATGCTTCCGTACCTGCCTACACTCTTTTCTGAACACCTTAACAAAATGTATAGAGGGACTTCTACACTACTGGCCTCTTAGTTTATGCAAGCAAAGAGGAAAACAGCTTTCGGCATATGATTTCATATTTCAGTTCCACTTACTGCAGACATATTTCTCCTACGCACACTTAGGTAAACTTCTAAGCCTCCATATAAGACAGATTAATTACCACTGGGAAAATCATGATCTTGGAGGTAAGGGCAAAACTCATGCTAGAAACCACTCTAAGCTTACCCAAATCTAGGATCAACAAACCAGAAGTTTCTTGACATGTAAGTGATGTGTTAATATTAATCCCAAGGAAGAGGAAAATCAATCTGGCTGTAGGTTTACCAAAACAAAAAATGAACTGATTTACATTTCTTCGCCTCTTGCCAAACACGCCAAACATCAAATTTCCAATGTTTTTAGATTGCTGTTCAGGCTAAGTAAGTAGCTAACAATATAGGCGTGTTACTCTTGTTTTGTAATCAAAATCAATTCTTTTTATTGCATCTTCAGAACATTTTCACCCTCAAGGCGTGGTGAAGGCCTAAAGAACATTCACAGCATCCCAGCTTTCCTCGTGACAGCTGAGGACAATGCATATACAGGCCAAAAACCTTTTCACCGGGGAGTTCTGCTCTTTTTGCTAACAGAGTGTCTAAATGTGTTTTTATAGAGAAAACAATGTGTACGTAGGGTTTGCTACGGTCAGACAGCAGTAGCCTCCTGTTACGTGTTTAATGAGCTAATAAAGACATGCAATGAAGAAACCTGGTACCAGACACAGTCCAGCTGTCCCAAGGTTATTCCTCTTCAATTTCCCTTTTGCCACAAGGCTGGGTTACAACCAGGCTAATGCACACCCTAACCCAGATGAGGTTTTCCATGGACCGCAATGAGATTTGGGTCAGGCTCACAGTAGCTGAAACCAAGCAATTGCATTAGAAGGAGAAAAGGAAGGAAAAACAATTCAACAGCCTGTGCTGGGCCAAATTCAAGAGATGCACTAGGGAAAAATTGTCCCATATTGCTTTTCTAAGGAAATGAGCATCCAGCACAGAGACACTGAATTCATTTCAGAATGATTTAAAAGCAGCTTTCTGAGGGGGTGTGTGCACGTGGAAAAGACAGTTTGAGACTTAAATATATTCCTTTTGTTGATAGTGGAAGAAGCACT
The DNA here is from genome assembly GCF_037157495.1 of Lathamus discolor. NCBI lineage: Eukaryota > Metazoa > Chordata > Aves > Psittaciformes > Psittacidae > Lathamus > Lathamus discolor. The sequence continues at coordinate 4,296,095 of NC_088909.1, read as the reverse complement.
GTTTCCTTTGGTCATAGCAAAGAGCAAACAGTTACTTTGATAGTCTTGGCAAATGAAAACTTATTTTTATCGAACAGCAAAGGAAACACTGTGTAACCCTTGCCAATACACTATACGCTATGTGACGTGCCCCGTTTAGCTCCACAACCCTCATACAAAATTCTCAGAGCACATCTGTTTCACCAGGGAGCCTCTCATCGCTCTCCTTCCCCTCTGGGTGACTATGTCCAAGACAGTCTTCTTTGGCTCAAGGCAGGAATAAAGAGTTCTTACTAAAAGGACAGCATCAATGTAAAGGACACTTATTTGAGATCTTTTCTGCAGGTTGCAGTTAACATGATGAAGGTGAGGATGATTGGTCAACATATAACCCTCCTACAGTAGCCTGCCCTTCACTGCTGTCCGGAGGAAAGGGCTGGCCATCTTTCGGACCAGAACAAGGACTCTAGAAAAAAACAAGCATTGAAAGGCAGCACTGGCAATACAGAGATGCTCCCATTTTTTAGCCTTACAGCACTACGGATGGCCTTTCCCTTGAGCTGAGAATGTGCAAGTTTACCCTCTAAGGATATATAAGTCACTGTGTGTGTAGGAATGATCTGGTATCAGCTAAATAATCCCAGATGGGCTTAAGATTGGGCTGGAAGAGCTGAAGAGAGTTGATACTCTCAGCTTGCTCCAGGGAGGGTTTGGGATGGAGCGATCTCCATCTCACACATGTTGTTGGTGTGTTTTTCCTGCTCCCGCTACTGTGTGGAGGGCAGCAGTGCAAGCAGCAATGCTCTCAGGACCTCGCTTAGTCATAAACATGAGCATGGACTCGCTGCTGCACAGTTGCCAATCTCTACTGTTCTCTGGTTTTCCAGGACAATTTTTCTAATTCAATATTGACACAGCGATCAGTGTTTTCAAACACCCAAATTCACTGTTTTGTAATGAAACCTAATGAAAACTGCAGAGATAACAGCAGCAGCTTGCCTCTGGGGAATTTCTGAAAGCCTGGTCCCTCTCTTTTTTTCTTTCTTTTTTTCTCTTTCTTTCTCTCTTTCTTTCACTCCACAACAGCTGGCTCTTACCAAGCAGACTGGTGCTTAAACCAGTCTGATATGATGTGAGAAAGCAAAATAATCACCTGCCAAGGATTTCATCTTCATAAAAGGCAAAGTGTAAGATCAAGTTTCAAAACGTGTAGGAGTTTAGCACACGCTGTGACACCGGCATGAACTCTGAGGAACCAACTCCTGTTAACTTTAAAAACACAACATTCATCTCTTTTCCCTGTCAGACCCTGATTTTGGCAACACCGAGCTCTTCTGCTTGGATAACTCAACAGAGAATGGAAAAAAAGAAGTCAGAAAGAGGGGAAAGGGAGGATGAAGACTTCAGAAACTGGTACAACCCCCAAGCAGCTCCTCTCCTATAACAATATATTGAGAGTACTTCTTGTGTGCAACTCAGTCCAAAGTGCTAGCTTCACACTCAGTTACTCAGGGAGAATTTGACCACGTATATGGATGATGGAGAATGGAAAATAAGGGCTTTCTTCTCAGTAGATGCACGAAGGGAGTGGATTCCTCCTGTGAAGAAAATTGTTTGCATGCAGTTTAAGTCTTAATAAAAAGTTGGCTGGGTAGCTGTCGTGATAAAACTCCGCTATTAAGCAAGATGCACTTGTGTTACTCTTCCAGCTTTGGAGAGTTTAAGAGGCTGTTTTGCTTTTTGTCTTTAATTAGGTTTTTCCCTCATTCATCTTGGAAAAAATAAAAGGATTTAAGGATTTCATATGCTAAGACAGTGATTTTTCTAGCTAAATAAATATTTACATTGTTACATAGTATTTTTATAGCTTTACTGATGGGTGGATGGATGGATGGATGGATGGATGGATGGATGGATGGATGGATGAAAATAACATTTCTGGGTTTAGTGAAAAACTGTGTCTTCCATCATTGATTCTCATCTTCATTTCCACCTCTACAAAGAAAAAGCTGACACAGGTAGCAAAGGATGTAACTCAGATTTCATGGCCACCAAGTTGGGTTTTTTCACCACTGTATCCCAAAGCTTTTTCCAAAAGAGAAATACACACACACACTGCTTTGAAGATGGGGAAACATCTTCAAAGAACTGTAAAAGGACTCAGGAAGGATCACCCCAGAGATTCACATAGAGCCTCTGGCTGTGCTCTCCCCTGCCAGTACTTGTGGGGTCTGTCCTTCTGGTGACAGCTTGGTTTGGGCCATGTCCACCACCAGACCAGCCCATGCAGATAAATTTTCCATCACTCAACTGCATGTTTCCTGAAGATCTTCATCATCTGCACACTTGGCAAGATGAAAGACAGTGCTTTCTCCGTCAGCTACAGATGATGCATTGTCAGCAGGAGCAGCACTGAGAGCCAATTGCATGCACGGTTGCAAGGAAAGAGTCTTGGCTCATCAGTTTTATTAGCTACAGGCATGCTCTGTGCTGGGTGCTGAGAGAGACAGCAACGATGTTGGCTCCTTCCATGCAAACTGAGTCTCCCCTTCCTCCTATGCTGCATGAAGATGACCTGCCCGAGGTAAATTAAACCCCTGCTCTGTAAATAATAAAGTACGGTGTACTTCATCAAGTACATCAGTCCAGGATTTTCCCTGCTCTGCTCCAAATTGTCTCGGTCATGATTTCTGAAAGGCTTCTCAGCTACATTTGTTTATGTATTTCTGAAGAATGTTTTTTAATAAACATTTTGGGTGGCGTGGTTTAGTGTGAGGTGTCCCTGCCCATGGCAGCAGGGTTGGAACTGGATGATCTTGAGGTCCTTTCAAATCCTAACTATTCTATGATTCTAACATGCAGTCCTGACAGCTCACTGAAGTGTTATTTCAGTAGATCTCATACGAATATGGTCCTGATGGCATTTTGCTGTAGCTGTGATAGTCTTGGGTATAAGACAAGAAATTTGCCACTTCTGTTCTGTGTGCCTGAGAGCTTGTCTGATTTTCCAGCTTAAACTAATGACAGCTATCAAGAAATTACCTCCTCCTATCAACTTCATCTTGCCCCTTACACAGCAGATGATACATACATTGATGATACATACAGATGATACATTACAGCGTTGCTCAGGTTCAAAAATGATCGTACTAATTAGTGAGTAATTACATGTGTACGTGTAGAAAGTGAATAGAAAAATCCAATTGAGAGAAAACTTTAACAAGATCTTTGCCAGGTGTTAGAATGGTAAGAGATCCACGGGGAGGCAGTGATCAGCTAATTCGACTTCTCCCCCCTCCCCTTGATTTTTCTTGTCTTGTCTTCTGTTATGTGTTTCCAAATGGGTAGATAGTAATTACTTCATTAGGAAACTATTAGAAGGGAACAAGAGAAGATGAGTCACCCGCTTTGTGTCCACGCTTTTATCTGATTGTGAGAACTGAAGGAATTTAAAACATCTTTTCTAGGTCACTGATCCTTCCAAGCGTTCATGCCCATCTTCCCTCCTCCCTTTCCCCTGACTGCAAGCGATTCTGCAGACCTTGGTGTGGATGCAGGAATCTACCCACAAGGAGTAATTTCCAGGGCCTGCTTTTCAACAAGAAAACCATTTATTTCCTTTTCATATTTTTCTCTCTCTAGATAAGGAAAAACAGCTCATCAGCTCCCTTTTTTTTAACTCTTGTAATAATGATTTCTTATGAATTACATTTTATGCTTCCCAGGTTTTGGCTCAGCTCAGAGGATCTCTGAGATTGAAAATGCTGGATGAAAATATTCGAAGGCAAGGAGAAATCTGTCAAATCAAATAAAAACCTTCTAAAACCTGTGAGCAGCAAAACACTACTCAACCCATACCTATTTCCTAACTGACAATACATTTGAAAAATTGCTTAATGTATTTTGGTTACTTTTTTTTTTCATTAACATCTGGGTGTCTTCATTCTTTCATTTCAACCTCCATGTCAAGAATATGACCAAGAGGAGCCCCTAGATCCATCTTTAAGCTGTAAAATAAGTTATCTGGTTTTCAGAAAAGCTGAGTGCTCTGCATTCGTGGCCAGGGAGGAAATTTCCAGCCCTGTTTAAAATGGAAGCCTTAATAATTTTGCATCAGAAATATATTTATGATCTTCTGGAAAGGAGATCTGGCACATTCTGGAGAAAGTTCCCTCAAAGAATGGGAACTGAGTCCCTTCCTGGTTATTTAATCACAGTATCATTTTGCCTTGGTGTTTTCCAAGTCACTTTACCATGGACTTGCCAAAACATGTGAGGTCTGCTTGCCCTAACTGCTGCTTGGATTAAAAGTGATTGACAAGGGATACAATTAAGGTCTAATTCAGAATTCAACAGGCTTAAATTCCCTTAGTAAGAAAATACTTTGATACCAGAAAAAAATAAAAAGCTATAAATACTCCTTGGGATAATCATCATAAGTTAATGTTTGAATATTTAAGTGGTATTGCAGCAAAAGTAAAAAAGAAAATGAAAAGTAATGCTGAGCAGTGGCTGGTCGCAGTTCCTTGAAACAACAACAACAAAAACATGAGGCATTTAGATCAAAATCTCTTTGTGTGATTTACATATTGATACATACCAGATGTTTCAGAAACAAATGCTGTTACATCCGCTGATGGATTGGCTTCAGCTGCTTGCAAATGGCCACTGGAAAGAGTTCAGTGGGGGTATAATGTCACATTAGTCATTCTCATTTACTTTATAAGTCCTGTGTTGACCCAACAGTACCTGAATAATTTTTTTCACCATAGTAAATTACAGATGGAAGCCTACAGAGGCAGATGTGGGAAAGGGGATATTTCTCCCAGGTGACAGGGGAGGTTGGCTGACGCTGGAGGGATGAATTCTTCTGTTTATTTTTTCCACTGCTTTGCTCAGCTTTCTTCCCTGTGTTCAGTAAAAGGCAGCAAATCAAAAGAAGCCATCAAAATATTGCTCTCTCATTCTGTAGCTGTTTCATTTTCCATATGTTTCTGTATGTGAACATGTCCTTAGGATCTTTGTTGGATCTTTGTTGGATCTTTGATGTATGTTAAATAGCAAGGCAGATCCTCATAAGCATATCTTGTTCCAGAGTAAAAACTGAGCAGTTAAGTACTTGAGGTGGTGGCTTAAATGGCGAATTTCTTAACGGGCTTCATGAGGACAGAATCTGCGAAGCAAAGGCCAAGGGCATAGATACGGACTGGCTGAACTTTCTTCTAAACAGCAACAACAAACAAACTGAAGTCTCCCAGACAAAAAAGTGAGGGCAAGTGGATGTGTTTGCTTTTGCAGCTTCTCTAATCTATTGCAGCATAATTAAAATAAAAAATGACTGTTGTCTATGCACAAAAAAGAAGGGTACAAATTCAAGGGCATAAAACCTTCCAGCTCCTTAGAAGAAAGAATTTTCTAGGAGGTGCAGCACCATAAATGTTCTGCACAAACAGCATGCAGAATCCAGCATTAGAGAAAACTAAATAATGGGTGCCTAAGGAAATAGCCAGGATTTAGAGAGCTTAAACCCAGGTCCTGCTGTGATACAATAGCTTTATTAAGCATGATATTTTATATATGATTTTGAGAGTTTGAAGGTTTTGCGCTGTGTTTGGGTAAGGATCAGTGGGATTTCGGAAGCTGTGACCTCATCCCGCATCTGATGCTATCAGAGTTCAGCTGCCGCTACACGGCAAAGGACTGAGAGGTTTGGCTAACTCCAAGACAGAGCTGAGAGCAGTACTGCAAGCCTCAGTGTTTACCAGCCTGGAGTCTATAATTGTTTCTTTTCATGGGGAAAGTTCAAGCCCACCCAAAGAGCTTTTCATAGTGCTCACCAAACCAATAAATGTTATAGTTATGAAAGGCCACATACCGTAGCTGCTGGCCAAGGCTTAGCTGCGTGGCTCTCCCTTTGACTTTAAAGAAAATTGTGCGGCTAAAACCTTATGCACCTCTTGGAAAGCATTGGGCTCGACCTACCCATTGAAGCCAAAGCATCTGGAAGAGAGGAAAAGATCCCCTGTGACCAGGCACAGTAAATTTCCCCAAAAGGATGAGGTCTTCGCAAGCTGAGGACAGTTCTTGCGCTATCACATCTCTTTGGGCAACTGTTGTTTTCCTCTACAGGAAGGGATGGTTGGAGCGGCAAGAATCATGAAGGACATTGGGTGGCCCTATTGCAATTCTGACTTGTGCGTTTGTCTCTAACTGCTGTTTTGCATCTAGACTACAAGTGTCTGCACGTGGTAGGAAGTGGGAAGGCAATATGGAAGCACTTACAATAGTGAATCACTAAAGGGGATTTTTATAAAAGCTCTAATTTTGTGATAGAGCAAAAGGAAAAAGACCCAAAGCCTGGGGAGTACCACAAAATGGATAGCCTTCAAATGTCTGTCTTTGGGTCCAATTGAATCAGATGGCAAAGGGTGTTTTCCATGTAAGTTTGGGATTTGTAACTGATGAGAGATTATGCATGGAAAATTGTATCCGGATTTATTCTGCCTCTTAAGTTGTGCATTCGGATATGAAACTATTTGGTTTTAGGCTTGCTTACAAAGTTATCTTTCACCATCCATGTAAACATGTTCTCTAGATTAAATCGGACTTGCCTCGAAGCTTAATCCAAAGTGAGCTTCCAAAGTTCACTACACTGGGATAGGACGCTGAAGTCATGAAAAGATTCCTCGAGGATTTTTTTCTTTTTTTTTTTCTCTCTCTCTCTTTTTCTTTTTTTAGGAGCTTCATATCGCAGTAAATTCTTCAGAATGCTTGTGGAGCACCAGTCACACAGGATAGGACAGCTGGCCCTGTGACTGAGACCATGGGATGGGAACACGATACTATGGGTTCATTTCTTAGTACTGCTACCATTTTCTTCTATTAGCATCAGCCTGTGAACTAACTACACTGAACACAAGCTTATCTTGACATAACAGACATTTTCTTGAGATGTTACTACTTATCAAAGGCCAATGTTTACTGTGCACAAAATCAACTTTATTTTTGTGTAGTTAAATACTGAGGATGGTTATCACCTTTCATTATGTATATACCTGTATAAGATTGATTAGCCTAGACTTTTGAGCATAGGAGAAAATATTAGACTTTTCAAAGTGTGGTATACATCTGATCTCTGGGCAGAACACTGGGTGTATTATGTTTGAAACCAGTCTTAATCTAGACATAGTCAAGAAACTGCGCTCACGGGTGTAAAACCGGAATGCCTATTTGAATCAAGATTCTACCAAAAGATTTACCTACTTGGAAGCTCAAGCTGCTAAAATAACGTTCCTAAAACTGCATTAAAGAGTTTAAATACTTTCCCTGAGGTTTGCTGAGGACGACCAGTGACTGTCACTTCACTGTCTTTGATGTCCATTGGGTCAGGCTGCAGCAACACAGATAAGTCAGAGGCTGTTAATAAAATGTTCTTTCTGCCTGAAAATTAGATTAGCGGAGTCTGATACATTTTATATCCCTTGATGACCCAGCATGGCCAGAGCAAAGCAGGACTACAAAAGCCATCTGACGCACTTTGTCTTCTGCCGTTTTGGGAAGCTTCTCAGCTGACACGGGAAGCAAATGTTCTACAGTCTCATGGGGTCTTTCTTGCGGCTGACTGGTTTATAGCTGGAAAACAACATCCTCAGCTGGTTTCAGTAGCTATTTGTTACCAACTTAAAGATCAGGTTCTTCAAGGTAAACTGAAAATGACAATTGGAAAATAAACATGAGCCACTTGGTGTGTGTCCTCTATTGGACTGAAATGTGACCCATGTGCTGAGAGGTTAAGGGGTTAAATTGTGCTTCGGTCATTACAGCCCATGAAAAAATCCTGGGTAAAGTCAGAGCTCATTGCTATAATAGTGGGGTGAGTTAGCCCTGAAACCTATCATGCTGCTTCATGTGTCTCTCCGATGATATCTGATACCCAGTTTCTTTAGTGTCATGGTTATCAACAGCTTAGGCTTATAAGAACTGACGTCAAAAAGCATTGAGTCGCCGCTCTCTTCTTGCTCTGGTTGTCACTCTGAGCTCATAAGAAAAGCATCAGGAGTGTTTACACATGGTGAAGTTATTAAGAGCCCTCACAGAAGGGTTTTAAAGGATGAAGTCTCACCTGGAAGATGGCTGGCTTGATCTTAGCCCTTTTCTTCTGGCTGGAATACCTACCTCATAAAAACCGAAATGGGCCCCAGAGAACATTTATGTTCCCCAGCCTCATCCCTCCCTCTGATTTAAACCAGCTCCTAGTAAGAGATTTAAGACCACCCTGAATATAACTCCTTGTCATGCTGCTCATTTAGGGTCAGAAAGCAGCAAAGCATTTAAGCATGTGCCCACAGTCTGGGCACCTGCTCAGTCCTGTTGACAACTGACTCTAAGATGCTCCTGTCTTGCAAACATACAACACTTCCTTAAGACTGGCGTTTAAACACGTATTTTTGCCCAAAAAAGTATCAATATGAATTCACAACAAAAGCTGAACTTCAGATGTTCATTTACGAGGTTCTTAGCCGCAGGCTTTGGAAAGAAAAAGTCTCATCTCACTGCACATGTTATTTTTCTTCTTCAGCAGGAAAAAACTTCCTAGAAAATTAGTTAAGAGGAATAATTTATTGAAGGAAAATGTACACCGGTGCTCATGGGACACAAGTCATCCCAGTTAACAGATTTACAGAGACAAAGTATTGATTACTGATCCCGAGAGGGGCACTTTGAGCAAGCTTTTGAAATGCATGCGGAATATCTGCTTTTTGTGACATATTTTCTTCTGAAATACTGGATATCTCCTTCTTCCAGCTGTGTTTCAGAGACCCAACCTTTTCTGACAACTTCCTAAAAATTTAAAAGGTTAAAATTGCCAATTCTGGTATTTGCAAAATGTTCTGTTTGATTAGAAACTATATTTTCCAGTTGTTTTGATCTCTCTCACTGCACTTTTTGGTGACTAATTTATGTGGCAACAAAATATTGCCTTGCTCTGGTTATTAGCTAATGGTAGTTAAATTCTAGGATGTATATATAGTTAATGTTTTACGCATGAGCCTACTTCTTTTCAAGAAGAAGCCACTGGATCTTGGAAAACATCATCAAGCTGTCAGCATTAAGTGTAGGACAAGGCAATAAAGGCTTGAATAAATCACGTCGAGCTTCTCGATTCTTCATGATGATTGCTGAAATATATATTTTCAGAGGTAATGAAATACGCATTCACAGTATAATTCCATTATTTTAATGTAGCATTAACTCTTTGTCAAATTGTCAGACCCATTTTTCATTTAAGTTGTTTGGTGGTCTTGTCTGTAGCTGTTCAGAGCAGATGTGGATTAGGTCCAGGGTGGATGACGAGCAGTGACAGCTAGTCTTGGTATTGATGTTTGTGTAGTCTGTTATTCCTTTCCCTCCTTATCTCAGCAAGGTGAAGGACCACATGAGAACTTGTCAGATCAACACATTGGTGACAGCCTTTCTGTATTTTCCGTTTGCTCCGTGCGCTAGTGCATTTGAATTGTGTGCAACAACAAAAAGTTGGCCATCATGCAATAATTTCAAATCATTTCAGGTTCTGAACCGTTCATTTCTAAGAGATAGCACAGTTTCAGAGGTAGGAACCTCAGTTTATCCCTATTTTTCCCAGCACATAGGAGAGCAATGTGAATTAGCAGTGGAATTAGCCCATTCAGAATCAGGTTATTTAGCTTCAAGCTGTGACTTTGTCACTAATTTACAGAGTAACTGCTGAGTTTATTTTTACCTCATTTTGTCGGTCTGTAAAATGGGGTTTATTTTCTTGGTTATTGGTCTATTAAAGGAACACACATTGAAAGATCTCTTCCTCAAAGGGAATTTTGCTATTTTAAGTGCAAGCATTGTTTCCAAAACTGTTCCAAACAGTAAGACCAGCCAATTGCTTGTCACAGCCTAAGCTGCTTTATCAGCCGAATGATCGATAGTCTCACTTGCATTACAAGCTAAAGGCAACAGGCAAGAAGGCTTCTCCTGCAAGACAACAGTGTTTTACTCTACTACTGCCCTGTGCAGATAAGCCATTAAAGGGAAGGTAACAGTCCTACATCCTACATCAGCACATTACCACAGCAAATTACTCACATTTAGCAAAAACTCTTCGAAAGTTATGATCCCAGTATTTCTAGAAAGCAACGTGAACTTTCCTGAGTGTTTGGAAGATGCGTCTTTCCCCCACGGCAAATGAGAATGAAGCAATCAGTACCTGGAGAGTCAAAAGGAGAGGTTAAAGAATGGCAGCGCATCTTGGAAATCATTCAAAATGCTCTTTATTTCAAAACTTCTTTACATAAAGAGCTATATAAATAAGAAAGGTCAGTTTTTAAGTGGAGGAGTAGATTTCTCTCTAACAATATGAAAACGAAGTGTGGTAGCACGACCTTTTCCAAATGGATCCAAACTTCCTCTAGCCCCTGTGGACTATCTCATATCTGTGTGGTTCACATTACCCAGAGCTCTGCTCCCAGAAACATTTAGCTTTCAAATAGGCAGGTGTTGCTAACTTTCCTCTCTTCAGGGTTACTGCTTTTAGAAGTCCAAACAAGTTCCTTTTCAGTTCTTCCACTGTCCTTCCTTGCACAATTGTTTAAAATATACTGTTTTCCTTTTTTAGGTCGAAGGGGATTGTATATTTAAATTTCTCACGCCTGTTAGAGCTTTAGAAGGTATCATTTACAAAGTCAATACCCAGGAATGGAAAACATCTTATAAAGTTTCAAACAAATTCTGGCCATATTTAGGAGGCTGTGTGTGACTTTGCTCCCCATCTATAAACTACACGCTAATAGAAGGAGTTCACTACATCTCGATCCTGCCTTGGTTGTGATCGTAGATAAGTCTTAGCCGAGCAAGGAGCCGGTGATTGGCTTGTGTTGCACGTTATACCCTCTAACCTCTGACATGGCAAACATACGATAACAAGCATGAGTGAGCTCCCAGAGGGACGATGCTAGGGGCCACAGTGGATTAAATGTTCTCAAGCATGACTTCTTCCAAAGGAAAAAGCAGTGGAAGAGCTCTAAGCAAGAAGCAGAGACAGCTGCTTAAGGGCCTTGAAGGATTTTCCAATCCCATCTTGTCGAGCTACTTGCGGTATAACCACCCAAAATCTGCTTTGACAGAAGATCAAGTTTGCTGCTTAAAGAGCAACAACTGTGGAGAAAGGGTGAAAGACGTTTGTTTCACTTTGTCCTTTCGCTCAAGCTGGACTTTTTTGCTAATGTTTTAGGAATGTTTCCTTATCAGAATTATAAAAAATAAATACAGCTAGCACTTTGGCAGTCAAAAAGAACAATATAGATTAGAAAATGATTTAGTGCCCTTATTTTGTTAACTAACCTAGATTGCATGATCTTATGAGCAATTACCCAAGTGAGTAATTCTCCTGTGTGAAGATCTTTGTTGAAATAAATGGAAATGTTCACATAAGCAGTTACTCATACATCTTCAGATTCGGAAGGGCTTAATTTAAATTAAAGAACAGATTGTTTCCTTTAAAACTTATTTTTTAGTGAAAAATATCCCCTTTAGAGGATAAAGTTAAATGGAAATATTGCATTTTGATTAAAATTATCTGTATCCCTTAGCTACACATTAATAGAGTTTGTCACAAGTACCTCCCCTACCAGCCTTAACTGTGATTATAAGCAATTTTCAGTGAACTTATGACTAGATTATATGTGACTCTTCTTCACAATTTTTATAAACTTTGAGATCCACTGAAATTCCCACCAGATATTTATGGGGTGATACCACCAAAGGTTGGTAGCAGAAAAATAAGAAAAATTTGCAAAACTGCTGAAATAGGTACAGAGCTATAAATGGACAGATAAAAGATGCATAATTAATAAATCAATGAAACAAATCACTCAGAGCACAATATTTACCCGTGAGATACAGGAGATTTCTGCTAAATCTACTGGAAACATCACTATCACTGCTAATATAATGTAGATTATGCTTAGATATTAGGGTGATAGGTGGGTACACAACCCCTGGGTTTATAGGTTCAAACGTTGCAAAAGTGTGAATTCTGTTGATTTGGGTTTCTCACGACTTCATTTGTGAATAATGCTAAGGTAGCTACTCTTAAATATGCCCTATGGCATTGTAAAGAGGAATAATATGCTTTATATTGCCAACCAGGGTGTCATGTCATGAGCTTCCTGTTTCATAAAGGGTTCCAGAAACTTGGAAGTTTCTGCTCTATGACAACTTATTAACACTTCTAGGTACGAATGCTTACAGCAGAACAGAAAAGAGAAACAGGACCCCGCTCACTACAATATCCACACTCGGATACCAAGCTGATGATTTCAGTTCAGCCCTTCTACGCAGAATTCTGTGGTACCTCAGCTTAAAGAAAGAAAAACAAATTGAAAAGTCATTTAACAATAAAAGGAGGTTAGACAGGATTATTATAAGGTCCCACCTGACTTGGAAATGTATAAATAAATGTATGTGTTTGTATAATATTAGAATTTTTGTAAAGTCTAAAGGCACATTCTAAGATAAACGCTATGAGCACTTGGCAAGCCTCTTGGCATGCTGTAGGATTTTTGGACATAATATGGACTTATAAACCACAGAACTATATTCTATCTCTTGTTTTGTCTCAACATCAATGTAAGATGTTTAGCTACATCTGAAATGTTTAGACGACATTTCAGCCACTTTTTGGAGGATAGATCTGGGAGTAGCACATTCACCTCGCTGGGGGACAATATTTTACTTTGATTGCTTCAGATTTTCTCCGGTTGGAAGCAATAAGAATCACCTCAGAAGTGACAAGAGATCCTATTTAAACAGCAGAGCTGTATTTCAAAACCTTCTCTGTCCCAGCGTGGCAGAGTTATACAGATTCCTTTGGGGCTCTCCAGCATTTTCACAGAGAGACTATTAACTTGAATCCAAAACTGTGTCTGGCCAGACATTTCGAGTCCACAAAGATCTGAAAAGCTTTATCTAAGCCTGATAACTATCACAGCTGAAGTATGGCTTTACTCCTGATTTACACCATCGCAGAGGAAAGGAGAACCAGATCCAATATGCAGATAGGGTTCTAGCAAAGTGAAACTGAATAAATCCTTAAGATGCCATCAGCTTGTTTGTTTGCCTGTTGTCCAGTGACATCAGTCAAATGCCCAGTTTATCTTTATTTTTACTTGAATTGGATCCTTGTCAGTGTTTGCCAGTGTTGTGCCAAAGGCACGTAGCAAAACCACATAAAATTCATCCAATACGCTGCTTTCTTTGTAAATGCTCTAAAATGGGCTTGACTCTGTCCCAGAGGATCATTAAAGTTCCTGAACTTTCTGGGGCAAGCGTGACCAAGTTCAAAGCAAATCTGGGGTTGATTTATGATTCTGATTGGAGACCAAGGAAAAGTCAAATTTACAGTCTGGGTTTTATGCTGAATTTTTTGTGCGCTTTCAGTCTGAAACTTGAAGCAAACATCAGGGGGTTGGAAGTCCATGAACACTGAAGCCATTGCTGGTACGATGTTCAGCTGGTGAAAGCTGGCACAGCCCGGCAAGCTCCCTGGCGGCTTACGCACGCTGAAGACTTTGCTCCTATGCCAAATGAAGCAGTAGGATTTGTTGCTTTCTGTTAGGAGTGTTTAAAAGATGAATAAAGTGACACTGGAACAGGGCTAAATAGTTCCTTTAGAGATAAGTTGGGGGGCGGTTATAGGAGTAGGGCTGGTAGAACATAAGCTACCAATCATTCTATGCATTTTGAGACATCCCAGGCTGGAGCAAAGAGCATTAATTACTACCAGAGTCACAGTCATGAGAAAATTGTTGCTGGTAAAAGGGTCACAATAATTCTCAAACATTCATGAATGTTTTGGGAATGCCATTTCACCATTTGGAGATGCAGATGCCAAATGTATAAGATACAGCGAGCGACTCGGGAAGTAGATGGTTTGCTGTTGTCACTTTTTATGGATGGCCATCATTGAGAACAATGGCTCTAGCAGGAGCCATTGGGAGGGGAGCCAAGTGGAAATATCACATCACAGCCAACGTTTGCTGTTAGTCTGAAGCCTCAGTGCCTCACCATGACTTCATGGACAGAAAGTGCATAAAACAAAAGAACAATGCGTTTTAGGCTTGGAAGAGTAATCCTTGTTTGAATGCATAATAGTGCTTATTGGACAATGAACTCCTTGTAAGATCATGGAAAAACCATTGTTGAAGGTCTGGAATACCTTTCTGCTGCCAACCCTGGCCCAGATTATTGTAGATTTTATTTCAAAGAGTTTCTAGAAATTTGAATGTTTTGTTTGTTTCAGCAGGAATCACCCCCGTGTCAGTGATTTTCTGTTAATTCTGATCTTTGCTTTGCTCCAACCTTCATATCCTGAGATGAGTTAATTCCAAGCCGATGAGCTTGAATCAGTGTTTTTCTTGGAAAAATATGTTCCAAATCGCCAGCATTTCCCTTGCCACGAGTGCAGTCGTGTAGCACAATGAGGAAGTCTGTTTGAAGGAACTGTCTGCTCAATTGTCCCAGGGGAGAGACAGCCATGGCTCAAGCCCAGGAGTGAACTCACTCTCAAGAGTGCAGGGTTGCTCAGCATTGAAGCCACACGTGAATAGGCTGCCATAGGCTACAAAGAGTCATTGTGTAAAGCCATCCAGTTCGTCCTGAGATCCTACAAAGAGAACACATAAAGAACCTGTCAGAGGACTGGCTTAGGGCTCAGTCCTCACCTTGAGTTGAAGGCACCTGAGATCTCTTCACTGCTGTTTGTGCAACACAGTGAAATACAAAAACCAGGATTCCCAGCTCAGGGCTTAATGAAGACCCCAGTCAGTAGCTAGAGTTGGTTTTAATTCTTTTTTTCTTTACCTTCTAAAAATTCCTTCCAAGACTGACACAACAAGGTTGGTCCCTAATTTCGATGTCCCTAACCAGTCCTGTTCACTAGCAGGGAGGGACAGCTAGGCACAGCCACCTTTCCAGGATACTCACAGTTCAGGTGTAGATGGACCCCCAACAGCATGCGTCAGCATCTCACTGGTGGTGTTACTGCTGGTATTGTGGCATGGGAGTATGCGATGGGCTAACAGCACACAAGTCCCTTTGGTTTCACTTTGCTTTAGGAAACCCATGCATTGCTGTAGGTTTTAAGAGCTCCTATAGGTATGCACATTCCTCTGCATTTCCATCAACTCTCAGCATTTAAATTAAGGCTGCCAAAATTCCTGTAATTCCCCCAGACCTCTGCCATCAACTTAAAAAATAGTGTGGGGAAGAAGACACAGGAGCAAAGGGAGGCACACTATAAAGTCTTGCATATGCCAAAGGTGGATCAGTCCTCAGTCGCTGTTATCAACCAGATATTATGCCTGGTAACAGTGAACCTGCAAAGGTTGGGCTTTTCAACACTTGTTAACATAGGATGTGATTTGGTTTGCATGCTGGGGTGGGGATGGGGGGTGATTGCAGCATCCAGAGTGCTTTTGTACAAAGTCAGGACCTCTGCTATGAGACATGATGCAAGTGAATAGCATCTTGCTTGTGCTGTGAAGGGAAGGAAAAGGAAATATTGCATCTTAAAAGAAATGTGTCACTTGAGTTCTGTTAAAGGGGCTGGACTGCGTTAGAGTACATCCAAACAAAAAGTCTGTTAGTGTTTTAGAAGAGTTTTTTCTGAATTTTTCTCAAACACTTTGATGTTTTTAACCACCTTTCCATCTTTCTGTGGGAGCAATATAGACCTTTTGAGAGTCAGAGGAGATCACCAGTTGCAGAGTTGCTCTACTACACCAGCTTGGGCATAGGATGATCCTAATAGAGCCATGTGGCTTCCAGGCACAGAAGAAACGTACCCAGCCCAGATGACAGGGTGGACAGGTTTGTCTGCAGCCATCTGTGTAAACAGAGGGACCTTTTGTCCTAGATCCAGATGTGTCTTTTCCAGATGTGACTGTGACCTTCTGGTCTTAGATATCTACCATGTGAAGGCTGCTGCCCGTTTCCTAACCGAATGTCCAGCAAATTCACCAGGGTTGTTCCAAGCCATCCATTTTTACAGCTAGACCTGGGTTTGGGAGAACCCCCATGGACATCTCTACCAGGAGAAAGATATGGGAGAGCAGGAAAATTGAGAAAAGCCCAGTGTTTGTGGAAAGAAGAGTGGGTCAAGAGATGCACATGGCTATTCTCACATAGTTCCACCTGGAACCTCACACAAAAATGCAACAAAATCAGCAACATTTGTGTTTTAATTAATTAAACATTAATGCCAAACATGAAACATTCTTTTTGCACTGAGCTGAATGGTTGGTTAATTCTCAGTCTCCAAATATAATACAAATGATTTGAGCCATTTGGCATGAGTCATGGCTTGATTAACATTTTTGGCATTTTTAGTAGGACTCTTAAATAATAGAAGTGGCATCTGAATGGAAATTGGAATAAGCTAGTAAGAGGAAAAGTGCTTTTAAGGTTTTGGAGAATTGGAAAAAGCCTCCAAAATGTCAGAAGATGTTAAAATTTGAAACCAGTTGAGGTCTTATTTATAAAATGGTGTCAGATTTGATTTGTCCTTCATTTGTGGGTGTTTTGTCTCCAGCACTGCCATTGTTAAGTTACACAGACAATACTGTTTCAAGTCAATATACAATAGACAGCTGCCTGCCTCCATTTCCAACCAAGTGTGAGTAGCTAAGGCATGTTTCTCCAAGGACTGTTTATGATGCTTAACATTGTTACATCATCATTAAAAATCTCCCTCTTTATTGATGTGAAAAACACATTTTGGAGCTTTCTAGGCCATTTACTTTGTCTGCTGTGTGGATATACGGCGGACTGTCATCCCTCCCAGGCAACGATAGTGTAACTGGATCCAAAGAAAATTCTTCAAACTTTATTGGCCACGGAAAACTAAAGTCAATTGGTTAAGAAGAAAAGTGTTTATTATGTTTACTCTGGCATTCTAACCATGGAGAATTATTAATCATTAAGATCCAGATACATGAAGCTTGCTTTTTTTATTTTTTTTCTAAGCAGGGCTTTGCCAATTCATTAAATATAAGTTGAAATAAGCCTCAACAAGAATGTTTTTTCCTCATCTTTTAAAATAATTTTCCGTTATCACACTGCACTTGCTGCACTCCATCAAAATAGTCACCACTGTATTCCTGACGGCATGGAGAGAGTAGAAGTGCTTCTTCCTCTTGTCCTGTATAATTTCTGGGGTGTGTTAAAGATAGACACAACAGGTCCATCCATTTCTATTGATCCCATCTTGAGCTGAATCAGACTGAAACCATGGGAAACTGTGGATTTGTCTCTGTTGTCCACCTTTTCCAAAGAGAATTAGGACGACTGAGACTCCTCCATACGCAGAACATATTAAAGGAAATATATTCGCAGATACAACACTAATGAATCATGATTGTTCTACTAGATCTCCATTCTCTGCTAAAACGTTTTCTTCTGAGAACAATAGCAGAGGTGTTGTAGGGAAATAGTCTCGCTCAAACTAACCAGCAATCAGAGACTTGCTGCTCTTCCAGTTCTGGCATATGCTCCCTCTTTGATGGCCCCTGGTTCTCCTTCAAGCTGCATGGCTTAGGGCATTACAGTTTTGGTAGCAGATTGGCACTATTCCTTGGACTCTGTTTTAAGAGCATCAATATAACTGCTGAAATAATATTTTTATTGCACTGACATATGTAAAAATGCACTGGCCAGGGCTGCCAGGATCTCTCTTTCCACCTCTTTCCCGGCTGATGCCACTAAGGAAGAGCTGAAGCTGCAAACGAGTGCATCACCTGGCTTGCGGGCTCCTGTCTCCTCAGATTTTGCCTTTATCATTGAGATTGTCTTTCTTTTGAATGTGCAAGCCAGGAGCAGAGAAATTACAGATCCCCATATGAACTAAATTAATGATGACCCTCTGGTGATATGCTCACATTGCTGTGAAACATGGAGGTAACCCAATGAGCCTTAAGCAACTTGACTCACGCAATGGGAGCAGTTTGGTCAACAGAGCGTAGGATTATTGATCCTAACAAAAGGTGGCCCAGTTTTGGCTTTGGATGCCCTTGCAAGTGCTGATCCTCCTACCAGATACAGAAAAAGCAGGGTCTCCTTTCCTTTCCATCTCTTCACAAATGCATCATATCACTTCTTGTTTCCAAAGTCTGGACTAAACTGTGCCCTTTGCTTTCACCCTAGTACCGTATAAGTGCAGAATGAGACTTGGAGTCACAACTCTACAGGTCTGACACGGGATGTTTTGTCAGGTATTTAACTTGGACCTGGCTAGATCCAACCTGCACACACTGGATGAGCCAAGAGGCATCAGCAAATACAAAAGCAACAAATTTATCTCCCTGAAGGTGTATCCTCCAGGCTGGTGGCCAGAAATTACAACTCCAAGTTGACATAAGCAGTCTTGACAGCCCCAAGAAAGTACATAATTCAATGGTATATTAGATAACTTACAAAAAAGTTAAACCATGACCTTTCCTTCCTCCCTTCCCTCCTTTTTCCCCAAGGGGGAGGCTGTAGAGCTGTGTCTGGGAATTAGAAAGCAACATGGGTGGTGACCCCCTGGTGCCAAGACTGTCATGAAGAATAAACCATATGTTGTGTCTTTGCATGTTGGGAGGTCACAGCTCTGAACACCTAACAACTGTTTTTCAGCCTGCACAACTTAGCATGCCCAGGAGAACCATTTAGGAAGAAAAAAGGCTTGGGAATACAACCAAAAGGGGCTGACCTATTCATTTGTTTTCAAATGCAAAGCCAACAAGGCCAATGTGATGTGCCACTAACCCCAGCTTTGCAGCCTTCTGAAAAATCATTACAAACACCCATGGCAGCTGTGCTGTGACAAAATTCATACTTCTACCAGCTGGGAGCCCACTAGCAAATGTTCCCATTCTCTAGCAGCATCCGGTGATAGCCCTTTCTCAGATAATTGGTGATCCAAGAGAAAACCAAAGGCCATGAGCTAAGGTTGGAACAATTTTCTTGACAGGAAGACACAGATGTGGGGCTATCCACTGATGGTTTAGGGCATGGGCTGGGGCAGGAGCTGTGCTCCTCAAGCAAGAGCAGCCTGCACTTGAAATCAAATCAGCCAGCTGTTTGAGATCTTGCAGAGGAGACATGAGTAGGTATCTCCCCCCACTTTCCACCATCCATCACAGAGCTTTACTGGATACTCGCATTTTTGTTCTCTAATTAAAGCTTCTGTCAGGTGCTTTTAAATTATAGCCCCGATTACAGACTTCAGATCAAAATTCAGCAGGCTTTGGAACCTGCCATTTTATTTAATTACTTGCAGTAAATTATTTTGACACCCTCAATTAACAATGTCCGTCACTTCAGTCCAGTGACGATGGGTGTGAGGAATTTGCCATTTGATCTGTTTTGTCTGGTGGAAGGATGCATAAAGAAAAAATATCACTTCTGGATAAATGTAGAAAGAGTTTGAGTAGATTTAACCACATAAATTAGAAAATATTAATAATTTCCATTAGTCTATTAAAATTTTGTTGCTAAAGTCTTGGGTGCATTTTGATTGGATTAATCAAAATGAAATTAAAACCATTACTGCGTAGCCAGCAATGGAACTGGTCACTGGTGGGAAGACAGGATAGTTCCTCATACATGGGTGTGATGATATGACTCATCAGAAAAAGGATTGCTCCCTATGAAGCTCATTTAGGTACCAAAATTTATCCGTATGTAACAGTGCTTAATCAAATCCCCAGTGCATTAACCCATGCCCGCCCAGCTGATGGCAGCCTCTGTGTCTCCCCACACTGTTTGAACACCCTGATGCACTTCATGTGTGGACCATTCTGTGAACAAAACACTTTGCTGCTTCGCTGGCCAGCGCAATATTAACTTCCATCATTCTCAGTCACTTTAACAGCCTTGTGGGTGTTGATGATGGAGCTAATTAGCCATGTTCTTTAATTTATTAAAATCATAAATATTTCACTCCAAGGGTGGTTTGGGGGGGGAGAAGAAGGGGGCGGGGAGGTTAAAGGGAGACAACTGCATGAAATTCTTTGGCTGATTAAACTTTCCATAAGGTACAGCAGTATTTTACTTCTCTTAAGTGTTTCAGTGGCACATCAGACTTGGTATCTCATTCTTTGTCCTGTTTATTTTTAATTACGACTATTATTTTATTTACTGAGGATAATGCTAGGACACGGTATGGTTGGCTGGAAAAGCCAAAGTGTACAAAATCATTTCAGTGTCAGAAGCTTAAATAAAAAGCAAAGGAACAGCAAAGCTGTAAAACAGATGGAATTAGAAAGATGTAATATATTGCTCTACTGTGGAAGCTCTAGAATATTTTTAGTACTGTATATACACAGACCTGTGCTTCTTTTGAGAAGCAACCTGATATCCAAACATTACTTCTAACAACCAAATCTGCATATCAGTATTTGCTGTCTTAAACAGATCATCTTCACACTTAAATAACTTACAAGTCTTGCTCTGTCATAGTCAGCTCAAAAAAGCTTTGCATTTCTCCTGTAAAATCCATGTTATGGCCATTACAGATTTCACCAGAGCTAGATTTGCAACCAAAGACAGAAGCTGAGGGAAATGAAGGAGTCCAAATCCTGCTATGGAATGAAAATTATTATCTATCCCTTGCCACAGCTATTACCGCCTGAAGTGTAAGAGACTGATACAGACTGTCAGTGGGCTGTATTTTACTGCTTGTTCTAATGTGGATGTTTTCTGTGCCCATGGACACATGAAGAACGTAGGTGCATGCTGCAGCTCATCTGCCTGTGAGGAGGCTGGCTGGGTTGTGGTGGTGCATGCCTTGAAGCTATTATGCACAGCAAAGCATGCCTCAGTTTCCCTCCTGCACAGAGGAGATGGATTCTTATCTTATGGGTTGAGGCGCGAGAAAAGGGAGCATTTCAGAAAGACAAAGACTGTGGGGTGTTCAGGTGTCATAGAGCCTTTTATTAGCTGCAAAAGCCTGCAGCTATTGTAAATCATAAAAGAGGAGGAGGAGAGAAGGAGCTGATCTTGGAATGTGAGAGGCGAGATAAAATAAACGGAAAACACCAGGGCTAAAATCTGAGCTCATTCCAACCCAGACCTGGCTGAACCCCGGGATGTGATTTCCCTCAGTAGTAGATAAAGGGGCAGACAAAATGATGCTAAAATACCTGGGATTACCTGTCCTCCTCTCCCACTTCAAAATATCCCCTCCCTCCATCTTTAGCATGGGAGATGCCAGAGATATATGGCCCATTGTTCAGGGATGCTTTGGGAGATGCAATCTGTTCCTCATTGTCCGGTAATAGCTTGATTATCTAGGGGGTGAAAATGCAGAGTGGTTGTGCCCAACGAACCATGAAATTGCCACTGCTCCGAGGAACCATTTATCATGAGCCCTTTAGAGTGAGCAGGGCTGGTGGCCCGGTGGGAGACGTGGGGCAGGTATTCATCCAGAGCCTGGATCCTGGAATGCGCCCGGGATGGTCCCATGCTGAACTTTTCAAGGAGCAAGTGAACCCTGGAAGACGATGGGAGACCTTCCTGGGGAATTGAGAGCACTGCAATGGCGTGAGATAAATGGTTGCAAAGTCTGAAGAACACATTAGGAACGCTGCCGGAGGAACATGGTTGAGGGGTTTTTTTTTGCTTCCTTTTCAGCAGAAACTTGTGTAAACCCATTAAGCTTGAATTCCACTGGGCTCAGGCCATGCATTTTGTGTCAAACCCATGGTTAAAATGTAAGTGAGCAACTTCTAGAAATGTACAAGGAATCTGGACACAGACTGGCCTCCCCGGAGCAGATTCTTCTTTTAATGACCCTGGCCCCTAGCTTAGGAACTAATTTATAAGCTAAATCTAATTCCTTCTTGGAAGCTGCTGCCCAAAGCTGTTCCTGCCAGGAGTTCCCACAGAGCCGAGCCGAGGACAGGATACTTCCCCACTCACTAAGCTGCAATAAGTGAGCTACCCCACTGGGTCAGGTATTCAAAGTCCTGAAGCTTATCTAAAAGTTCCTGCTGTCATCATCGGAATGGAAGAAGAAGTTTGGTTTTGCTGCACAGAAATAGGTCCAACATCGGCATGAACACGGTCCCAGTAAAAAAAAATCAATGTATTTGCACCTCAAAAGGAAAGAAATGCTGATTTCAACTAAATTTTAAAGCACAAATCCATCCCAAATCAACTTGTGTTTCCCACCACTGGTGGCAAGGACTGATAGATATTCTGTCTGATGCTTGTCAGCTGAACCAGCCCAGCAGGAGCTTGGTGAGCTAGATAAATTGGGAGAGCTGAAATCTGTGGGGGCAAAAGGCACTGCAAATAAATAAGAAGAGTGGGTTTTGTGACCTCCTCCCTTCCAGCTCAAATCCAGGAGTTACGAAACTTGATACAGGGAGTCCTACGGGGCCTTAGAGGAAAGGAATTTACTCCCACCCATCCTGGGTTCAGCCTAACTCCTCATTTTTTGTGTTATTTGAGCCCTATGGCCTGGAAAAGTGTCTGCACATTTTCTGCCCAGAGACCCATCCCACCCTAACCCCGTGCTCCTCTGTCCCTCTCACAGAAAGGCCACCTGCAGAGCAGAAGCTCCCATGGCTTGGACCCAGGAGCATCCCTGCACAGCCCCACGCGTGGGGGCTGGAATTTCCTCCTGGGTGTATAAATACCAGAGACACAGGGATCCTGTGCAAAGGGCCATTCTGCTCGGAAATCTCTAAAAAACTTCCAGGAATTCAGTTCAATAATTTTTCTCCACACCATATTATTTACTGAAATAGAGTCCCAAGAGCTGGAGATGGGTTTTTTGTTAATGAAGAATTGTAAATAACAGGGACGTGACTTTGAATCCTGCTATTTATCGAAAGCACTGGTGTGTGTTGCCCTGTTAAATGAACGGTCATTGCCAGATCTCTGGCTGGTTTATAACAGTCCCTTCTGATGAGTGTTTTATTAACTGGAGAAATGATGAGATTTTATGGTAATTCCAAATCTCGTGACGGTTTGTTGAGTAAATCAGATTTTACAAGACTTGGCACCCATTTATCCAGTTTCTATCATCCAAATTGTGACAGGGTGAATCTTACCCAGGGAGACGTGTAAGATAAATGCCTTAATTTCTCTTTAGCCTTTCAGGGCATGGTGCTACATTTGTGCAGTAGCCTGCTGCTGTGTGATGAAGACGTATTGTAGTCTCTGAATATAAGAATACTGTCCTCTGTTGATCAGAAAAGAAACAACTGCTGTTCATACTCCAGAAACCACCAGTGAAAGAAATTCCCACTAAAATCTCAATGTGAAAATCAACCTGGTTTTCATAACTCCCCCTTCATGGCTTTTCACAACTCCCCCTTCATTGCTTTTCACAGCCTGGGATACCTTTGAAAATCTATGTAAACTGGGATTTGGGGGCTCCCAGATCACTCATGTAAATCACAGATCATAGTTACTTGTGTGTTTTGGCAAAAACAGTGATACATGTGATTGATCTAGAGCTCTCCCATTATTGATTGTTCAGATTTTAGCAGGCAGAAAAAGATACGCCCCACTCCCTGAAAACAATCTCTGACTGATGCTACAAAGAAGAAAGAAAAAGGAGGTGAAACCAGTCTAAATCAGGGGGAAAAAAGTGCATTTTGAAAAATCCAGGGGTTAGATGCTGCAGGAGCTGTGTTGGGTAATGCCTACAGCACTTTATCCAGCCACAGTCTGCATTAATCGCAGCATCTCCCAGTTCATCCTTCTCTGCATTCCCCCAGCTCCAACAGCTCCCTCTTCTCTTGACAAGAAAGAAACCCATATGCAGATTAATTTTCTGGGAAAAGAGGTGTGAGCAGCTGAGTCAATAGCCGCGTATTATCGTCAGAACCTGTCACACAGTGACATGTCAGTGGCCGCACCATCAGGAGGTAGTGGCAGGGCTGGCTGCTTGCCCCAGCAGGGATGCTCAGATGATGGGGAGGCTCCTGCAGTGCTGTCCACCTCCAAAAAGCAGCAGCTTGATCCCTGCCAGCATAAGGACAGTGCTGTGAGATGCTCTCTAATTAGTGGAGGTCAATTAGCGGTGTAACCATACGTGACATAAACCCTTGGGCACAGTACTAGTGAGAAAACACTGCTCCAAAGCAGGACAATGTTTAATGCCTCAGTACACTGTGCTGTGTTGATGCAGGAGAGGGTTCACTGGTAGGTGGTTGCCCTGAGGCTGTTTCAGCTGGTTTCATGTCCCGTTTTTCCAGGTCAAGGAGACACATGGACACGCAGTCCCTTCTGCCTTCTCCAGATTTCAGCTTCAGGCATGCAGGGGCTACACCTATTTA
Source organism: Lathamus discolor (assembly GCF_037157495.1). Taxonomy (NCBI): domain Eukaryota; kingdom Metazoa; phylum Chordata; class Aves; order Psittaciformes; family Psittacidae; genus Lathamus; species Lathamus discolor. The sequence goes on along the minus strand of NC_088909.1, from coordinate 4,271,757 downwards.
TATTAGCCACAGGGCTGTCCTCTTAGGTTTCTTACCACTTGTTTGTAATGATCTTCTGGGCAGAACTGTAACGTAACTGAATTATTGCCTAAATACTAAAAAAGAGGAGGCAAGCTGAGGTTTTAAAGGAAACCCCCCAACTTTTGGGTTGTTTTCCTTCATTATCTGATGTCACGGCATCACGTTTTGTTCTGCAAATATAAAAGACATGCATTGACTTGAAAAATAAAAGTGAAAGAAAGCTGGGCTTCTCATCACATTCAAGACCTGCAGGGGGGGTGAACTAGGTGATCTTAAAGTCTTTTCCTACTCTTTCTGTGATTATATGATTCTGTGATTTGAGGTAGGTACGGTATGTTGCAAGACTCACTCATTAAACCATGTCAATTAGACACGCGGCACATCTGAGGTTCATCAGCTGCAGTGTTCAGAGACATTTGCATCTCAGGATTTTGGATTGGCCCAGTTTGAGTCTTTGCAAGACTCTGATCCAAAGCTGAGTTTAGCTTTCAGGCAACACTTGGCATGAGACTGTTGACTGTATGCTTTTCATTCCAGCCTGCCCTGAATATAACCGAACATCACTCACAACTTTACCTCACTGCCTCTTTTCTTTTCAGTACACTGTGAAACCCAGCAGGTCTGCTCTCCCATTAGGCTCAGGCCGAGCTCCTCACAGCTCTTCCCCTTGGGTTACGGTGTTGTTTTACCTGGATGTGACACGGAAAACAATGATGCCATCACTTAGCGCTCGCTACACGAGTCTTGCTCTAAATTAGTCACTTGAAAGCAACAGCCGAGCAGTCAGCTGGCAAGAAACTCTGGGACAAAAATTTTCCATGTGCTATTTTTAATACAAATGGGCCTGAAAGCAAAGACTGGGATGGGCTTTTGTAGCAAAGAAGGAGGTACAGATGCCAACTGTCCCTATTTAGGAAGGATAGTTTCTAATTTATTTTGTTTAAGGCAAAATATCTCTTGTTTTTTTCCATTCTGTCCTTCTTTGAAAGCTCTCACGGTTCAAAATATGTCAATGGACTTTAAAGGTGTGTCTCTATTTCTCTCTCCTAAAGGTGCCTATTTATATCTTCAAAAATGCCACTAGCAAGCCTGGAAGACAGCACAAATAAGGGTTTTGCTTTCTAACATAGGAATTACAGAATAAAACATCGACCTTGTGAAGAGTGGGTTTTAGTTGGATCTTGCCATGCTGCTGCACATGGCTTGCTCAACATGGTTTGCTGCTCAAACTTCTTGAAGCAATTGTATAATAAACATTAAACCCAAGGGACTCAGACAGGAGCAAAAGTCACAACAGATATAAGAAACCCAAAACAATATCAAGGTCGGAGAGCCCACCACGGCCTCCACGCAAGGTCAGACGACCTTATCTATGCAGACATTGGTGCAGATTTACCGCGAAGGCTCGTGCATAAAGAGAAACCACTTAAATTTATCTCACTGGCGCTGTTTCTCTGCATCAGCTTTGGGCCTTCTGTCTCTCTGACCCCCAAAAGCATGGAAGAATCTTTCCCTCTACTCTCATCAAGCAGGGAAATGACTCTTACCAGCTAAAAGCAATTTTTCCTGCTTGCTGCAAGCACTGTTTTGGGTGTCCACCCACTGAAACGCGAAATCTGAGCTGTTTTGACTGGACACAGACGTCCCCAAGGGCTGCCCTGTGTTCTGATGAAGTGCAATCATCGAGGGGAAAAAACAGTCCTGATGCAAACACTCTCGATTGCGAATGCGGAATTCTTCCTCCATGGAAATCCCATGGCTGCTGGAAACGTGCAGCTCCCACAGACTCCGTTGCCAATAAGCTCCTTTTAAGGAACGACAGCCGAAAACAAAAGCAAGGCTGTAAGCTTATTTATCTCAAACGTCAAACTAACAGTCATGTATCACTTTGGTTTGATTCGCCCAGTGCTGCTTAACAGTTGATCTGAGCCAAATTTGGGAGTAGTGGGAGGAACAAGAATTTAGCTCCATTAGTTTGTTATATGTAAAAATATGTTAAAGACTGTAGCTCCAATGATCCATGAGAAAAGAAAAAAGAAAGAGGAAAGGAAAGAGAAAAGGGAAGGGAAGGGAAGGGAAGGGAAGGGAAGGGAAGGGAAGGGAAGGGAAGGGAAGGGAAGGGAAGGGAAGGGAAGGGAAGGGAAGGGAAGGGAAGGGAAGGGAAGGGAAGGGAAGGGAAGGGAAGGGAAGGGAAGGGAAGGGAAGGGAAGGGAAGGGAAGGGAAGGGAAGGGAAGGGAAGGGAAGGGAAGGGAAGGGAAGGGAAGGGAAGGGAAGAAGTGGAGGAGAGGAGAGGAGAAAAGAGAGGAGAGGAAATGGAAAATGGAAAATAATGGAAAATGGAAAGGGGAAAGGGAAAAGGAATGAGGACAGAGAAAAGGAAATGGGAAAAGGAAAACAATAATGAAAAATATTGAAACAGGAAGCATTTTTGCAATCATTTGTAGAAATTTCTGGCAGCAGCAAGGTTCAGGTCTAAGGTTCCTGCTCTTTTGCCATCAGCTGCTCTGTAGGCTCAAACGATGAAGGACTGCTTTGGAGGAGTGTCTAAGGATCCATGCTCACACTACCAAACCCTGGAAATGACGGGTAAGGCAATGCAAGCTGCAGTCAGGCAGCATCCGCATTCCTGTCCGCTGATAAGGCATGACACCCCTGATTGCTCAGCATTGGCAGATATCTTCAAATGATCAGTTCCCATCAGCTGCCTGCATGCAGATTGGTAGAAATCCATTCCTCTTTCTGAACAGTAGCACAAAGAAAATAAAAATAAGAAATTTGTGCCTATTACTAGGCGGCAAGCCAGATAAATCTCCTTTGGCACCATATAAGCCCATGGGATAGCAACGTCTGTGAATTATATGCAGTAATTTTAAGTAACTATGTCATGGGATAGACCAAAATGCAAGGCAGCTCTATAGATTTTAACAGATATTTCTAACTCAAATTACAGAGACGGTAATAGTCCACTGGGAATGTATCCCAATATTGCTTTTAATGGCACTCCATCGTGCTGGGAACCATGCACGTGCAGTGGGGGATTTCTCACTGCAACTCAGAGTTTTGAGAAGCTGCTGCACAGTAGTGCTGTGCTAAACCTCATAAATCGTTAGCTGATTTATTTGTTGTCTTTTCTTTCTTTTCATGACAACAGGTCACAACATGGTCTTGGTTTGAAGTTGCGAGATTCACATAAATCACACAAACCGTTCTTCTGCTTCTTCTGTTTCTTTCTTCCTGTCCTTTTTTCCTGCATTCCTCTACAATAAACGCAGCCAAATATATATATATATATATATATATATATATTTTTTTTTTTTTTTCATAATCTGCAGGGAAAAATGACCAGGCTGAGATCTCTCACCAGCTTTCAGTTGGAATGGATTTCCACCACTTTGCTTAACCTCCAAACAAGAGCTCTTTCCTTTTCTCTATGACTTTTTAAGAATAATAAGAAAAAACTTAGAATCTAAACAGGTATTTTTTTCAATTTTAATTGAATTTATAAAATAAAAATTATAAAATTAATAGTTGCTAAAATAAAAGGTTATTTTCAGTGGCAAAAAGCAGACAGATTATAGAGCCAGTAGGATGCAAGACATTGCCAAAAAGCCATCCTAAATCTTCATAGGTCTGAAAATACAGTATCTCTTTCTGGTGCTGTCCTAGGGCACTCCTTACCAAAACCTGCAATTTGAGTAAAATATTTCTATACATTATAGCAGTTCTCCTGTGACCTTCAGGCTTGTGACCAGTTAGATGTTCATTTAGATCAGCGAGTTAACAGTTCACTTGCTTTTTCTGAATGCACAAGCAATGAATCGCTGCCAAACTCACCGCAGGCTAGTGCAGTGCAAGGAGCTTGGGGGTTATCGTTCTGCTGAAGGTGGGAGTCAGTAAAAAACACTTTTTGTCTTCCTCCAGTCTTGAGGCCGGATAAGGGGAGAGCTGCTGCCCTGGAGAAAAAGAGAAAAGCCTTAAGTCTACTGTATTTTTCACAGGTCTCCTATCGCAACTGGTCACCCTGCTGATGGCAACGGTGTTTTCAGGCTGCTAGAACAGCTTTTGCACTCCTGAGGATCCCAGCATGACCTCCTTCTAGCAGTTGCATATTCAGGACTTGTTAGGATCTATTTTATCCCTTTGGAGATGTGTAACATTTATAGCAGCAGGCACAGAGAAAGAGAACAGGGCGGCCATAAACAGCAACGTTTGCTGTGCAAGGTACAATAAAGCAAAGAGCAAACTGCATTTTATAGGGCTGTTTGCTGGGAAAACTCAACAAACATAAATTCTCCTGACATTCGTAAGATCCATTTTATGATTCAGCAAGATGACATGAAAAAAACTCCAACAACTCACCCAGAGCAACGGCAAGTCAGTGGCAGAAATGGAAACAAAATCCCAAGAGCTGATTCCAGCCCTCTCCTCTAACTATTAGCCTGCAAATGTTTTTTCATTACAGAAAATGTTTGGTTAACTGTTCTGAATCGCCTGCAGGTTAAAGCCTAGGAAATCTATGGTTTTCATATTTGATGGAGTGAAATGCTCTGAGGGATAATCAAAGCTTTATGTACCAGCTTTAGAGAAAAGCATTTCACAACAATGCGAAAAAACCTTATTACTTTCATAAGCAGGAAAACGACTAATGATCCACATATGCTGACTCCCTTCTTCCAGCTAAAACTGTGGACAAAAATGCATGTAGTGTGATTCAGAGGTGCAGATATAGCCAGAGGGGACTTGCTGCGCTATTTATTGCGATGATACATATCTAAGCTTAGGCAAGCAAGTGTAGCCACAAACTTTCAAAGCAATCTCTTTTCTTTTTAAGAAACAGATGCCAAAGTACCTGTTGACAATGTAAGCAACTGGCAGAAAAGCTCCCATTTACAGGTGGATAGTCCTTGAGCTGTGGTTGAAATCAGAGCAAGGAAAATCGGGACTTGGGTGAGAATAAAGACTATTTGCTATGGGAAAGGGGAGGTTGCTGTAGGTGGAAAGTACCGCTTCATTCTGCCTAAAGCACCATGGCCTTAATGCACCCCATTCCTCCTAGGAATAAGCGGGGATACCTTTAGAAGCCTGTCCTTACAACAAAAGGAATATTAATCTGAGAAAAAGCAAGCTTAAGCCTTTCAAATTGTCTTTCAATTACCAGGGTATGGTTTTTATTTATTACTATTAATCTAGCGGGAAGATATCCTTAGATATAGATAATAGGATAAAAAACTTTATGATCCAGGGCATGAAACAAAGCACAAGTTTTCCATCATTTGAGGCTTGCACCCAGCATTAGCATTGACTAAATAACTTTCATAAAAAGAGATTCTTCCACATAGACAGCAACCTGGAGGGAAAGAGCTTTGCAGAGCTCACGTGGCTGAATCCTTGTTTTGTGTTCTTGTTTTAACAATTCTATCACAGTAAGAACTGTATCTTGTATGCACATACATGGTATTGTTCCACCATGGCCCGCGCTGGGGTAGGTGTCATTCCTGATGACTAATATACATGTGTCCATTATGAACTTGCTCCAATTCAGATGAAAATAACCATAATTTCTTTCTACGTCTGATGTTCTCCCAGGTACCCACATGGTTGGACAATCTGGTCAAGAAAATCAATTATATGGGCTTGATCTCAAAGAATCTCTGTTCTTTTCTCACACATTTAAATGGCAAAAAAAAAACAAACAAACAAAAAAACCAAACAAAACAAACAAAAACAAACAAAAAAAAAAGAAACAAAACGACAAAAAACTGAAAAAAAATTGTAAATTTCCACCTTTCCTTGTGCTGGCACCATTAAAACCCAGTTCTTCAAGTGTGTTTTGTTGGTTTGGGTTTTTTTTTACTTGCTAAATGTTGCTATTTATCCAAACAACGTTTCTATTGATCACGCATTAATTTCAGCACCATTTGACAGAGGTTTGGACAGTGGCTTGGTGACCAGAGGCTGTTGCAAACCACTTCTTAAGGGCCATTGGCCATTTTCTTTCATGGTCCATGAGGTTTCAGAGATAAGAAACTCCATTCATTACTGTGCAACAATTAAAGAGATAGTTATTTTATTTGTGCATCTTAGATAATGGTGAGCCTGTAATGGCTTGAAAATTTCCTCCACTTGGTTTTCCCTTTATTAGGTTAATGATTGTTTGGATTCGCCTCAAAAAGCCCTTTCACTATGGTTACTTCTGCTCAAAAGCCTCTGCCAACTTTTAATGCAGAAAGGGGGGGATTTTAATAAAGTTCATTAAATCTCAGGAAATGAAGCTTTCCCTCCGTAAGTTCCTTTTAAGAATGAATGTTCCACTGTGGCCAGCTGAAAGTGTGCTGAGATTTTGTCTGAGACTCCTCTGGATACACGAATCTATTGATAACGCGTTCCTTCTCATAGCAAGCTCCCATTGCAAGCCCAAAAGTGCTGACCTTGCAGTCAGCTCGTCTGTTGCTCCCACGTTGGTATTTCAGGGTGCACCCAGCACTTTGTAAAGCTCACACCAATCACATAACAGAAGAGTGACTTTGTCAGCCCTGCTCCTCACCACCGCGGTCACCAGTAACGTTAACCAGCTGGGCAGACATGACAGCTCAGATAGACTCCTGGGTCTGGGTCGCCAGTGGTCACCTATGCCCTGAAGTCCCAAATTCCTCCCTCTGAACTTAACCCCAGCTTTGGAAAGTGGGAAGGGAAAGATAAGAGGGAAAGCAAATCCCATATAACTGTCTTTAAAGAAAGTACAGGCTGAAAAGGTTTCATTTTAACTTTCGCCTCTTTCTGGTTTGTTTTTTCTTTAAACTATTGCCATTTGTTCCCTTGTAAAAACAGGGGGTTGAACCTTTTAAGCCTCTCAGCTCTCCAGTGGGAATTTCACCGTTTGACTAAAAAGTTCAAGGATTGATCCCACAGTATTTAGGAAAAGAGAAAACGGGGGGGGGGGGAATGGTTACTTCTGTGAGCATCTAGGAAATAACACTTGTTCAGCAGCTTTTTCAGTTCTTCTTGCTTTCAGAGTACAGCAGAGATAAGCGTTCTGAAGATTCTCTCCTATAGGATTTCCTCAAACTGCAGCAAAGACGTTAATTCACTGGTGCATTTATGCTCTGTATAATAACCATGGGTGTTTTCCCTATTAAAGGCCTTTATGAATTAGTAGGTAAAAATGTGTCATTTCTGTATCACCCTTTTGTGGAGCTGTGGCAGTGATGAGATTATTGGAAGTGTAAAGTCATGATTAGAGGTCTGAGATCTGGTTATGCAATGAGTGCTATCTCTTCAGTCTTCCTTATTCACAAGGAAAAAGCCTCAGAGCTTATTTCTGACACAGAGAACCAAACACCTGATGGCAGCACATAGAAAGAATCTTAAGAGGATCTGTAATATCCCACACTTCAAGTTATTCCAATAATGGTAGCGACTGGGTTATTTGGTGGGGGTATTTTTTGTTTTGGTTTGGACACTTTTTTAATGATTGGAATTTGACATTTTGAATCACCAAATAGTTACTTGAGTCTTGAGCTGCTGAAATGCTAGTTTATAATTCTTGCATTTCTGGTCTTTTTATAATGAAACCCAAGGTACTGTCTGCTTAAAATTCCATTTCAGGATTAAAATTAGGATTTTGGCAGATTCATATTCACCAAAGGGCTGCAGGTTCAACTGGCAGACAAGTTAAACAACTACTGTCCTCGAGTGAACCATCTGAAACTCAGACCTCACTAGAAGGTCAAGTCCTCCAACCTTCCTCACTTCTGTTGCCATAGCCCATTGTGGCACCAGATTTCCATAGCTTTCACAAAGTGCAATGCCCACATAACATCACAAGCAGTAGGTAAAGAAGAAATATTACTTTATATGCAATGTATCTGATTATTTATCTAGTGTGAGCTTTACATTTTGAACTCTGCTACAGTATAATCACTACATTTTGAACTCTGCCAACTAAGGCATTCCTGTGACTGACTTGAGTGCTGACTGCTTCAGTGCTGCTCAGTGCTTTCTGATTATACCCATCTAATCCAGCTCCCCCTGGGATTCCGATGGGAGCAGAATGGAATCCTTATGCAGCAGACACGCTTGAAAAGCTCATTCCCATTTTAGAGATTTCTAATCCCAGAGAGTCCCTAGATGGAAGGTTTTCTACAGGCTGAAGTGGACTTTAAATCAATCTGAAAATGGGGCATTTTGCTGGAAACAGAGGGACAAACACCAGTTCCAGGGGGATTACAGATCTCGAAAATATTTGGATTTTGGAGACAAGCAAGGGAACAGCCCCATGAACCCTCAGTGCAAATAAATTATAGAATCATAGAATCATAGAATAGTTAGGGTTGGAAAGGACCTCAAGATCATCCAGTTCCAATCCCCCTGCCATAGACAGGGACACCTCACACTAAACCATCCCACACAAGGCTTCATCCAACCTGGCCTTGAACACTGCCAGGGATGGAGCACTCACAACCCGGCAGTGTGCACTCACAGCCCAGAAAGCCAACCGTATCCTGGGCTGCATCAAAAGGAACATGGCCAGCAGGTCGAAGGAGGTGATCCTGCCCCTCTACTCTGCTCTTGTGAGACCTCACCTGGAGCATTGTGTGCAGTTCTGGTGTCCTCAACATAAAAAGGACATGGAACTGCTGGAACAAGTCCAGAGGAGGCCACGAGGATGATCAGGGGACTGGAGCACCTCCAGTATGCAGACAGGCTGAGGAAGCTGGGGCTGTTCAGCCTGGAGAAGAGAAGGCTGCGTGGAGACCTCAGAGCAGCCTTCCAGTACCTGAAGGGGCCTATAGGGATGCTGGGGAGGGACTCTTCATTAGGGACTGTAGTGACAGGACAAGGGGTAATGGGTTCAAACTTAAACAGGGGAAGTTTAGATTGGATATAAGGAGGAAATTCTTTCCTGTGAGGATGGTGAGGCACTGGCATGGGTTGCCCAGGGGGGTTGTGAGTGCTCACTGAGACTGAATTTGCTGCTGAAGAGGCAGAAACTTTGTGGCTGTTGTCAGAGCTGTGTAAGCCAAATCCAGCTCACTGCCATGTGGATGGACCACTGGATCCAGGTCAAGCCAGGCCACAGGGAGACAAGGAAGGCAAAGAAGGGCAGAACTCACATGAAGGATGGGGAAAAGTCCTAGAAATCTATGTGGCATTGGATCAAGTTGTCCCCCAGGCATTTTAAGCACTGTGGGATAAAACATCTGGACACCAGCTGTTGCTCCAAAAGAGCATCAGTTGCCAATAATTTCTATGCTGCACCTACCATGCAGGTGCCCCAGGTACTGATATGCCATTAGGTATGAATATACGGGCAAGTCAGTACCCTAGGGTCAAGTTGGGTTGGGATGTCCCAGAAAAAGATCTGTGCACAAGCAAGGTGCATCTAGTGACTAAAACAACAAGATCTGGTCTCTAAAATGAGCAGAGGTTTTTGAGTGAGGCTCAGAAAGCAGCAGCAGTGTCTCTGTGGCAGCTTCTATCAATATGAGTCAATACATTTCAAAGTACCGCTGTGCATCACCAGACACTTAGATAACTCTGATGTGGCAGGCATCCATCACCATCCCATCCCTTCTGTGTTACCAGAGGGAGGAATCATAGAATCATAGAATATCAGGTTGGAAAGCACCTCAAAGATCATCTGGTCCAGCCTTTCTAGTCAAAGCATGACCTAGACTATGCGCCAGCACTTTTTCCATCTGAAAACCCTCTGGTGCTCTGGATTCTGCAAGATCTTAGGAGAGAGAGATGAATCCAGCCATGAGTGAAGGCAGACCAATGTACTGAATGGGGGTTCAGGGTGAAGGAATTAACACTGTTACTGTGAAAATTGGTGGCCGTAGGGGAGCCACAGCAACACTTGTGATGCCTTTGCCCCCTGTGCTAAAGAGCAGTCGCACTTCAGCAAAAAACTCCTTGATGTGAGCATATGTATTTTCTATATCACAAAAGCTGATTCTTTCTTGACCTCAAAAAAGAAGATCTAGGTTAAGTTCTGTTCTGTTTCCTATTGTCTTCCCTAGAAACCCTTTAAGGTGTTTTATTTCCTACATGCACGGGAAAGGGGCGAAAGCAAACACTGTGTCATTATAGGGCACTTTTCATATGGAAGTCCAAGGCAAATGCACTTTATCACCCCTTAAAACTAAGGCTCTGAAGGACCTGGCACATCTGGATGGTGCCAACCACCTCTCTGCCAAGGGGCTTTCTCTCTGGGCATACAACACCTTCACAATCCCAGCAGCTGTCATGAAATCACAGTTCTACATGTATTAATGTTAGGAAAATCACGATTTGTATGTTCCTGCTGTTTAGTTATGAGCCTTTTGGGGTCCCTGGTTTCCCTTGCAGAATTTGAAAAAGAAACATAGTCTGTGCAGTCACTTGCTGACATAATTTCTAGAAAATATCTAAGAAGAATCAAACTTCAGGGAAAAAAAAGACAAAACAATAAAAGAGCTGATGTGTCCAGAGGTCTTGGGACTTCAAGCTAGACATATTTTCTTTATCTATGGTCTACACAGCAACAGTAACTACTGATTTACCCAAGGTTGTCTTGCCAAAACATAAGTGCTTTTCATATTTTAAATTTAAATTGATCAGAATAATCATTCTACGGCCTTAGTGAGTATCTCAATGAGCATAAATTTCAATGTGGCCATGGTGAAAAAGAGAAAAAGAAAACACAATAAAACTACTCATAAATAATCATCCGTCCTAACCATGTAAGTGTTCTGAGGTTTGTATGTTTGTTCAGACTTGATAGTTAATGGTCTCGATATTCATGATGATGGAAAAATAGCCAGATGATGTCAATTATCCTCAAGCAGATCCTGAGGATAGATTTTTAAGGAGGACCTTGACTGGGTTGAGTGGAGTTTCTTTGGATTTTACATCAGAGATCTCCCTATGAATTTAAAGCCAGCCTATTTGCTAACACACAGGGTGTTTTTATTTTTCCCATGCTTTTGCCAGGCTGTTGAAGACCTTAGAAAGACTTATTCAAATGCAAATCAAAATGCTGGGTGGGCAGATCTCCTGTTTGCCTCAAGCCTAGTTAGATGAGCACCAGCACAAGTCAACTTCTTCTGCAGCCTTTGCTGGAAGTGTGTGTGGATGGGCACATATCCAGAAGCTAGCTATGTGCAAGATGAGTTACCTATGCTGTGTCCATGCATGAGCAAGTGTTGATAAAGTTCACACTGGGCAAACATGGTCCTAGTGGAGCAGACATCCAATGGTGCAACATTTGCCTGCAGTGGTGGGTTAGATTCCCTCTCACAGCAGAAGGATTTGCTCTCCATCAGCTCCAAACTCCCTATACATCATTAGGATGGCGTTGCTCAAACTCACCAGCGTAATTGGCTTGCAACAGGCTTGGTCCAGAGCAATGCAACCTGGTTAAGGGCAGTTGACAAACAGGATGAGAAACTAAACAAAACTTTCTTTCAGTATGAAAGGGAAAAAGAAAAGTGATTATCTTTCTCTTTTTCTCTTTTTTTGTTAACAATTATTTCTTGTTTCCAAATTCCCGTCTATTTCCTGGTTCCAGCACAGACATGCCATGGGAAAGCCAGTTCTCACAGCATTTGCACAAACAGGAAGCATGTGAATTTTCAAAAGAGACCCTATTTTTATGAGCGCCCCCGCTGAGTTTTGCTGACTCAAGAGACCTTGGCCTGAATTTAAATAAGCAACTTTGGAGTAACTGAACCAAACCTTTGCGTTTCCAGACTGCTTATCTGCCATTCATTTTCCAAAACAAAGCAAACAGCCTAACTTGAAATGAAACCTTCTGCCCACTGCACTGACTCACTAAGAGTCCGTTACAGAGCAATGCTTTCCTGGTAGGAGAGAAAGAGTCTAGGACCAGGAGCAGATACAAAGAATCCTATTTTACTGCTGGCAAATTGTTAGGGAATCCCTATTTCTTTCCACCCATGGGAAGGGGATCTGGCAAGCCATCACGTGGAGCTGTCAGAAAGCATCACCTCCCTCCATCCTGATGCTGCACAGACCCTGGGATGTCAAAAGCCGTCAGTCCTGAAGGGGATGTTTACTTCTGTTGATGGCAAGGTAGAGATTTGTTATCCGCTTGGCATCCTCTCTGAGCAGCACAAGGACACGCCATTCCCTCCAGTTGCTTTTTAGCTCAGCTGGGTTTCCTCAGCCTGTCCAAGGGCTGGATTTCAATGCTTTCCCCTCTGGCAGGTGCCATCAGGCACTGGGAAATGAGACCAATCCCACCATAACCTGCCCAAACGCCATTCTGGGGTCTGAGAGCTGTGATTTTTATTCCCAGATGGAAACTGAGCTTTTCAGGCGGGTTGGAAAGGGCGGGTGCTCTGGAAAACAACTGGCTTTTTGAAGAATAAGGTGAAAGGACCTTTCTGTGGCTTAAATTCTTTACGCTAATTTTAACAACTATTCCAACCCCTTGAAAATTGCCACTCTGAAAAAATAAACAGGGCCCATATTCAGCCACTGAACTGGCACACAGGCGTTCCTCGGCCACGACCGGAATGCCTAACAGTAGCCAGCCTTATTCCTGCGTGCAAAAGCGAAGGGAGAGAGAGGAAGAAGGAGAAAAAGAAAGAAAGAAAGAGAGGGCTCCTCCAGGCTAATTGGCCTGCTGTTGGATTGGGCTGCTGACATTGGGCTGGTTTTAAGTTACATGTAAGCAAGTGAAACGGTATATAAATAATAGCAGGGGGAGAGCTACAGTGGAAAAGCCAGCCAGTGTCTGTCTGACTTGAAGTTCTGTTATTCATCAAGTCCTAGTGTGGTTTGTGTCATTCGAGGCGCGCTCGCCAAGAGCCAGAGAGCTGCCCTTGGAGAGCACCCACCAGCCTGCCTACACCAGCGCTGGGGATGGATCTGCCACCTGAAGTGGCAACGTTGAGTCAGGAGAATCCCCAGACAAGGGGATCCCTTGACTAACAAGGGATGACCTCCAGCTGCCACCCTGGGAGAGCCCATCCTCATCATCGGTCCTCAGGACTAGGCTGAGATGGCCAATGAATGCAGTTCGGGATTTGTGTTGGGTAAGAGTGGCTTTGCTTCAGGAATGACTTTCAGAAAGGCTGCAGCATAAGTGAGCATCTCTAGAGACCTCATGATGCCTTTTCCCAAAGACCCTCAAAAGCAGAGCGTCTTTTAAGTCTGAATAACAAGCCCTGATCAGTAGCTACAGGTACTCACGTAGCTCAGCAGCTGACAACACCTCATCCTCTAGGGCTGGCTGAAAGATTTATTTAGTCCCTCATACTACCTTCCTTTAATAAACAGTCTTTGCTACCATTTTAGTCTATATCTTTTTTTTTTTTTGTCACCAATGATTCAACTTTTCTTTCTTTTTTCTTTCTTTTTCTTTTTTTTTCCTAATTTAAATTTTCCATGCACACACAACCTGTGATATATATTAGGAAATTAAAACCTCTATCACCCTTTGTATGTATACAAATATACACCCTGGAGGGGTGAGTACTATACAGTCTATATTTCGTATATAGCTACTGTTGTGTCTCCCATTTCCTCCTTGGGTTTGTTTTGGGTTTTTTCCCTGTAATCTCCTTAGTTTGGCTTGGGTTTTTTTCTCTCTGCTACACTTCCTCTTCATTCCTCCGTCATTTCCTGGCTGTATTCTCTCTGTTATCCTTCTTACTATCTCTGCTGATGGGAGATTTCCTGTCATCTCCAACAAGTCACACTTTCAAACTTGTTAGATAAATGGAGTTGGGTTTGTTTGTTTGTCATTACACAGAAGACATGTTGAAATGTTTTTATTTATTTATTAGCTTTTATTTTATATTTATATTGGCATCCATGAAAGAATCTGTTTTTCTGGTTTTCTCCACCACTGCATCAGCTTCTCCTCTTCCGTTATGGACTTTATGAGACTGCAAGGGACTCAGGAGAGTGACGCTGTTGTTTTCTTTTGCACTAAAGCAAGATTTAGAGTGGGAAACATCCCAAAAACCAGGGCATGGTGAAGGACTAGTCATGAGGAATGGTCCCCATGGATCCAAACCATGTGTCTGTACAGCCTTGCCATGCTTCAATGCCTGTGAACTGAAAATGAAAGGGACATTCCTTCATAACACAAAGAAATAAAGAATAAAGGAATTTGGAGCTATTTATGTGCTAAAAACCCTTTCCCAACCTGGCCTGCCCAGCTGCATGGGGCAGCTATAGGGCAATGCTTGTGCACCAAGGAGAGGCTGCAATAATGGGTTTTCCTCATATATTTATTGTCTGCATGCAACACATGGTAAATTGTTTGTTTTCTGACTTGAGTGCTGGGAGAAATTTAGACGCCTTTCTGAGCAAAATCCTGAAAGGCAAATTGAAACAAAAAACCTTACCACAGAGGAAAGGAGGAAGGTTTTTATAAGGTTTTATAAGAAAAGGTTTTTGTAAGATTTGTAAAGGAAAGTTCTTTTATGTTGGAAACTCTCCGATCACTACCCAATGGCTACAGCACAAGGAGGAGACAAGAAGGAATCCTATGGGATTCTTGAGACAATAGTTATTTGTCATGAATAAACTCTGAGCCTGGCTGGTCCTGAGCCAGACATTGCTAGTTTGTCCTGGCAGACATGGTGTTACATCACAAACACAATTATGTCATGTTGTAACACCAAGCTGCCAGATAGGATGTCTGAGACAGCATCTTGGAGGCATCAGATGGAGGGAACAGCAAGACCCTTCACCACCAATGACCAAGAACAATTCAAGCGCTGAAAGGTGCTACCAACACACAGGTGATGGGTGGAAAATAGGGGGAAACAAATAGCATGTAGAATCCCAGAGGGGCACAGCTCCAAGACTGGGCAAGAACAAGTCTGGGAGTTTTGAGCTTCCAGTGTCTATCACACAAAGAAAGCACAGACTGGATATACTCAGGCAGAGAACCTACAGATGCTCAATGGGGAAGAGGGAAGCAAATGCTGTCATATGATGGGTAAATCATCAATTTTTGGTCTTTTTTTTCATTTCATTCACTGCTGCTGAGTGTTAGCTTATAGAGAGATTCAATGTTCTTGGTGCTGGACGATGCTGAGTGTCTTGACCTTGAATTCACCAAAGCAGCTGACAATAAGCTCAACTTGGCTTTAAATTTATTTTATTTTAGCATGGGTTCTTAGGGGAAACAAATGATTCAGAAAGCCCAGAAAAGGAGACATATCAGTGCTGGAAAGTGCCTACAGAACCAGCTGGGTTTCAATGAAAAAGCACAAATGACCCCATAGGTCCGTGTTTACCCATGCGGCCACATTGTGTGTGAGTAGGCATGTGCTCAGAGTGCACAGAAGTGTACCTAAAACTCACATCTTAGAAGTCCTACAAAAAGAGTAAAAAGGCTACAAAAAGGGAAAAAAAGAAACAGAGAAGGGAAAAAATACAAAGAAATATTTGGGCAACTGGAAGGAATTATTCTTTCTTCCATACTATGGGCTCTATTCATAAATCATCCATAATTTTTTAGATGTTTAGAACAATGTTACCATTTGATGAAATAAAATAGGGAATCTATGTGACATCATCTTTTATCTCAAGAGTTCTGCACACTTGGTCATGTTCCTGAGCCACATTTGTTCTGCAGATATTTAGAACAAAACTGACATTTTATAGACTTCCTTCTGCTTGTGCATGTGTTGGAGACAGTTGTTTGGATTAGCACGATCAAAAAATTTAACACAGCCTTTCAAGATCCCATTTTCATCTGGATTTGCACAATACATAAGAGAGCATTATGCCAAAAATATGGTTTTTGAAAACACATAGACTTTGTTGTGATCGTTTGTAACTGGTAAAATCCTAGGATGCCCTGATTACCATGACCTGTGTGCTTTCATACAAACCTAAGATATGAAAGTACTGTATACAAATGAAAACCGTTAGCTTTCATACCACATGTGTTGTACTTATGCCAGTGGGAAATGACAGAGAATGTACAAGGTCATGGTTTACTAAAAATATAAAAGTTTAACATGTGGTGTTAATAGAACACACAACAGGGGTCACTGGTACAATGGAAAATAATTCATTTCCAATGTCAGGCCAAGTAATTCACTAGGAAAGAACATTTGAAAATGTGTTACTTATATCTTTCTCTTTCTATTCTTTATGATGAGTTTTAGGGAAAAAAAGAGCAAAATTACTACTAATAGAAATGCATAAATAATAGGTGTGATTCAGATTTCAACTGTGTCAATATAAACCAGGCACATGAGTCCCACTGGAGCAGGCAAAATTATACTAATGTATGCTACATCAGCAATGTACCCTCTCTTTCCACCCAAACCTTTAACTAGCAGTAACTAAATCTCCACCAGGATGTTTAAACCTTGATCACTCTCTCTTCAGCTCTTGGGGTGCCTCAACCCAAAACTAAGTGACACAAAATCCCTGACCAACCACTGCCTAATCCGGGCAGCACATCAGCCTAGAGGCATCTGTGCATACCAAGAGTGCAAGGACTTGTCTGCATGGACCTGGCACCGAGATCCCACCATAAATCACATAGTCAGTGTCACCCTCCACCTCTCAGCTCATCTGACGGTGTTCCCCAGAACAATGTGCCAGGCTGAGCCTTGCACAAGCTGTACCTACATGGCAAGCTTGCAGTGTCCCATGACATACAGACAGAAAGTACTCAAACCCCCTTCTCATCGTGGGATGCTACCTACCCTCTCCACATCCCCTGGGACCACCACAGTGGCCAGCACATGCATGTGCCACACTGGGTCCCCCCTGCCCCATCACCTGGGTAGCACAAGACCTCGTACCTCAGCATGAATCCTGGAGGCCCCACACCTATCAGGCACCCCTGATTATTTGGGGGGAAATTAATCAGAAACAGGTGATGCAGAGTTGCTTCTTATAACCGATAGATAAGTCGGTGAAACAAAGGTGTTCTGAGCACTACAGATGATGCTGCTGAGAATGTGCTGGCCCTAAGGAGCACACCCCATGCATGTCTGGAGCATTAAAGCCAGAAGAGCTGATGTAACACCATGGCTTGCTGGGAACCTCCTAGATAAACCTGCCGCACAGAATCTGCTCCAGCACTGCCTTTACCTGCCTCTTTCAATGTGCCGCATGCTGCTGTCAGCAGCTTTTGCCTAAAGAGAGAAGCAGGTGAAACTGTTTTTCTTTCCTTCACTCCCTTACTGAAAGTGTTTTCATTTCTGGGTTGGCTCAGTCCATTTATGTAACATGCATGTCCCCATCTGAACAGCCAAGCTGATTGAAAACATGTTTGAACTGGCTGTCCTTCCCCTCCTGTCTCCTGGTGTTTCTGATGCAGTCTCCAGTGCACGGTCCACAGAGCTGCCTGGCACCAGTGCCTGGCAGAGGTGTTTTATGCTTTTCAAGCAAGAACAGCCATGGTCAAGCTAGAAAAGCTTTTGGAAACCATCTATCAGCTGGACCATGGAGACTGGGCTGTGATGCTTCCTCGATGCCGGTTTTTGTAGGACTCAGCTCAAGCCACCACCAAGTTTTTGTAGGTCAAGTCTTGAAACTGTTTGCGTTCCCCAGGGAGCCCCGGGAAGAATTGCAGGCTGATTTGTGCCCATCTACATCACCCACAGTGTCACTAAAGTTTATGGGATTCTTCCAGTCTGACTCAGTCAAAGGATCATTAAAATAATACAGTGAGAAACATAGTATAAAACCCACAGTGGAGAAATTAAACTGAGCAGACGGATGGAAAGATGGATCAGAAGGAAATGTGTGCTGGGCATTAAAAAATACAATATAGGGGCCTTTGCATGTCTTTTCCTGAAAACAACTGTGTTTATGTCACCTCCCGATTGGAAAAGGCTTCATTATAAATGTTTGCTATCTTATCTCCTGCAGCCCTTTGTATGCACTAAAGCCAGCTCTGCTGACGGTATTGGATAACGATACTCCTTTTCCCTCCCTTTCGAGTGGCAAACATCAGTGTGAAATTAATCTTTCACATACAAACGTGCATTCAACACATTCTAGTTGCTACGATTAACAACCTGACATAAAAAATATTACAGGACATAGTACACTCATAATAAATTCCTAAGAGATGATATTAGCTGGCTGTTGGAAAGCCAGACATGTTATGACACATTAAGCTCACCATAGAGGATGCTATTTAGCAAGATTTCATTTAAATACTATGGCTGATATGATATACCAGGCACGTTTTAAAAACTAATTCTCCAGTTTTCTGACATTGTCAGCAAGAATTTCAAGTTACTTTTAAAGGGCACACTGTGTGTGATACATAGCAGCATTTTCTGTGGGGCCAGGGTTCACTGAGCAGTCCTGAGCTGTCCCAAGTTACATTAAAATGCCTTCTTGGCAGTATGCACAGCCATGCTTACAGTGCCTACTACAGCTCAGCTGATGGTTGGTAACCTGCTAACCCCTTCCACAACCATTTGCAGTTGGAAATCACCCAGATGTCATATCAAACAAATTCAGAAGGGAGAAGATACTTTCCTTTATGCCTTTATATACATTTACAGTGGTTTATCATCCCCTAAGGAAAAGAAAATCTTTCTCATATTTTCTTAGGAGCAAAACCAGTATTTGTCACCAATGCATCGGATTACAAAGAAATGAACCAGTTTATTTTAAAATGAAGCACTAAAGCAGCTCTTTGAGATCTGCTCATGTGTATGCTTAGTGAGACAGATACCCTGGCAACTATCATGGGGACATTTTTAGAAACTGTCTTAATTATCTGGCCCAGTGTTTTGTTATGACATGTAGCTAAGAGCAGGGAGAGATGCGGTTTCTCTGTCCCCTGCCAAACCTTCCGATTTTCACTGTTTGCTTTGTTAATTTAAAAATGTAGTAACAATTTCAGAAGTTACCCATGTGATCAAATACAACTGATAGCCGCATCCTCTGCTGGCACGGGCTCCTGATAGGGAACCAGATGTGTGTGGGGCTGCAGGGATGAAAAGGAGGGAGGGAGCAGAGGAGAGGATGTGTGAGGCACTGAAACGAAAGAGCTTCCTCTCACCGTTCTCCCTTTCTGCTGCTCTACTACTTACAGTTAAATAAATTATATCATATAAAGACCAGCTTAACAATTTGAGCTATGTACCTCCCACATCGTATCTGTTGGGATGTCCCTATGATTGGGGAATATGATGACTGTTAAAAATGAAAAACAAAAACAAAAACAAAAGCTAACCAGTGAGGAAGGAAATTCTTTCCTGTGAGGGTGGTGAGGCACTGGAATCGGTTGCCCAGGGAGGTTGTGAGTGCTCCATCCCTGGCAGTGTTCAAGGCCAGGTTGGATGAAGCCTTGTGTGGGATGGTTTAGTGTGAGGTGTCCCTGCCCATGGCAGGGGGGTTGGAACTGGATGATCTTGAGGTCTTTTCCTACCCTGACTATTCTATGATTCTATGATTTTATAATAGAAAAACATTCTGAAAGTACTAATACCTAGAATCATAGAATCATAGAACAGTCAGGGTTGGAAAGGACCTTAAGATCATCCAGTTCCAACCCCCCTGCTATGGGCAGGGACACCTCACATTAAACCATGTGACCCAAGGCTTCATCCAACCTGACCTTGAACACTGCCAAGGATGGAGCATTCACAACCTCCCTGGGCAACCCATTCCAGTGCCTCACCACCCTCACAGGAAAGAATTTCTTCCTTATATCCAATCTAAACTTCCCCTGTTTAAGTTAAGTTTGAACCCATTACCCCTTGTCCTATCACTACAGTCCCTGATGAAGAGTCCCTCCTTGCTATAAGGCTGCTATGAGGTCTCCACTCAGCCTTCTCCAGTCTGAACAGCCCCAACTTTCTCAGCCTATCTTCATACGGAAGATGCTCCGGTCCCTGAAATTGTTAAATTAATTTCTACACAAGCTTCAGGCAGACATACTTCAGTGTAAATCACTTTTTACATGCCTCTTAAGGGAAAATTAAAACAAGAAAAAGGATCATATAAAATCAACAGGTTTTATAGAATATAAGCCTTTATAGAATAAAACACACAGAAGAGTATCACATTATTAGAAAAAGCTTCTTTTTCTGCAAATCATCCCCAAACAGCAGTTAAAGTGGCAGAGCCTCAGGGAGGGAAACACCAGCATGAGAGCACTGCTGCTCACAGCCATGCTCTTACATCACTTTATAGAGACACCCTCTCCCAAACAGACAGGGGTCAGCATCACTCCTTTCCCTCCCTCCTCATGCTCTTTGGTGAAGTGGAATTAAAACAGCCCCACAACTGCTCACGACACTGAAAGGGAATGTGATTAACAAGCTCCTGACCTCTGCCTTCAGCTAGCAACTCCTTTTCCTGCTCCTTACAGGCAGATCTCTGCCGGGCAAAGCTCCCTTTGCAGAGCTGGCACCAATCCTGCCTGCACCAGCACAAGCAAATGTGGCATTTTCTCAGAGCAAGACAGTTGGGTTCCTCATGAGGGCAAGGATTTGCAGGGCTGGGACACAGGGTCTATGGGAAACTTTTAACTGATGCTAATCAGTCCCATAAAAGGCTTAGGAAGAGATCCCAGTATGGTCTACAGGCTGCACCTACTTGAGCCAGCAATGCAGCCCAGAACAGGCAATTTTAGGGGGGAAACCCAGGCAGCACTGAGGACACAGCACCCAGCAATGACAGGATGCCCCTTTCTCCCTGGAAAACCCTTAAAATACAGCAGGTCAAACTGAGATATTCAGTGTGTCAGTGTTTAACTGGGATCAAGACTATAATCAAGACTGAAAAGAGTTTGTCTGCATCAATACTAGAAAGAGTTTGTCTGCTTCTTACCAGGCTGTTACAGGAATTATTTGCACCAAATATCTCCTAAAAAAGCTCTCTTTAGGTAGGATAAATCCATAGGAAAAGTGTGTCATGAACTCAGCTGTACCCCTCAGAAATAAATCACACCCGAGCCTGAATAATCGTGCAAGTAAACGACAGCAAATTAACAAACTGCATCTGATCAGGAAGAAACAGTCTGTAAAATACAGCTTATTGCAGCTGGGGAAGGCAATGGTACAGGTTCAACACCAGGTTACTTTCCCACACATCATGTCCTCTGTTTGCGCAGACGGATCCATCTGTCTGCATCTATATATAACTAGTACAGAAACAAAGCGAGATAACCAGGTTAAGGTTAGTGTTCGGGGTACATGTGTGCCTGTGTCAAATAGGGTATCCTGATTACATAATTAAATGCTTTCCTGTTGGAGTAATTAGGAGAGACATGCTGAGATTTATAGACGCCTAATCGTTGCAGACATTCTCAGCTCCCTATCTGAGGGACTGAGCCTGTGCTTTTTGCCAGATTCTCATTTCCCCCACATTTTTACAGTTGCAAAATTAGATTAAAAAATGAGACGAATGTGAAGGCTTCTCGAGAGTGAGCCGGCTGCTTGCATTTTTATATCCAGCTTATTTACATGGACTTTGCTTATGTGTTTCTCCCCTTCAAACAAACTCTCTCTTTGTCTTTTCCCCGACAAGAGCTGTCTAGATGGAAATAGAGATCCAGCCAGCCCTGTTCTCACTGGGTGCCGTTGTACCTCTCTGGGAAAGGATGAAGCAGCACAGACCACTTTTATCCCACTAGTATATGTGAAAAAGATGAAAACTGGCCTTGACACTAAGTTGGGCAAACCAGAAAGCTGACTGTCCATAGCCAACGTGGCAACGATGCAAAAAGCCTTGGAAGATGTGAAGATTTAGGGTTCTGACTCACAGACGGAGCAGATTAAACTCAGGCTTCCCACAGCTTCCTGCCCTGCCTCATTTTAAAGTCTCCCTCCTCCACAACATGGACACTTCAGCCACCACAGTACAAATCCCTGCTGGGTACCATGAGCAAAACCCCAGGTGTTTAGCAAAGGCACTGGCATGGCACCTGCCCCTCGATGGTTTCAATATCTTGCCTCATTTTTGCAGGTGAGGAAACTGAGTTATAGAGAGGCTTGGTCCAAAACTTTTAGGACTGGCTGATCAAAGCTGTATTTCTAAGTCAGCACCTAGGCATTTATTAAAGACCTGCAAAGAAATTTGGGCAACTCATGGAAATATCTCGATATGGAGTCAGAAATCAGGTTTCAGGAATCAGTTTCTTCAGTGCTTTCCTCCCGTGATTTGCCTCTCATACTGCAAAAGAGGGTGATGTTAGATGACATAGGAGTGCCAGTGTGGATAAATCATTACTAGCAGGATAGTAAGCCTGTTTCCTCCCCATTTTCTTAACCCAGCTGGACACAAGCTGATGAAAAGCCTGGATCCAGCCTTGTTCCCATTACCGGCAATCAGGTATAAGCCCAAGCTCCAGGACAATGATTAGCAATCACATCTAGATTTAATTAGCACAACTAAAGATCTCAGGGACTGCTAATCACAGCCCCAGTTCACAGCCAAAAGCATCAATGTGAGTTAAAATGGATGGTGGTACTCATTAAGACAGGACCACGCTTCCAAAGGGAGCCATGGGGTGGCAGGGATAGATGTAAACTCAACCCATGTGTGAACGCATGCAGTCATGAGGATTTTCCCTTTGCAGGTTGCTTTCAGAGATCCCTGGTGAGTGGTGTTTCTTTCTGGGGATTTTCCTCCTTATCAGCAGTTAGCATCTGCCAAGCTGCTGAAATGTGATTTAATTTCTCATCTATGTGATCTGGACATTAGTATTCTGCTTCACTGCTGAAAAGTTCAGAATAAGCCAAGAGGTTCCTGGAACACAACAGTTAATGAGGAAAAGTTGTCTTGGCAAGAGAAATGGTTTCATAGGCTGGTTCGAATATATTAAAGGTGAAATGTTTTGCAATGGGGAGGATGCTCTTTCCAGCCCGAGTTTTCAAGGTTGAGTTTCCTTATTTGCATTCTTTTGAAAGCACAGATAAAAGCTTGGAGTCATTTCTGCCTCCTTTGCTATTTTGAAAAGTCCAGGGGCTAGATGTAGATGCTGAGGGATGTACTTGGCAAACACAAAATACTGGGGGAGGGAAGAAGCAGACAGGAAGAAACTAAGAGTTTGGGCATTTGATAACAGGAGATATTCTTCCCCTAATTCGAAGGCTGAGCCTCACCAAAGTGAACAAGCTCTCCTGTCCTGCACCTCTAAAATGGTACCAGCTGCAACATTTCATCAGGAAAACATGAAATAACTTATTCTGTTCAGACCAATTGATATCAGTGGAAGAAGACAACCCTGTGAGCTCCTTCCCATCTTGAATATCTCTTGGCTATCTCCCTGCTGCATTTCATCTTTTCACATGAGGCCAGTGCAGAGGAGAGCAGCTTGGCCATGCCTTCACAAGCAGGGCATCTAATTGCCATCAGGAGGCTGCCCCAGCTTATAAAGATTTGCTACTAAGGCAAGCACTGCTGGAGGAGAAACATCTCTTTAAACCATTACCATTTACTTTGCAGTGTGAGAGTCCCTTCTGCCCATTTTCACACATTCATGGTGGAATACGATAAGTCATAATCATGCTTTCAAGCCTGACTGTTTGGCTCCCATCTCTCGGAGCAGCAGCTTCTCGGCTGCCTGCCTTTGAAGTGTATCTAAGCTCCTAGTAGCTATAAGATGACACTTAAGTTACACCTCTCCTGCATTCTTATCTCTGTCAGCGGTCTTTGAATCGCTGACACATTGGCAGCCCAATGGCCCTTCTGGTGAGCGGGTTGTCCCCTGCGTGACCTTTGGGTTTCTGAAGAAGACACCTGAAACCCCAAATGGAAGGGATCAGAGGAAGGGGGAATCCCACCTCTTCTTCATCAGCTGCCAAAGAGCCGTCTCCCCTTCCACAGGAAGCAGCATCTGTCTTATCTCTCTATTTGTCTCCCCTTTTTTAAACTTCTCTTTTAGACATAGGACCTTTTGAAATCGCTTTTTGTTTCCCCTTCTTTCCCAACGCATCTTTGAACCCACTCTCTCCTCCAAGTAAACATCACTGCCACAGGGAGGGTTCCTAGAGGGAAGGTTGTGCTGCTGTTAGTCATGCAGAATAAAGATGAGGTTTTGGTCAGCTGCAAGAATATGGGGTACAAACCAAGCAACATTACTAGAGCAGGAGGCATGTTTCTCCTCTTGTTTTGTAGTTCCTTTCATATCAGTGTTAAAACCACTAAAAAGGTACAGTATGCTAATATCTTTATATAATGATTAAAGTAAAATTAAGAAGAAAAAATATCTCTAATCTACTCTGGATAATGCTGTTGAACATCAAAGAACATCTGCCTCTCCCAGTCTGAGTCTTCACCTGCACTCATTTCTCATTCTTATCCCTATAATGTTGCACTGATAATAAATCTGGACTTCATGAGCACATAATTTAGTTATTTTCAAGTGTAGTCCAGTATGAATGGAGAAATACCAGAAACAGCACCAAGCCTGGTACCTCCTGCCAGAAAAGTGCACTGCAGTTACTCTTAGTGGACAGAAATGGGAATGTTGGTAGGGTTTTACTCCTCACATCCCAGACGTGGATTTCCTGAGTCTGGATGGCAGAAGGTCCCCTGAGCAGTGAGGGGTACCATGGGGCTCCTGTACATGTCAGATGGTCTTGGGCAGCACTATGCAAACCCAGTGCTCAGGACTTTCCTTAGCTTTCTTACCCGTGCAGAAAACTACAGAAGCCCTCATTTCTCCTCAGATGATCAACTTGCTGTTGCAAATCTGCTGCCGGCATCATTCCCTCCTCTCAGCTCCCTTTTTCTCCCTCCTGTGCTACAGATCCATTTGCATTTGTACTTTTCAAGCACGTAACGAAGACCAGAAGGGCTGCTGTGATGGACAGAACTAGTTCAGCTCTTGCTGGATTTTGATGAAAGGCAATTTGATTTCCACAGCCAAGTTATTTAATGAGCCTCTAAAATTACAGCCACAAATTATGCACATACAAAACTATGCATTTGTGCACTGAAGAGGCAAGATTTCCAAAACAGGAAGCCATTGGTCTGCATTAAAAGAAAAAACCCTGCCTGCATAGCTGGTTCCCCCTATCAATGCATATAATTATTCAGTCTGCCCAGCTAACACAGTGGATTGAATGCACAATGGCTCTGTAGGTACTTACCTAGCCATTTTCACATTATAGATGTCTCCTGCTGTGTTTATACACCCATTTGCTGCACACAGATTTATGTCTGGATCAAGGAAGGACACAGCTCCCATCACACAAGAACCATGTGCAGCATTCTCTGATGCTGAGTATGGGGGTAGCATTACTTTAACCCAGCTCCCTCCTTCTTCCACCTTCAGGGTTTCAATGCCTATTTAGCCAGCTCTTTGCAAGATGTCTGAGATGTCCAGAAGCCTGCAAAGAGCACCAGCTGCCTTTGTGCCCCATGAAGTTGTATGGGAAGAAAATGTATGCAGAACCCATGCAGGGATTCATTCATTCATCTGCTGCATGTAGTGGCTGCAGCAGCAGTCACAATGCCTTGCCTGCTTCATCGGCAAGCATCCTCCACGTCCCAGTTTGAGACTGGTCATGATTTGTTGAGATGAGATGACAGAGTGATGGAGAGCCCCATTGCAGTATGCAAGTGAAGGTTTTAAAAAAGCAGAAGAGGAGAGGTACATGTCCCATCAAATTAAATTACTTTCAGTTGATAAGCCCCATCTTTCACTCTTCCTCAGCAGCTGATGGAAGCCTGACATCAAGGAAGGGGTTAATTGCTTCTTGTTTTATCTCTTCATCTACTCACTCTTTTTATGCAGCTCCAGAGGACTGATTGGCCTTTAATTATAACATATCCTTTTTCTCTTCTCATTTTAAGGGTTTTTTTAGTCTTTTTTTGCTTTTTTTATTTCCTTCTGAGATTATCACAGAAGCCCGCTGAACACTGACCTGTTATTTTAAACCTGTTGGCAACCTCACATCGGATCATTTTCCATCATATCTTGTGATCCTCCCTTGCTCCATCCTTCACATTTCCTAACAGAGCCCATGAGAGTAGCAAGGTTTTTGCCAAACCAAAGACTCTTGTATGGTTTCTTATTCAAATCTCAGCTATCTTCCCCTGCTCAGTTGAACCTACTGCCAGGTTGGATGTGGCTTGGACCAACCTGCTTTAGTGGAAGGTGTCCCTGCCCAAGGCAGGAGGGTTGGAACTGGATGATCTTTAAGGTCCCTTACAACCCAAACCATTCTGTGATTCATTGGTTCAGTTGGAATAGCTGTGAAAAGGGTCTTTTTCTACTTCTGCAGAGCAGAAGAAACTCTCTAGGAACAGTGGGGAAACTAGTCAGTTTTCTGTTCTTAAAGCGATTTTTACAGCAAAGAAAGGAGGTGCTCAATGACAGACCAGCAGATGACAGCTGCCTTCTCCAGAGACCATGGGAAGCATGACGAATACTACAGTGCAGCGTATACTATCCTTATTGTCGTGGTTTAAACCCAACCACAAACCTTGTTCACTCACTCCCCCCCTTCTTGCCCTCCCCCTGCTCCTGGAGGGACGGAGAGGAGAATCAAAAAGAATGCAACTCCCACGGCTTGAGATAAGAACAGCCCAGTAACTAAGGTATAACACAAACCACTGCTGCTACCACCAATAATAATGGTGCTAAAGGAAATAACAAGAGGAAAGAATACAACACCTCAACACCAGCCGACCAATAACTCACCCCACTCCCCCCAGCCGAGCACCGACCGATACCTCCTCCAACCCTGCAGTCCCAACCCTTCCGGGTAACTCTCGGTTACCTCCCTGGGCATGACGTGCTGTGGTATGGAATACCTCTTTGGTCAGTTTGGGTCAGGTGTCCTGTCTCTGCTTCCTCCTGGCCTCCCCTCCTCCCTGGCAGAGCATGAGGCTCAGAAAGTCCTTGGCCTGACCAAACATTCGGGCAGCAACTGAAAACATCGGTGTTATCAGCACTGTTCCCAGGCCAAAAGATCAAAACACAGCACTGCACTAGCTACTAAGAAGGAGAAAAAATGGCTGCTGCTGCTGAACCCAGGACACTTATACAGCGCTGTCTCTAGCAAAGTTGGTCCAGTTCAGTTTACAGAAACTCCAGAGTTCTGAGTTTCTTTCTTAACTCTTGCAAAACTCTCTGCAGCTCTGTGAGCACCAACAGGGCTGAATCATGACAGATCTGCCTTTTCCGTTTCATTTTGTTTTCTGTTTTTTCTTAAAGCAAGACCATTTTTGCCAATTCCTCTTAAAATGAACACGGTCTCAACCTTTGCTTCTAAGGACTTGCACAGCCGCCATCAGTGTGCAGAAGCCAAGAGCATTAAAGTGATCTCAATGTACAGTCAGCCATGGCATGAATTCATTTTTATTTTCCTTTGAGACAAAATACACCTCTTTGTTTTCTATCATGTATTCCCTAATCCAACCTAAGCCGCTATTTAAACACAGGTTTTTTATCTTGAATAAGTCCTTTATACAACCTGACAAATTGCATAGCTGTTATAGGATCAAAATTCCCCATAACATAGCTACAACTCCCAATACTGCAGCTCCTTGGAGAGCAGAAGGGTTTCATAAATAAGAAGAGCTTCCTGTGCAGCAGGAAATGCCAACACACACCTCCCTGGGCAGAGCATTATTGGCCAACCAGCCCAAGAAGGAGGTAACAGCAAGGCTAGAAAGGCTGATCATGGCATTTCCTAAATTTAGCAACACAGGAAAATCAGAAATGGACAGCCTCAGTATAAAGCCTAGACTTTTCAGCGCACCTATAATCTCAGCGGTTAGTGCATGGACTGGGAAAGCTGGCAAGTCACTGAAAGCTTAAGCAGAAAATGAGATGCTTTCCAAAACAAAATAAAAAGACTGCAAAGAGGTCAGGGCAGCGTATGGAAAGATTTCATCACCAGCAAAGAGATCCGAGAATTTGTCCTCTTCCAGTTTTTCTTTGGGTATCTAAATATCTGGGGCGCACACATGCTGCACAACACGAGATTCTCGTAGCAAGCGCTGAAAACTTACTGGTAAAGCTGGAGCAAGCTGCCAGGTAAATAGCAAACACTGTCAAGCTGCAGGAAGTAAAAGCAGGGGCTCTACACCAGGAGGAGGACTTGAGCTACATGCCAGTGGAGAGGGACAAACGTCTGCCAAAGGATACATGGTCCAGCAGCAGAGCCAGGAGGGAGAGCATCCTTTTAGAGGCAAGTTTTAACAGCCAGCTCAGGAACCAGATGTGATTGCAGCATTCAGCTTCTGCAAAGCTGGACACAACAGGCCGCAGCTGAGCCTTGGAAATGTGCAGCAGAACATCTCCAAGAGAAATCTTTTTAAAAGCCTCAGCAAAGGAAGCAGTAGAGTTCGTTTCAACAGTGTCGAGCTAATGGAAACCGCTGCAAAGGATGGAGAGAAGTGGAAGGGACAAGTTTCCATTCAGTGTGCCAGCATTGGCCCAGGGAACATGTAACATAATGTAAAAATAATATGCTATTAAACATAATGGACTAGTTGACCCAAATGAGTCAAAGGAAGAAAATCAAAACTAAATGTTTCTATGGCATTAAATGAAAATGACTTGCCATTATTAGAAAGAAGTGGGAAAGCCAGAATTCTACATCTCACCTTTTTGGAAGCTGTAAATTTATCCCAGATTACTGCATTTCATATTCAATTTAGACAACATTCCAGTGCAGGTAGAAAAACTGCTCCATCAAAAACTGTTGGCCAGCTGCATCCAAAAATTGTTGATGTGAGAATGACTCTCACTGATTTAAAACTGAATCTGGGTCAGCATCTTACAGAACAAAACTGTTGCACAAACACGCGCACATCCTACTTGGTTATATTGATTTCAGCAATAACATCCTTTAAACATCTCTTACTTTCCAGTATCAGCCCACATTCAAAGGAGATTTCAAAGCCATGCTTGAATCCTCCAGACCCTTGACGTCTTAGTGCGCACCTGTAGGAGTGGGAAAGGATGCTTTGTGTGAGTGTTTTGGAAGAAGAAGGTTCAGTGAAACGGGTATGCCATGAGGGATGTTTAGGACCGCAATGAGTCAAAAAAAATGGTAGTTAAGGTACTAGTTATTAAGCGCCAAATTTTTACCACTATGTAATAATAATGGGAGCTGATTTTATTTTCAAGAATGTCTGAAGCCATTCTGAATGTTTCTCTAAATATAAGGAATTCAGCAGTTCAAGTGCTTCAGGATGTATAAAATGTGGGCTTTCCTCTTGTATATTTGCTGTTCATAATGAGTGTTTATGGCTGCACCATACAGTATGTACTTAATATGAGAAAGGAAGAAGGTTTCACTTATTTCCAGAAAACTTGCCAGTTCCCAGTAAGCTTCTGTTTCTTTTAACACTGAGCTGGAAAACAATAGCATCCAATTAACAACAGCACAATGCAACTGAAGTTTGAAATAAGCTGATCATAAGGAATGATGAAAGATCAGACATCTCCATGCTTAGTTTGAAGCTATGCAAGCATGCTCTAAATCCCCATTTTCAGCTGCTTCACAGAGACAATAATTATTATTTCTGTTGCAAATTTCATCTCCAGAGCACTTGGCACACACAACCTGGGTTAACCCTGAAAACAGCCAAATGTGGTTTGTGCTGGAAATATTGAGGTCTTCGTTGAACCAGAACAAGGTCATCACCTGCAGGTCACAAAAAGGTCCCTTTTGCTGTTCCTGGAAGCTCAAGTGAGAAGGTGCATAGAAAGGAGATAATGCCTACTCATATCCTAGTGGGGAAAATAATGCTGCACTTCCTTTCTCCTCCCACAAGGATGTTTTCCATCCACATTGGATTGCTGCAGTGATAGCTGCTCTTGTTTCCTTCTCATTTGATTTCTAATCCTGCTTTTGCTGAACTTAGGTCACCATCTTCCTCCTCTCATGTGTCCTAAAGGGAAAATTGTGGATGTGTCTTGGAGTACCACCTTGCCAAGGCAGCCAACTTTCATCCTGAGTAGTTTTATATTATTCAGGGTGCAGCAATACCAGTCACTGCAGACCCTGTCACGGAAAAGAATAAGGTTCTGTCACATTTCATGGGTGTTGTTTTTTGGTTTTAATTCCCAGCCAAGCAGGCGAAGGGGGGAAAAAATGATGTGGGATTTCGGTACACACAAAACATCTGAAACCAACATTTTTGGAACGTCTTGATCACAAATAAAGAAAGAAGTGATTTGAGATTTTCATATTTACTTGCACCTTTGAGGATGTTTTCAGTCTTTCATCCCATTTTGAAGGCGTGTCACCTAATTATGACTCTTTCATCCCTCTATTCCCCAGTTAGAACATGCCAATCCCTTTTACGGCAATTGATTATGACTTGGAGGTTTCCACATTCCAGCCAGTTCAGAGAGCTGGGATATTTGTGAATACCTGAATAAACTCCTTTAATCCAAAAACAAACTCCACCTGAAAGCGACGGTATGAAAAGGCCATTCATACGGTGTTTTCAGACTCACTGGTTCATGGTTTCTTTGGATTTGACCCGACTTCCTGTACTAATGGTCTCTGAATGCATTCCCAATTGTGGCTTACTGGTCTATAAGGTACCCAGCATTTATGGGTGAGAGGAAAAGTTGTTACACACCAACTGCTTACACAGTTTTTTGCCTGAAAGAGCAGAAAATGGACTTGAAATTCAAAGGAAACATAAAGTGTACAAATAGCCAGCCCCTTCTGCTAAATTATTTTTAAACAAATATTCCCATGATGTTGCTGCTTTAAAAAGATCTTGGCTTCTTGCAGATGAAAAATACCTTTAAAATTACCACTACAATTGTCATTCCCAAGTGTGAACATTGACACTCTGCTGATTAAGGTAGGGCCATGTTTAAGTAATCTGGTAACCTAAGTGCAAATGTGTCGATGATCTCACAGAGCAAGGAGAGACCGCAGAGGGAGATCTCCACTCCTGATAGTTATGGGACAGAGCAAGATGGCCAAAATCACGGGGAGCAAAGTGGCTACTGCCAAGATCAGACTGACAGAGGAGATTAAAGTTCACAAACACACATAATCACCTAATATAAGTAATATTTTTGGAGGCTGTGAAAGGATTTAGAGGTAGCATTACACATTTGCACTGTTCTTATACATTTTCTTACATATCCTCTCCAGACCACTGCCAGAAGCAGCACTCTGGTCCAGATGCTTTGTTCAGACCTGGCATGAACGTTTAATATGGGATCAAATGCTTCATCAATTGGTGAAGGTGAGTCCGCCTAAACAAGTCTTCTGAGCCTATGAAAGACATTTAAACCTACACAAAGGTGTTATTTTTTTGGAGATAAGGCAAATTCCAGTTCAAAAGCTGCAGATGGGTTACACATCATGTGCTACCTTTAAAATTTGGGCCCTAAATTACAAAAACTTGTCAGTCAAAGCGCTCCAGACCCTATGGGTTAGATGGGAGATGCCATCCTCTTGCCACAGCGTTGCTGTCGCCACCCAAAACTCTTCCTGGTATCAAGACTGTATCATTGAGACTCAACAAACCACATTCATGAGGATGGACTTGCACCAAAGAGCCCTTTTTAAAAGTTATTTGGTGCTTTTTTGACAACTTTTTCTTAATTATTGCACTTACCACCTCATAAAGATTTAACAGAGAACACAAAAATGTATGACCCAGAGATAGGTGCTTGTGTTTGAATTTTTATTATTTGGTGGTCTGGAGGGATTTATCTGCGTGTGAATACATGGCACCTTGATTTCGGTATCCTGTGAAGGGCAGGATCTAATGAGGCAGAGGAAAGAAGTGACAGATTTTGGCTTCCTGCTGGCCATCCTCAGAGATGGAAACTCCCTGTGTTGACTGACCGGCTTGGCTGAGTGATAAGCCAAAATGGGTTCGGGCATCAGGCCAAGGCGGGGAAGGTTCCTCCTTCAGGATAAGATTAATGAGTTTCAGGAGGGGGCAGAGATTCAGGACTCATCTTACATCTGATTTCCCCCCATGCAGTGGTGACATTTGTCTCCCTGACGCAGGGTCATTGTATCGCTCGCTTGGTTGCCATCTGACTCTGGATTGCTCAAGATGCGCCAAAAAAGCCCGTTCCCTGGAAAACAGACATTCCAGCCTTCAGTATTTGGCAGTTCTCCTCTGCATACAATATCCTTGGTAAAGGAGATTTTTTGGAACCTATAGCTAACACTGCTTGCTGGTAGTGGCTGTTTGCCTACTAAATAAACAGGACCAGAATATGCCTCATTACAGTCACACAGTGGGTTTTATTTTTCTCTGACATTTCAGGAGGTGGTGCAGAAAATGAGACTCTCTCCAGAGTGATTCACGCAGTAGCCAAAGAGGTCTCTGTGGCTGACAGTAAACCGTGTGACCTACCCATTTCCCAGTAAGGATCCAGTGCCCGGCGCCAACACGGGACAACGGGGAAAGAGGGAATGGGGAGGGAAAGCTCTTGGAGAGAGATTGGGTTTGGAAACATCCCGGAGTAAATTTTGAATGAAAAAAAAAAAAATAGAAGGAAAAAGGAAAGGAAATTATGGCAAAATTTAAAAAACACTAAAACAACTAAACCTCCTCAAACTGAAGCCAGTCTTTGATTCCTTCTCTGAAATGACATCATCACATACCCAGTGCAGCCACAAAGCATGACAGCCATCATGGGCCTGCCTTGGGAAGGATATATCACTTCCCTTTGAGAAATATGGAAGATATTGTCTGTAATCTCAGCCTGCCCCAGGCCAGGCAGGGGGGCTGGTTTTTGCAATGAGATCCTTCTGCAGCATTTTTTTGTTCTTCTCTTGGTCTTTCACACAAATTAGGTGGCTCCCGGGGGCTGGAACGCTCTCCTCAGTGGCTGTGCACATCCACAGGCATTAAGCAAGGAGGTCAGAAAGGGATGGAGTTGGACGAAGAAGCCTGATTCATGCGGATGTGGCTGCTTGCAGCCCTGATGCAATGGCTGCAATGTCCCCTGGTACCATCTGTTGCTGGTGGCCTTCACTGCTGAATACCTTCATGCTTAACCCCACGTCTGCCAAGCTGGAACTACCTTCTGCTGCTTCCCTTCTTCAGTGATAAACCAGAAGAACAAAGGGCTTTGTTCTGCAAGAAGTGTGCATGTGGGACAAGCCCATAATGAAGTAGTGTTTCATTAGATGGAAGTAGGTACAGAAGGGTTGTGTTTCCAGAACTCATCTTGATGTCAAAGCACGTCACTGCAGAGAATGGAAAAACTAAAGCCCCAGCAGCAAAAGATCACTTTGGTCTGGTTTTTGATGCCATCATTGGCAGCAGAAATGTTTCTTTCTGTGACTGAAAGGAGACAAAATGAGATTGAGGTTCCCCGGAGACTTGCTTTTGGATGGTCAAACGGTCTGCAAGAGCCATGCACGCATCTGCCTTTCAATAGCCAAAGCGGGGGCAGGAGGAGTTCATTCCCAAGGGAGACAGACCAGGGCCCTTTCTTCGCTCCACAAGCAGCAGTCTGGCACAAAGATGGACAAATGCCATAGGAATCTGAAAAATATATTATTAGGATATGTGTAGCTCATATTACACTCTTCCAAATGTCTAGTTACATTAATGAAATCCATGTTTCATTGTTTCAGAGAATTTTAAGGCCAAAGGGACCATTAGATCATCTGGTTTGACCTGGATAACACGGGACAGAAAATTTTATCCACAGAGACAACATGTGTTTGATTAAGTTCAGTTAACACAGTGTTTCACCAAAACAATAGGAATGGATGCACTTTCATAATCCATATTTTTAGGAAAGACCTTACAATATGCATTCTCCCTTTGGGAACAGGAGCTCAGCCTTTATTGTTCTTTTAAAAGGCAATGCTGCCCACACTGGACACACTCCACAGAGGGGGAGGATGGGGAACGGAAGCCACAGCCACATCACAGGGGACTGTGTACCATCGTGTGCCATGCCAGTGGGGTTGGAGGCCTCCAAGCCTCCACCCCTGTGTCAAGTCTATAGGGCTAGTGGGGTCTGCCAGCAATGTACGTTAACCTGCAGAGTGAATCTGATCTGGGGAGATCCTCTCTCCCTCTCTCAAAAACAGCTAAATGAGCAGTGCTTAGACTGAACGCAAGCTGCTACATTTTGCCTTTTTTTATTATTATTAGCAGAAATGCAGTGGAAGATACTCAGACGTTTTGGCCATGAGCAGAGAAAGAGGCTTTGAAATAAAATATCATTATTATGGCTGCATATTTCAGCTGGCACCAGATGAAGACTGTTGCAATGAGCACTGCACAAGGAACTGCTGGAAGACACCATGAACAAATGGCAGGAGAACACTGACTAGTGGTGAGAAAACCAAAATATCTTTAGAAGCTCTGGAAATTATTAGATTTT
The DNA here is from genome assembly GCF_037157495.1 of Lathamus discolor. Taxonomy (NCBI): domain Eukaryota; kingdom Metazoa; phylum Chordata; class Aves; order Psittaciformes; family Psittacidae; genus Lathamus; species Lathamus discolor. Next base: position 4,237,468 of record NC_088909.1, on the reverse strand, counting down.
TGACAGCATTCTTCATGGCAACGCTTTCTTTTTTCATCAGCTGTGGAAGTGATCAGTATTTTATCTCATTCAAATTTTGGCAACAAGATGCTTTTGCATCTCACAAAAGAATATCTTGTGTTCTTATTTCTTTTTCCCGAATTACAATATGATAAACAGAAGCACAAGGAGACTTTTGCAAGGTCATAGCAGGGAAGCCTAAAGAAGGGGCCAGGATATCAAAGTCTGGTTGTCTGGGTCTGACTCCATCATTACTATCAATAGAGATAATTATGATAAACCCTTTTATTTGCTATAGTATATATAATACACATTCGTTAGCTTAAATAACGTGTATTTCAGGCAGGGGATAATTATGACTTTAGGAGGAGCTGCAGCTAGCTACGAAAGTTTCCCAACTACTGCCAATGCTTTTTGAGTACTTTAAATCATTTAAAGAGGGGAAAGGTTTGTCACAGGCTGCAATCACTGCCACTTCACATTTCTCTGATAAAACCCATGCAAATGATTAAGATCCTGAAAGGGAGGTGTCTCTGCACATCAGTTTTCACCAGGCTTTCCGCTTCCAAATTGGTACGGCTTATGTGAACAGAGCCTTTTGGTAACAAGAGTTGTTCAAGGTGTTCATAGCACATAGCAAAACACTGACTCTACTGTCTTTCCTCCTTTCTTTTTTAAGACTCCCTTTTTTTTTATCTTGTGGTCCACATTACTCATGGACTGCAAACGATTCCCAAGAAAGCCACAATCAGTGGATTCTCCCTCTGTCTGTAAAAATAAGACTGGATCCGACCTGCCATGAGGTCATTGTTAGCAGCCGGTTTTGGCTGGAGCCAAGCCGTGAAGCCGATTCACACACACACGGCCACCCCTGGTGAGGTTTGTGTTGCAGAGGACTAGCAGTGCTCCCACGGTCACTGCCCCCAGCACAGCGGTCAGTGAGGCAGGACTTCTCCAGCCACCCTGCTATCTGCCATACTGGTGGGGCTAGAAGGGGGTTATGCTTATAAAAGTACACGGGGTATAAAAGAAGAAGACCACAGCAGAAGACAATTATAATGGCAATTATGATTATATTATAGTGGCAGGCAGTGGGGTGCCACAGCAGCACCATGGGGGCTCAGCACCTCTCGTGGTGCTGAGATGCTCAGATGTGGCAGAGACAGGGTGATGGAAAAGGCTCCTCAGACAACCGTGGGCAAAGTGCCATTGCAGCCCAGGATTATCTGGTTTCCAGTCTGAAACGTTGTGACCTCAGCTCCATTCCCTGTAGACTTAACCCAGCAATACTAATTTAGCACCAGCATCCTGGTTGGCAAAGTCAGCAGGGAGGCCATGAACTAAAGCTCTCCTCCACCCTGTCAGTCCTCCTCAATCGAGATCTGAGTCACACAGAGGGCTGGGAGACGGGTGGAGGAGACAGGGAAAGGTGTCATTGGAAACAATCATCCTTTGTACTACCTGCCCTGGATACAGTGGGACTTTGTTCTTCCACCAGCTTGCATCAACATGGGAGTCCCTCCTCCACGAGGTACATGCATCCACTTTGCCAAACAGTAGACTGAAGAAATTAGCCTTTACCACCAGAAGCGCCTTGAAAGGTGGCAGGTTTTAGCTGTTCATAATCATGTTAGAAAGGGGAATTAATTTTGAGTTATCACAAAAGGTGACAGAGTTGTCTTGCTTATGAACTGCGGCTGATTCTGTGTGTACTGATCTGTCGAGAAGAAAAGAGCCAGAAGCCTTTATTGGCTTCGCTGAGAGTAGCGAAAGTGTCTGCCCTCTTCCAGAAGATAAGTTCAGCCTTGTTTATTTTCATTTTAGCTATTCAGAAAGCTCCGTTATGTGCCGTACCAGACAATATCCCTGTGCCTTTAAAAAGGAAAGGAAGTGTCGTCCTGGCAAATGTAACTGGAGCAATAAAATATAAATCTTTGTAATTGTTGTGGAGACAGAAAGCAAAACAAACTGTGCTTAAGTACATTGTAAGAAAATGTCAGAGATTTGAGGGAATGGTCATTAGCATACGAAATCATTTATCTCCCATGAGTAAGTGAGTTGGCCAGAGACCAACCCATTTAATTTTCAGTATTTTTCCTTTTGGGATTTCTTGGAATGTCAAAACTACTATTTTTTCCTCCAGAAAGGAAGACTGACTTCAAGGCTGATGTTCAGAGACCACAGAAACAAGTTGGACAGAGTGCCAGCTCTCCCCTGCACACATGCATAGCTGAGTGCCTGGCTATGGGTGCAGATGTCGGTGTGCCCAAAGGTTTTGCAATCCCCATCTGTAGGGTTAGACCCCAAGCAACATTCATGGGTGCTGCCTGGCATTGACAACCAGCTCCTGAGAGGACACAGAAACTGCCTCCTGTATCATCATCCCCACCTATGAGGTTGTCTCCAAACATGTGTGAGGTGTCCCTGCCCATGGCAGGGGGGTTGGAACTAGATGATCTTGAGGTCCTTTCCAACCCTAACTATTCAATGATTCTATGATTCTATGTTAAATTTGCTCAAATCAAAATTGCAGTTTCCTGTAGGTTTGCAATCCCCATGTCCACTAGATAAAAACCATACCAGAAGCAGCAGGATCCTTTTAGCATCACTTCAAACCACCCACTGTCTAACTGGTCCAGCTGGTCCCTTCCCTGCTAGGAAACTTGCCTGAAAACCACTTTCACAGGCAGACACTTCTTTGCCATGCCTGGTTCTGCATCATCACATCTCCTTTATTTATCTTAAAGCCAAATCAAAGTGGAAGAAAGCTATTGGGAAAAACGTGACATGCAGTATCTTCACCCAGCAGGCATCAGGTGGTGGGTGAGGTGTCCCGGTACCCCCGCAGATGGTGCCTTTCCCAGGAGAACCAACATACAAGTATGGGTTCAACCTGATGAGGAGCCCCATGCTGCCACACTTGGTTACACAGCTGCTGAGCTGAAACACATGAAGTTATTTGAGACAGTTATGGAAACATTTGGGTACCCTGAACTTCTGCCTGCTGGATTCTTGTCCCATATGGGAAGAAAATGAAGTTCAGATCTTCTGGGATTAATATAATCAGAGAATCTGAGAGGAAAACTCATGAGTCGTTTTCATCCTTTCTTTGATGAAGGGGTGTCTGCAAGGTTAATGAACTGCATCCCTCACAGTAGGCAAAATGATATCACACATGTTTCAGAGCAGAGCCAGCTTGGAGGTACCATAGAAAAGGTTTATTCTTTTAATTATAGAACAGGAAAATCATGTTTCAGCTCCCTAGTAAGACTGTTTCTAGCAAGAAAGTACTGAAGAGTACCAAATGCAAATACCTTGCCTTCTTTTTTTTTTTCTTTTTAATAAGGTGGTCAAAAGGTCTAAGGGGAAGCAGGGATTTTGGAAGTATGCACAAAATCAACAGCGCAGTTAGCAATGGGATAGTAAGATTTCACAGCTCCGCTTTGATCAGTATTTCAGAAAAGTGAAGCCATAGTACAGAACGTCCTCTGAACTGAAACCAAGGCAGGCTTTGTCTTTTATCTCAAATATCAGCTAAGAAAATGAGAATGATATGAAAATGCTGAACTCATTACATTTTATTCGCGGTTTTACAAAACCGCTCCAGTAAGGCATATGGTTTCTTGATGAAGGTAAAAATTTCTGGGACATTCTAAATGTTTTGCTGGGTCTATGTGTGAGCCAAAGAAGTCATCATATCCCCAGAACACTGTACAAGTTGAAGGTGCAGTCACTTATTAACTGTCCTTGATTTTTGGACCGTAGTGGTGGTTCCACTTTCTCTTCAGAAGTCACTGTGAGAGTTCCAGCCACTAAAAAGTCATTTAGGAATGGAATGATTGATTTTGCTTTTCAGCCTCAATGGTTGTTTTCTTGTTCCTTTCATTATTTTAGCCTTCATTATTTTTCTTCAGTGCAAGGTCCCTTAGGGTGTTTGTTTGAGCTAACATGGAAGGAGAAGAAAAATGCCCATCCATAATTTGAATCAGACACAGTTTCGCTGCTCAAAGCCTGAATTGTACCTGCAGGCTGTGTTACAGACCTTTCTTCAGAAAATAATTACAGATGGATTTGATGACATCTGTGACTTTGGTGAGTTTAGGGGATTTGGATCGGGCCTATAGTTATGCATGGATATACATCCATTTTCTTCCTGAACACCTAAATGATGTCTACCACCTGCATTTTCACAGCTAAGTGGAGAAAGCTCTAGTGAAAGAGAACCTAAGCAGGCAAACCAAGAGGTTTTGCTAACACTTTTCTACCTATTATCTCTTTTTCTAAAGCATTTTCTTCCTCTAACAAAAGTCATTATGAACAATGAATTAATTAGAGCTCAGAAACATTCCATTAGATCTCTTTGCTTTTTGCTTTTTGCTTTTGCTTTCCGTTATTATTTGCTTTGCTCTTTGCTCTCCTTTATTCTTGTCAATGTGTGATTTCAGACAACAGAACTCCTGCCAAGCATCTTCTTATCCAAATACCTTCAGAACTACACGTGACACATAACCAAGTGACAAACCCCATCCGCATCTTGCACGAGAAGACCTCAGTTTGTGCCACAGCGCTGTTCCAGATCCAGATTTTGTGGGTGTAAGGGAAGATAGGACAGAGCTGGAGGTCAGGGCCTATTTGTGTAATTATCCTGTCTGTTGTTCTTAGCAAAACCGCAAGACCTCATTAACACAGACTCACCCAGGGTGCTTCTAGCCTAGAGGGGTAACGCAGCAGAGTCAAGAGTTGCATGAAAATGTGTTTTCTTTAAAGCAAACAGAGCCTTCTAAATCTTTTCTGAATTTCAGGCTCAGTGCCATGGGTTGTCTTCTGCCCAAAGTGATCTGCAAATAATGGGTGACAAAACCAAAACCATTCTGCAGGTAGAAGTTCAGCTTGTCAATGGGGACGTGTTGCAAGTGGTGGGGAAGATCCGAGCCACCTCCAGCAATGGTGCAGACAAAGTCCATGAAAGCACTTGCTCCTTGGCACAATTTCATTTCTAATCATTGTACCAATGCCTCTGCACATCAGTACCAGACTAAACAATTACCAAGCGCACTGTGGAAAATAAGGAAAGAGGTGGAGGCAAAAAATCCTTTGTTGCCCCAAGAATGAGGAGCTCCTCTTCACAGTGAAGAAACAAGGCAAACAGTGCTAGGAACAGGGTGGATGAAAATGCCAGAGACCTGGGGCAGGTCTGGAGCAGGACGTGAGCTTCATGCATCCCAAACCCTCCCTTGACAGCAGTGCCACCGTCACCTTTGCTTTCCAAGGGCCGTTCTGCTGTTCAAGCAACCGCTTTGCTTTGGATTTCAGCAGAGGCAAATGTCCATGGAACAATGATTTCTACAGTGCATCAGCACATTTTCAGGGAAATAAAATCCTGTGCTCTTAAGCGCAACTGTTCACACCAGAAATGCCCCACATTCATCCAGTTGAGAAACATAAACAGGTTCACTGCATTTATCCATCTGCAATCAGGGTGCTCAGCATTTTGCAAATTAGTTTGCTCAAATGCACTTTGGGAGCATAATAATTGGCCTGGCAATATTCCTGAACAGAAAAAGAGGTTAACATTGTGCTCTAAAGAGCTGTTGGCAGTTGTTCTCTGGTCTCTTGCTAAGATGCATTCCCAAGGAGAGGAGCAGAAGGAGGATGGGTGGTACAGGGCAGCAGCAATGTAAGAGCTTGTTTGCTCTATGCTTGGAAACACAGTTCTTGGATGCAACCTCAGGTCCAGCTCTTTTCTCCCATAGAACTTTCCCCAGATGTCCCAGTCGAAGCAAGCTGTGGTTGCTCTCACAACTTGCCTGTGTGTTTCCCAGTACGGATTTTTCCGACAGTTTCTAATGACTCAAGGTCTTACTTCTAACTCCAACCCAAATCCTGGGGGGCTTCAGGGAGGTTATTACAGCCTATCCCTGCACATAGGGTACAACAAAGAACAAAAAACACATACATGTTTATTTTAGGATGCTCTGGTCGCTGGTGACTAACCTCGCTAAGCCTTTGGCCCCGGGATGCGGCTTGGCTTGGTTTTGCTTTTCTGCAAGCTGGCAGGTGATGCTGCGCCACTGCAAACCCCTTTCCCACTCCATCAGCTTTTTGTGCTGAGACACACCACACCCCCGGGGCCTGGATGCTTGGTCAGCTGGGAAAGGCAGTGGTTCCCAGCCCTCGGCAGAGCTGTGGCTGCTCCACGTCCTGCCAGAGTCGTGCCAGAGTGCCAGCTCCACACTATGTGTTTCCAAATGCACCTCCAGACACAAGGCTTTTTGTTTTCCTTTAACCAGTTCACCGGATACAGACCTTTTTCTTCTCCCTAGTCTTTTTCCCACAGCATCCTCCAGTTTCTGGTTGAAGGATGCCATGGGAATGCCAGCCCACCCGCTGCTCTCTCTCCATGAACCCACAAGAGTTTTCACCCCTGAAGACAAGAAGATCCAGTAGCTCCCAAGCTGACCCTTGCAATTGCCCTTGTCACAGATGTGTTAAGGACTGAGGCAACCTGAAGCTTTTACAAACATTTGTATGAGGGAAGAAACAAAGAATTTTGCTGGTTTAAAAGTTTATTATTTGTGGGTGGTGATGGTGGGAACCAAAGCAAGGCTGCTGGAAGCATCACTCGTAAAGGTGTTTTCATTTTGAAACAAATGGAACCTTCCTCTGCATAGGAGGATATTTATAATGATTGATTCTCTAATACAGTTAAACAATTTTTGCTTTGTTCTTTTTAATCATGTGAGATTTATAAGAACTTCTCTATATTCAGAGCATCCACATAAAAACTTGTTGCACATACATTTTTCCATTGCAGATGCTCTGGTATGACAGAGCTCTTTCATCAAGGGCTTCTCCACAATGGAAAATTTATTAATACTAATTAACTGCACACCAAATTGTAATCCAGTGTTTGGATCCAGCTCAACCTACCCTTCATTTTCCCACTCCATTGTACAGAAGTACTCAGTGCCTCTCAAGTGGCACAGAAGTGCTGACATAGCAAAGCCTGTAAGCAGATGCAAAAGTTTAACAGTAAGCTGAAATCTTTTTAATTTTAATGAAACCACTTTTAGGCTTACAGTTAAGCATATGCTTAGAGTCTTTATTGCGCCATTGCTTACATATTAAAAATAAAGCCAATAACAGGTTTTATTCCATCGTTTTCTGTGCTCCTTGTGTCATTGCAACATGGTGATAGTCAATATTTTCCTCAGTAGCATCATGGTGATATGTATTTGTTAAAGAGAGTTTTGTATCAGGAGGGATATGCCTTACTGCAGAAGCTGAAATGGACCTTCGTCAGATTACACCAAATGGAGCCCCTTTGTTATCCATCCCCTTGGAGGCATGGAGAGGTTGTTGGGCAAAGGAAAAGCAAGTTCATGAAACTGTTCAGCATGAGAACTACCCTTCACAGTGATGCAAGAAATCAAATAGTACTGTAACTGCACAAATCTCACTTCATTTTCTCCCATTAGAAACATCTTTATTTTTACAAATGGAAAGAAAAGCATCCTTCCAATCATTGCTAGATATTAATGTACATTGATATAGATGTGGTTTTACCTGAGCACAGGGGAAGGCTGCTTAACCAGAAAGCTACTATGCTTTTTAACTGGTCATTTCCCCCTGCCTGTTTTGGTAAGCTATCAGTGAGATCAGCTTTCACTAAGGAACCATGTCATTTATCTAAATGTTAGTAACATTCTGCATTACTGTGCTCCTCCCTGGTGTAAATCCATCTGTTAATTCCCCATTCACAGAAATCTAGTTTTTTTCTTTAGTCCAAACTAATTTTTGAAACTTCACTCTAATCAGGGTTGGGGTTTTCTTTCTGAGATAAAGGGAGGAAGGAAAGAAAAAGAAGAGGGAAAAATTCCCACACACAAAAAAATCCATGACAGCAGAACCCAGATAAACAAATAATTAAAAATGCCTCCTTTAATTTTAGTTGGGTGCCATGGCTTTTCTGGCTTTGCTAAATTAGCTGAGAGCGAGAGTCCTCATGCAGTCCCATTCCCTTTCTGGCCCATACAAACAGAGGAAGTGGTTTCCTGGGAACAAAACCCACATGAAAGTTTTGCTGATGGTGATTTACTTCCCATCATTTCCTCCTCTCTTCACATTTCACACATAAACCCACTGGCAGGACAGAGCACCTGGTGGTCGGATCAGATTTATTATCTCATCTGAAAGAAACGGGGCACAACTCATCATCCATGCTGAGAAAACCAAGTCCCACTATGGTTCAGTTCAATGCCTCCTAAAATGGCACAGTGTCATCACAGATTTACTTTAGATATGCTCCGTCCATCACTGGTGCGTTCAAGAAGAGCTAAAAGGGCTTTCTCCCCTCCGTTAGCTCCGATACGCATCTTTGTCATGATGCCATGGCCATGTGGTCCTTGAGTTATATAGATGTTGTGTCTGCTCTTATTTAAAGTGATGTCATTGCTGTAGTTTCTTTCATTTTTGAATTAAAAGGTGACTATGTCAAGTTCAAAGTGCTTGAATTTAAAAACACCTTTGGAGCAAACAACTACAACTACAGTGCTCGGGTCAATTCTGTGGTTTCACCTGGCTGCAAGCAAGGTTCATACAGGTCCAAGGGGTGTTGTCATATTATCAGTCTCCTGACCTAGCCAATTCCTGCTGTGTTAAAGTATATTTAATTCTGCAGAAGGATTAAAATGTAGTTGCTTCCGGAAGCAGATTTCCCAAGTCATAGCAAGGATTAAAAACATCTAATGGGTTAAAGCACCCTTCTCTGGGGTTAAAACTGCAACCAGAATATTGACTGGACCTTTCCTCGGATGTGGCATGAATTACACAGAGCAGAGATGTGCCTATTTTTTGAGGAATAGTGCTTAAGCACGTGCCATTTAAGGAGACACAGGACGTTTAATGGAGCAGTGAAAACTATGTGGTAAGACCGGACAAAATAATCAGAGAGCTCATAGTCAAAAGGGTTCCATTTGCAAATCAAAGTAATAATGTGTTTCATGATAAAAGTGAGACATTTTATTGCTTTGAAAATTAGTTTGCTTTAAAATATTGAAAGTCTACATTTTGCAGACCATGAAGAACAGCACAAGGAAAGGTGCTCTGCTGAACACCTCAAATGTTAATAAACTGCAGGTCTTACAGTGGTTTATGTCTCGAAAATTAAGCCTTTACCATGTGTTTGAAGATTCAAACTTCAGCTGTTTCGGTTAATTAGAAAGCTTAAAAAAAAGCAGCTTAATGAATTCAGTACTTGTTTATGTTAAACTGTCAAGGAGTTAAGCAATGTAAAAGTGTGATTTGGAGAACATCTGATTGCAACCCGTGTGGAATTCCATATGTCAGAGGAGCTGGAAAGCATTTTATTGAACTATTGTCTAAAATGTGAATTAATTTCCTACTACTTCATAAAAGACTTCTTAGTAGGCTTGACAAAGGATTTATCATAATTATTGCTCTGGCCTGGATCATGATTATAAATGATACTTGTGTGTATTTTGTTTATAAAATTCCCAGTCTGCAATTAAAACAACCTGTAATTTGCTCTTTCCCTGCTTTCTTGTCAGCGGCTGATCTGAAAATCGACCATTTGTTTTCAAAATTAATACCTGTCAAACATTTCTCTGGCTTTGCAGTGCCAGGAAAAGTGAAAAAGAAGAAATGTTTGAAAGATTTTAACAGAAGAGGATTGGTACCAAACTGGTAGAAAATAATGATGCTTCATATTTGTTACGACAAAAGCTGCAATCACTTTTCTGTGTGTAGCTGTTTCATTGCTCAAGAGCCAAATCAAACACCCTTAATTATGTCAAGCACTAGCAGTTTGTTTGATTTTAATGAAATCACTTCTGAGGTTCCTGAACTTGGTTTTTCTCTAAATTATCACTGAAAGTGTTCGCATGAATTTCACTGCAGGTGTGGATGTCACATGCACGAAAGGGATGTGTTAAATTAACAGGATTTCATGTACTTCTCCAGGAGGAGTTTGGATATGTTTCCAGTCAAGGAACAGAAGCAGCATCACAGGATCTACCTGGCCAGTATGTCTTGATTGATGAATACCAAGTAGTCACGCAACATCAAAGAAAAATAACATGGCCATATATTGCAGTGTTAGGTGACTGTAATCTGCCATCCTGGCACGGTGTCTTATAGGAACTACTGGACCAGCAAACAAAAGGAAACTTGCAATGAGACGGGTAAGATGAGTCTCAAACATGCCTTGGTTCTTACTCAGGTCATCTACTTTTCCTAGCAAAAATTTGTCATTTATACATCTGGGCCTGGAAATGAAGAGTCTCAACCCAGCATAATGTGTGCCCTCATTTCAGATGTGTAGGTGACACTTCAAGCAGTAATACAATGAGCTCAAATAATAAACATATACTCAGGTAATTCAGTCTGGGCATCTTGAGTCCTCCATATTTCCTCTTCTTTTTCTCTGTTGCTGGGAGATTTCTTTTACATCCCAAATGCTTGAGCCAGTCCTTTAAGATGCACAAGAGTCTAGGTGAGGAGCAGATAGGGTTCAGATGGATTAGA